>NC_134402.1:342476277-343076277 GCF_038048845.1 Mixophyes fleayi | reverse complement strand
GACTACTTTGGATGCTGGAATAATGAAAGTGGTTTCTGCGAGGGAAGGATGAGAGGCGAAAAAACTGCGAGACAAGGCGTCCGCCTTAATGTTCTTGGATCCGGGCCAGAAGGTTCGTAACAGTTATCCCTTAACTAACATAGTGGTGTAATTATCAAAACAGGTGACAATTTGGGGTCACAGTGGTGTATATGTCAAGTACCGCAGGCCTGGTCAGGGCACCCTGATATACAATGCCTGGCTTAAATGCACTTTATTGATATTGCATCGAAACAATACAAAAAGTGATTATAGTATAATAACTAGAGAGGATTTTTTGAACAGGGCGATTGAAAGGTAAGTATAGGGGGATCTGAAAAAAAGTGATCTATATATATATATATATATATATATATATATATATCTTTTTTACTCATAGTGTTAACTATGTTTTCAATGTTTTTTTGGATGATCAGCTATCGTTATTGTTAGTATATCTTATGTGCGGCCCAAACCAACTCGTTGTCTTCCAATGTGGCCCAGGGAAGCTAAAAGGTTGGACACCCCTGGTATAAAGAGTACACAGTGTTGACCTGCCCCTTAGATTGGGCAGAACAGTCACCAAAAATCGGGATTGTCCCACTAGACCAGGCTTGGCTAACCTGTGGCACTCCCGGTGTTGTGAAACTACAAGCCCCAGCATGCTTTGCCAATATATAGCAGCTTATTGCTCGAAGGGTATGCTGGGACTTGTAGTTTCACAACATCTGGAGTGCCACAGGTTAGTCAAGCCTGCACTAGACTCAGAACATTTGACAGACTGTCCTACCTGTTCTTGTCACTTTTACCACCTGTGGCTGCTGGTTTCTTTAGTTGTGGCTTGTCTCGATCCTGGAATGTTGAGGGCCCTATTTGGAAAAAATAATGGGTACATTTAGAAACGCCAACCATCCCCGCCATTAAATCAAAAGCACCTACATTTAATAAATAGACGTCTCTCTAGCCTCAACATTAAAGTAATAGTGCTCACATTTGATAAATAGATCTATTTCCCTCCAACCAACCCCAACATTAAATTAATAGCATTCCCATTTAATAAATAAACCTATTACCCTCCCTCCAAACAGCCCCAGCAATAAATTAATACCATTTACGTTTAATACATCCATTTGCCACGACCATTCCTTGCATTAAACAATTAATATTCACATTTAATAGACAGCCCTCCTCCCCACACTTAGCCCCACATTCAATTATAGATCCAAACCACCTCTGCATTAAATTAAAGGTCCAATCACCCCCTCCCTATAGTGTTCTCTGTGCAGCCCACCCCACTATAGTTCAGCATAAACGGCCCCCGTCACTATAGTTTAGCATAGTTAGCTCCCCCTATAGTTTAGTATAGATAGGCAGCCCCCCCTATGCCACATAGTGCCCCCTTACAATATTATGCCACACAGTAGTGCCCCCAAACAACAGTATGCCACACAGTAGTGCCCCCCAAGCAACATTATGCCTCACAGTAGTGCCCCCAAACAACGTTATGCCACACAGTAGTGCCCCCAAACAACATTATGCCACACAGTAGTGCCCCCAAACAACATTATGCCACACAGTAGTGCCCCCAAACAACGTTATCCCAATTCATACACACACACACATATATATATATATATATATATATATATATATATATACACATTATATATATATATATATATATATATATATATATATATATCTATATATATAGTGATAGCACAAAAAAGTGGTTAAAATCTACTTACCCATGTATTGTTAGTTGCAGCGTCTCTACTCCTTCAGCGGCGGCAGGAGCATCAATCAGCTGGCAGGGGAGGGGGCGAGTCACATGATCGCAGTTGCGATCACAATTGAAAGATGACTGGCTGTCAGTGACAGCAGGGACGCCGGAGAGGATCCTGGTGAGGACAACGGGCCTCCAGGTAAGCTCCGCCCACGTACAAAAGGGGTTGTGGCCGTAAGGTAGCCGGCCTACCGGTGATTTCACCGGTAGCCCGCTGGGCCAGTCCGACGCTGCCTCAGCATTAAAGGTCCCATCACCCCATCTTAATTTAATAGGCCCCACTATTAAGTTAAATAGCCCACCAATAAATTAAATTGCCCCATCACCTCACAAATAAATAGCACCCATTAAATAATTGTTTCCCACCTACACTCCACGAATAAAATTAATAGCCCACCTCCCACCCATGTACTATGAAGACAGCCCCCCTTCCCTTCCCTCATATCACACACTATACTAAGAACACCCCCCACTTCTCACATTAGAGCAGCCCCCAATTTCTCACATTAAAACAGCCTCTTTTCCTTACACTTACCTTGTTACTGCAGGCAGGCAGCGCTGATGGAGACTCCTCTCTGCTCACATGGGACGACACCTGTCACGTGGTGCACGCAGGGCCGCCTTCAGGGAGGGGGGTATGGTTGTGGGGGCCCGGACAGACCCCTCCGTCTGTCAGGGCCCCCAAGCTCGGCCACCCGCCTTCTGTTTGGCATCGCAGCTGCTCCCAGACACTGAGGCAAGGTAAATGAACAACAGCAAATATAAGGGGCATCCGGCGCATGTACTCTAATGAGGGGTGGGAGGCATGTACTGTTATGAGATGGGCAAGCACTGTAATGAGGGGGGCATGTACTGTTATGAGATAGGCAAGTACTGTAATAAGGGGGCGTGTATCGTGATAGGGGGAGAGGTGAAAGTGGGAAGGGGTCATATGCCGTGATGAGGGGAGGAGTGGGTGGAGCAGAGTGTATATGGTGAAGAGGAAGGGGAGGCATATACGTCAAAGATGGGGGTGGGCATGTTTTGCGAAAAGGGAGAGGGACATGTACGGCGGGAAGGGAGGTGGGGGGCTGCCAGTTTAATTAGTACTGGGCCCCATAGTTTCTAATGGCAGCCCTGGGTGCGTATGATAAACATCTGCACAGCAATACCACCACTGACTAAATGGTTGGCTAAGTAATATTTCTGTTCGTTTGGGTCCTTTTAGACCACAGTAGCTATGGCAGCAGATATGTCCCAGACTACTTTTAGTCAGGTACTAAAACAGCTACTTTGGGCATTCCTGTTGCGCATCAAGTGGTTATTAATTGGCCATTGGTTGAGGAATCCTTTATACCGATAAACAGGGGCGGACTGGCCCGGGGGGCAGGGGGGCAACCCCCCTCCCGATGCAAAATACATACTTTCCCCCCGCGGCCGCATCTGATAACGTCTGATGCGTCAGTGACGCGGCCGCATACCCTGTCATGTGATGCGGCCGCCTGTCTGCCCCCCGGCCATCCCTCTCCCAGCCCGCGCCTGCCGATAAAGCAGCAATTTTACAACGTTCCTCAATTTCAATGTAATGGGACAGTGGCTGGTGCCACTGGTAAGAAATTAATACATTTTTCGTAATCAGAAACATTTTCATTCCATCAATGTTCAGGTTATATGTGATGCATGCATGACAAAATCAGTACTTACAGCGCTAAATTGATATATACACAAGAGGAAATTGCTTGACTGTTACTATTTGTTTAAGCTAAACAAAGTGTATCCACACTATAGCAATATAATAATGTACACATTTGTAATGAAATAAAATTCACAAGACCGGTCTCATAATATAATACACCAAATTGAGAAAATAAAATAAAATATAAAAAGAAAATGTAATAAAGATAGAGAATAATAGATTGTAGATTGCAAAAATGTTAAAAAGCAAAAATCAAGATATAACAAAATACTCAATCGATCCCCCTATTACTAGTTGGACCTACAAGCGGAGAACTATATACACACTTTTTAGAAGCTCAAGTGTATCTTTTCCATCATGATACATAAAACCAGGTGATTGGAATTATCCTCTACGCATTAATCCACTTTGGTTGTTCATCTGTTATGTGGCGGACCCAGCCAATTTTTTTGCTTTTTAACATTTTTGCAAGCTAAAATCATGTTCTTCCAGCGAATCATTATCGATGATTCGCTGGAAGAAAATGCTGATTTGGAGTGTTCAAATTGTGAATGAAAAAAACCATGAATATGTCAGCAGAGGAATTGGCAGACTCACAACCTTTGCCAGCAGCAGAACCTTCACCTGACACCCAAGCATTGCAAAAGATACAACTGTTGCCAGCGGCACAGCCTTCACCTGACACCCAAGCGTTGTAAGAGACACAACCATTGCCAGCAGCACAGCCTTCTACATCGATGTAGAACTCATTGTTACGTTCAAACAGTAAGTTTATTAATGTTAACATTTTTAAAGTAAATGAAATAAATATATGAAAGTATAACATGATTAAACAAAAAAACTAAACAAAACTCCAAAACTAAAAGTTAAAACATATTAAAACATGAACACGTATATGTTACAGCGTTAAGCTACTGTGTAGGAGGGAGAAGGCCTCAAACTCATTTCAGCTTACATCCTCCTCATCCTCCGTGTCCCTAATGTATTTTCTTTCTTTTTCCCATTTGTAGTGTACAATGTTCCTAAAAGGGAGAAGAAGCTAAATATGATGGAACAAGCAACAAAAGCCATGACCACAGTAATGGTAGAGCAACTCAAGGATGGAAATGACTATGGCGACCCAAGAAGACGCACATCTCCAACGCTTCATGGACAATGAGCGCGAGTTGCAGGACTCTTTCATAACGCATAATGGGTATGCAGGGGCGGATTCTGAGGCAAAACGTAATAAGTAGTAGAATCCACAGACATCACCTATAGTTCAGAGTCCTGTAAGTTCCACTTTCGTAGATACTGCTCTTTCTGTATTTCACAAAATTGTGTAAAATACAGCAAGCAGCAACTACATGGGGCACAGGTTTGGTATCAATGTCAATGCGCTTCCATAAACACCGCCAACATCCTTTAAATCATCCAAAGGCATTTTCAACCACCATCCGAGCAGAGCTGAGGGTATGGGTGAAGCGAATTTGTTCCACAGAAAGTTGATGTTGCTGTGTGAAGCCCTTCATGAACCATCGCTGCAAAGTGTTAAGTTGCATCCCCGTTGATGTGTACTGGGATCTCCACCGTATTCACAGTCTTTGATTTCTGCCTCACCATTTTTCAGCCAATTAAAGCTCCTCTTTTGATTCCAGGGCAGACTCGGGTTCAGTATGAACAGGGTCGACCCGGAAAATTCCAGGGTCCAAGGTGCAGTGTGAACGTGGTCTCTGAGCTAGGAATTTTCTGTAACACGACAAAAACCCGGCTTGAAAAACCTGGGAGAACATACTAATGGTTAGTGCCCATTTTTTTAATTCTTTTTTTTTTTTTCTTTTTTACTTCTTTACACTTGTCGGTGAGACCCGGGTTGAAAAACCCGGGTCTCACTGTTCACACTTGAGACTGCCCATGTCAGACCCTCCAAAAGACCCAGGTCTAATTCCCGGATCATCCGACCCAGGAATTAGACCTGGACCCATTCACACTGAGCCTCAACCCGGGTCGTTGGGACTTGCCCTGGCAAAAACCCGGGTTTTTGAGGCAGTGTGAATGGGGTATTAGAGACAAGTAGAATATGTCCAGGTAATACCGCTTTCATACTGCCGCCCCGGCAATATCCCGGGTTTTTCAAGCCGGGTTTTTGCCGGGGCTCGGAGCGTCCCAGCTCAGAAACACCATTCATACTGCACCTCGGACCCGGGAATTTCCCGGGTTGACCCCATTCATACTGCACAAGTCTGTGCCCTGGCAATTTGTGGGAGTCATCACCAGAGCAGTTTTCATTGGCTGAAAAATAGTGATGTCATTGAAAGGTGACTGGTTTTTTGACGCATAAAGATGATGCAAAAGTGGGTGGTGATTGTTTACCACATTACTTTTCATCATGGCCGACGACTCACTTTTGTGTAGCCCAGAGTTTATGTTTACTAGTGTGTTTTTGCTGTTTTATGCAGCAAATGAGAGTTTGCTGCAGCTGCTGACACTGTGCACTCTTGCACAGTCCCAGTTCAGGAGGAGGAAGGCGAAGTTTATGGCACAACAGAAGAAAACTCGGTGTCTGCATATGCGCAGGAGGAGAGCTTTTCTCAGGGCCAGCTTTGCCTCATTTTTGAGATTCAGTGCTGCCAGTAACCGAACCATGCGTGCCAGAGAGCGTAGCTACGGAGAAGCTTTCTGGTCTACTGTGGAAGCGTTTGAGGAACAGCAGTGGATGCAACACTTTAGAATGTCACGTGGGCCTTTTTTACTATGTGCTGGACCTTATTACCCCAGCACTTTCCAGGAAGGCCACTAACTTTGGGAAACCTATTCCACCATGTAGGCGCCTTTCTATTGTGTTGTGGTGGTATGCTACCCCTGGAGAATACTGGACAATCTCCTGCTTGTTTGGAGTGGGGATATCCACGGTGTGCACTCTAGTACATGAAGTCACCACGGCATTGCTGGAAGCCCTGTATCATCGCTTCATCTCCTTACCGCAAGGTCAGCGCCTGGATGATACAATTGCAGGATTCCTGAAGCGTGGCTTTCCACAGTGTGCTGGAGCCATAGACGGGACACACATCCCCATCATTGCCCCCACAGACAGCCATGCGGATTACTACAACCGCAAAGGCTGGCATTCCATCATTCTGCAGGCTGTGGTTGACCACAACTATTGGTAAGCATTTTTTATGTGACTGTGCCATGTGTAATGCGTATTGTAAAACATTGCTATATGTATTTTTTTATGTCAGTTTCACAGATGTTTTCATCGGCTGGTCTGGACGTTCCCATGACGCCAGAGTTCTATCAAATTCAGACCTTTACCAAATTGCTGAGGAAAGACAAGATGGCTGGCTGTTCCCTAGAGAGGTAAATATAGGTGTAATGTTGTATGATGTTTTTGTAATTGAAGCTTATATACTATTGTTTGCTATCAATATTGCATGTATTTACTGCCCCTTTTTATATATAGATGTACCACTTGCAAAATGCATTTTCACCATATAGTACCAAGTGTACTGCGTTATGTGACCAATATTTTTAACATGGTGACGTGAAACTGCATGTTTTTATTTACAGAAATCTACATTTGTTGATGGTGTGGAGATACCGGTACACATCATTGGGGATGCTGCTTACCCTTTGAGGCGCTGGCTGATGAAGGGGTTCACTCAGCAACACCACCTGTCTCAGGAACAGATCCGTTTTACACATACCCTCAGCTCGGCTCTGATGGTGGTGGAAAATGCTTTTGGGCGCTTGAAAGGACGTTGGCGCTGTCTATTGAAGCGCAATGACATTGACACCAAGCTTGTGCCCCACGTGGTTGCTGCTTGCTGTATTTTACATAACATTTGCGAAATACAAAAAGAGCAATTTCTACCTGAGTGGAATGTGCAGGAATCTGAAATGCCAGTGCTGTCAGTGGACTCCAGTACTTTTGAAGGAGAGCGCACCAATACCTCTGCTGAACTTATTAGGACCACCCTCACTGCCAATTTGACCTCACTTGTTTGTATGTACCACACAAATGTAAAAGTAAAAAAAAAATGTTTATTTCACATATTGTATTTTGTTTTGTACATATTTCCTCATATGTCTCTTCACAAAAATATAAAATGACACAATACAAAAGTGCTTACTTGCATGTAGAAAAAAAATAAAATATATACACAGCCAATCGGCTTGTTTTCTGTGCAACCCGGGTTGAAAAACCCGGGTTGCACCATTCATAGTGCAGGCAACCCCTGCACTATGATAAATCCCGGGTTGAAGACCCGGGATTTTTGACTTGTACCATTCATACTGCACCAAGACCCAGGTCGTTTGAGCTCGCCCCGGGAAAAACCCGGGATTTTGGTGCAGTATGAATGGGGTATAAGTAGCTCATAGAAGTTTTACGCATATTCTGGGTGCAGAAACAGATTTGATGCCTTCTGTAATATAATGTAGATCTATGTATAATTATTACTTTTATGTATAAGTCTATAGTTAAACAAAACAATTCGCTATAGATTTTTTTATTTGTGAAGAATGATTATTACAAGACTAATATCTCATTTTTTTCCTCATCCACAAATGCTGCAAGAGGGAGATGGCCCAGGCCTACTTGCATGGAATCCATCTTCAATTAAAGGTCATGCAGAATTGCCTGGGCCATCTACTATGTTGATTTGCTGAAAAAAGATCTATATTTTTTTTATTTATGTAGAATTATTATTGTTTATTTATAAGGCACCACAAAAGCTCTACAGCACAGTACATTGAGAATACATTAAAACATCAGATGCAAAAACAGTGCACTACAAAATAGACAAAACAATAGAATACACAGCAAACAAATAGCCAAATCAATAGGGAATAAAGTGTTTGGTAGGGAATGGTCCCTTCCAGTGACTAAAGGTGGGGGAGCAAGTTAGCACTATCTGAGCCTGTACCTAGTAGTGGGGCGCAGCAAACAGGATCAGAGTCACTGGTCATGCAAGGGGTCCTATATTTATTGTGAGCAGCGTTAATTAAGAAATACAGCATATGATGCACTCAATGAATCTGACATAAACTGGATGCTTATACTACTGATGCAGAGCTGGATGCGTGTTGTGATGCGAACACTTCAGCATATGGTTGTAAACACACTATTTTAGCTAAAATTTAAGTGGCGCTGGTTTGGAAAGGCAATCTTGCCTTTACAAGCCAGCGCCGCTTTAAATTTTCGCTGTCAACTCGCCGATCTCGCGCGAGATGAAAACACGGACTATGATACATTTACCCCCTGGTCTTTTATGTGTGAGTATGAGTTAAGCTATTTACATACCTAAATCAAATCTAATAAATTAAGTGTTCTAATTTTTAAACTATATGCGTCTGTACAGTACATTCTTTATCCTCTCCACCGCTGAGCCTATTTTAATTTTATTGGGGGGTTGGCCACATTCCAATATCAATATCAGTAATTTGTGTGGTACCCACTCAACTTGTACCGTATTTTTTTCGGCCAGAAAACTTTGAATTTTCAGGAAATACCATTAATTTTCTTATACCTCCTGTCACTGTCAAAGAAAAGTCACTTAAGATTGCCAAAAAAAAGAAAAGTATTTGTTTTTTTAAATTGAAATTGCAAGACAACAAACTAGAAGCAAATGTGTGTATATTTTTTTTCTAAACACCACCAAGAAATACTTTGTGGTTCTTGCTTTGCCATCCCATAACCACAAAAGTCAGGGTTCTACACATAGTTTTTCATAATAAAATCTGCACTTGAATATGAGAATGCATTTTTTTGTTTGTTTTGCACCTAGTTATTATTCCTAATTATTTGATTCATTTTGTTGCCATTAAGTAGTTCTTTTAATTTTTTAGGAAATATTACATTTCTCCCTTATATTTTTTGTTGCGTATATTTTATCTGCTGGAATCCATCAATTGGAACGAGAGTGCTACTCCTCAGGGCACTACTAGTCCCGCTTGCAAATAAAATCAAACACACACTTGTTAAAAACTACTAAACAGAGACATAAAATACAATAAGTGAGTCAAAGAGGTTTGTAATAAACTGCTTTCATTTTCAATAACCATCCATAGCAAGTGTCCTACTGCTGCGCACACAGTTATAGGGCAGAGGTCATTTACTTTTACAGAGTCCCAGGATTAGCTCTATCCACCTGACATGCTAGCCCAACTTAATTAGTGGACCGTCAAGAAACCTGAAAGTGGCAGGTGAGGCTGTAAATATTCTCCCATTATCACAGGGATGCAGATTTGGTGGCATTTTAAAAAAATAACAAATAAAAAAAAAACTGCTGGGGAACAGAACTTAAATAATATTTATAAAACAGATTCCTCTCAGCTTATACTGTGAAAGCTATTGCAGTCTCATGCTGATTAAGGCTCATTACCAGAAACTTACAGATGTAGCTCATCATTTAACTTCTTTATTCATAAATCCAAAATGTGAACCAACAAGGATACCCTAGAGAATCATCTGAGGAGGAATAATGTCAGGTTTGTGGTGTTTTCTAAACAGGTGTCATTTTGTTGAATGCACTAAATACATGAAAGCTAGAACCTGTTTGGTTGCTATAGGCAACACCTCCACTTTTTCAAATCCACACTTTAGTAAATATACCCCCTAGACTGTCAGGTCCCAAAACGTTCCCTCATGTTGTGCAGAGCTATTCGTCTTTTCATCCCCCCCAACCACCATGATACAGTTCCATAATGGCAATCCAGTCTCATTAAATCAATACTTCTCCCTGAAAACACATTTTCATAAAGCAAAACATCTATACTATTACTAGCGAGACTTATAATTGAGCACCAACAAAGAGTACACATATTTGACACACTTGGCTATTCCAATCGGTGGTTTGGCGCAACCCACCAACACTAGCAACATCATAAAATAAAAGGGCCAACATGACAGCTCTGAAATCTACAGACCTAGTATTGAAGTTTAAATATGATGCACCTCTGGATTTCTACAGATCCCCCTATGTTTGTTTACCTGTTGGAACTCAGGCTTTGTATAACTAGGACTTCTCAGATTGAAAGATGCAAGTTGGGATGGATATGGGGCTGTTGTTAGGGTCTATTGGTCTCTTTAATAGGTCTGCAAGTTTGAGTGCTGCTGCTACCTAATGTGTATTTTTGGCTTACTTCATGGATCCCTATGATCGTACTAAATGTTTATTTCATAAGACTCTCCCAATCTTTACACATATTGGAATGTGGACAGAGTATGGCTGGCGTAAGCTCTGTTAGAATGGGACCATCTCAGTCTAAAATTCATGTTATCCTTTTATTGCATGAAATCATAGCTCACATAAAGTATTTTAATTCTCCATCATCATTTTTTTTCTTTATATTATATGTATTTATATTATGCCACACTGTACATTGAGAGGGCATTATGACATGACACAAATTCATACAATGACCTAAAAGAGAACGTAAAGATGACCCTGTAAAAATGAGCTTACAATCTAAGAGGTGTTAGGAACATATGATACAGAAGTTAGTGGCATAACAATTAGTGGGAAAAAAGTGCTGTTAGTTATTGTTAGGCAGCAGCATTACTGGGCTCAATTAATAAATAATAAAGCAGTCATTGGCAACTAGTGTTATTGTGCAGCTACCGGTGGTGGTGTAGGGTTGGAACAAGGAGAGACAGCAGAAGGCAAAGCACTGAAACATGAGTCAGTCACTGTAGAAATCTTAAAACAGTAATCTGCTGGCAACCATAACTGTTCTTCACCATATACCCTAACTTAGTGTCCTTCCTCTGCTGGTTCTTAGAGGAGGCTTTTGTCCTCATGCTATACGGGACTCTCCACATACCAAGAGGACTGTCACTCTTGGTTAAAAAAAAAAAAAAAAAAAAGTGTATGTACTATCAGTTACATTGCTTAAAAGGTAGATATATTGTTGTTTTCTGTACTACTCAAGGTAAAGGACTGCAAATATTCAATCTACAGTCATGGCCCAAAGTTTTGAGAATGACAAGTATTGGTTTTCACAAAGTTTGCTGCTTCATTGTTTTTAGACCTTTTTTTCAGATGCTGCTATGGTGTTTTGTTTGTTTGTTTTATTGCTACCAATAAACATTGTCCAATGAGATTATCGTGGTTCCACCACACTAAGAGATTTAATTGCAAAATATAGCAGGATTTACAGCAAGTCATGCTAAAGCATAAAAGATATTATAATAAACAGGAAAGTATAAAAACCCAATGCATTACATCTTGATCATTTTTGCGTCTGGGCCCAGGTCCATGTAGTTTGTAGTCAGGAAGACAGAGATTTAACACTGGCCCAGGAGCTTACTTACATCATACTTACCAACTTTGAATAGTTGGTTTCCGGGAGCCTGTCATGGGAGGTGGGCGTGACGGGGGCGGGGCTCCAAAATGCACATAATTTTGGACCCGCCCTGTGACATGACACAAAACTCGTCATTTCCCAGGGAATCGCGGCGTTTGGGAGCTAATTCTGCCCACTTCACTAGGAAGTGGGCACTTCTTAGTGAAGTGGGCAGAATTCGGGAGATTTCCACACTCACCCGGGGGAGACGCTCGCAAAATGCAGGAGTCTCCCGGACATTCCGGGAGAATTGGCAAGAATGGCTTATATGCAGTTTGAATTAACATAAACAGTGATGATTCACAAATATGCACAGATAACACTAAAATATGCCTTCATTGGTCCAGGGTTAATGATGTTCCAGTTGTCTGCTGGTCATAGGTTGGCAACTCGCTCTAACTGTTGCCTACGTGTCTTCCCACCAAATAACCATTTTAAACTGACCCATAAACAAAGTACTTTTGAGTATTAATCTCATTTTGCTCATAACTAGTAACCACTAGATGCGATCGCTATTGTCGAAACCGGGTTGATGCTGGTGAAATAAGTTTTAATATGAGATCAAACTCTTTACCTTTTAGAGAACCTGAACCATTAATACCTTAACTTTAATATTATCTATATTTAATTAATCTCTAATACATTTTACTAATAAATAAACGTGGATTGGAACCTTAATAAATGTGTACTATTTGCAAGTGTAAGTGCGAATGTAAATGTGTGTTATTAATACATGCGATTGCGTCATTACACAAGGCGTACTAATCGCAATCGCACGGTATAACAATATCAATTTAGTTTACTTCATCCAATTATTTGACTTCCACAATGGTATACTGAAGTAAAATTACAAGCATTTCATAAGTGTCAAAAGATTTTATTAATAATTACATTAAGTTTATGCAAAGAGTCAATATTTGCAGTGTTGACCCTTCTTTTTGAAGACCTCTGCAATTCACCCTGGCATGCTGTCAATCAACTTCTGGGCCACATACTGACTGATGGCCGCCCATTCTTGTCTAATTAATGCTTGGAGCTTCTCAGAATTTGTGGGTTTTTGTTTGTCCACCCCCCTCTTCAGGATTGACCACAAGTATTCAACAGGATTAAAGTCTGGGGAGTTTCCTGGCCATGGACCCAAAATTTCGATGCTTTGATCCCAAAGCCACTTAGTTATCACTTTTGCCTTATGACAAGGTGCTCCATCATGCTGGAAAAGACATTGTTCGTCACCAAACTGTTCTTGGATGGTTGGGAGAAGTTGCTCTTGGAGGATGTTTTGGTACCATTCTTTATTCATGGCTGTGTGCTTAGGCAAAATTGTGAGTGAGCCCACTCCCTTGGCTGAGAAGCAACCCCACACATGAATGGCATAACACAGGACTGATGGTAGCGCTCACCTTTTCTTCTCCGGACAAGCATTTTTCCAGATGCCCCAAACAATCTGAGAGGAGATTTATCAGCGAAAATTACTTTACCCCAGTCCTCAGCAGTCCAACGGCTGTATCTTTTGCAGAATATCTGTCTGTCCCCGATGTTTTTCCTGGAGAGAAGTGGCTTTTTTGCTGGCCTTCTTGACACCTGCCATCCTCCAAAAGTCTTCACCTCTCTGTGATGCACTCACGCCTCTCGGCTGCCATTCCAGAGCAAGCTCTGCACTAGTGGTACCCCGATCCCGCAGCTGAATCAACTTTAGGAGATGGTCCTGGCACTTGCTGAACATTCTTGGGCGCCCTGAAACCTTTTTCACAACCATTGAACCTCTCTCCCTGAAGTTTTTGATGATCTCATAAATGGTTGATTTAGGTGCAATCTTACTAGCAGCAATATCCTTGCCTGTGAAGCCCTTTTGTGCAAAGCAATGATGACTGCACGTGTTTCCTTGCAGATAACCATGGTTAACAGAGGAGGAACAATGATTTTAAGCACCACCCTCCATGTAAAGTTTCCAGTCTCCTGTTCTAACTCACTCAGCATGACAGAGTGATCTCCAGCCTTGTCCTCATCAACACTCATCTGTGTTTACGAGATAATCACTGACCTCATGTCAGCTGGTCCTATTATGACAGGGCTGAAATGCAGTGGAAATGTTATTTTTTGGATAAAGTTCATTGTCATGACAAATAGGGACTTTGAAATTAATTGCAATTCATCTGATCACTCTTCATGACATCCGGGAGTATATGCAAATTGCCATCATAAAAACTGAGGCAACAGACATCATGAAAAATATTTGTGCCATATTTGGGGGCCTCTGAAGGTTTAGGGGTTTGATAGCATGAAACTAATTTTAGATGCAATTTACTATTATATAGTGTAATATAAAACGTATTAAATGATGCAAGGCTATCCACACTGTGTCCCGCATCTCTCCTTTGTCTAATTACCTTACCTTTGTGTCCCACATTCTCTCTCCTATGTCTCCTTTGTGTACTTACATTTTCCCTCATAACCCCATAATATACTAAAACTGTCCAATATATCTCATGTATAACTTCCATATTACCCTTCCCGGATTAGTTTCCTTTCACTGTTCCAATGTGCCCATAACTTTATTGCAGTTATGCCCTTCTCTCCCTCCCATCCTGCTCTCCCCTGAGCCTCACATTGTGCTTCTCTTGCTCCTTCGTTACTCCTTGGTCCTATCTATCCCTGTTCCTATTATTCCCTATCACTAGTGAACTCACACTTGCGACTCTATCACACTCTCCTTAATCATCACACTGTTGACCCCTCCATTCTTTATTTACCTTTGAAAGACCTTCCAATCTTCCTCTTCTGTCTCTTTTGGCAGCGGCTGCTCTCTGCGCTACTCCTCACTGACAGTGTCGGAACGTGACAACGTCACATCTGACAGTCAGTGAGAAGGGAGCAGGGGTTGACAAGTAGCCCTACGCTCAATCTCCTACTTTGTATTATCCCCAGTTGTCTAGAGAGAACAGGAATTGGGGCACAGTCCGGCCATCTACTTCACATATGTGGACCGGAAATTCGGCTTTCGCGCCATCCCTTTCCAGTACCTGAGGAGATAACACTAATTAGATAGTAGCTGCGTCTTTATAATATATGAAACTGGAGCCTGTCCACAACACTATTCTGCATAGACGTGCCGTGTGGCAAAAGCTAATAACATCTGCATATGTATATACACAGTAGCGTTATGTATATAACCAGCATAAGTCTGTTCAACTGCCTGACTGCTGCTGAAATACTGATAACTCTTTGATGGAACTAATAACATCAATCTGTATATTATAATCATTACAATTGGACTGTTCTTATATTCAATACAAAATTACATTTGTAGTTATATATACTCATGTACAGCCAGTGAGTTACAATGCAGCTATAATTACAGGCAAACTTACTACATTGTTGTCTTAATTGACAATACAAAATCTACTCTTATTGACCGCGTTTATACGAGTGATGATACAATCATTCTTTGCATTCATGGAACTTAACAACTATAGAAATTTATGAATATATAGAAATATAAGAATTAGATATAAAATATCAATCCAATAGCAGTGGAGTTTTGTTTACTCAATTTACAATACTGATTCAGATCGAATACTATACGATCTGGAAATCAACTGCGACTAGCCACATTATTTGTGATTGTACTTTTCTACATGAGAAAGATTAATATATACGATCATATTAAAGGGATATAATTATAAGTGTGCTGCTAGTGTGCCATTTTTAATATCACTATACTTATACTAACACAATTTTAACTGATTTCACTGTCTAAATATTTTAATGTTTGAAAATAGAAATATAGAAAGTCTTTTTATCAGTTCCTGGAAGTATGGAACTTGTTATCTCTATCCGTCACTGATGTGATTTATAAGATTTTTCCAGCTAAGTGCACCAGTATTAAATACTTCTTCTGCTCTTCTACATAAACTACAGATTCCCCCAATAACCCACATCTGCGGAAACAATCATCAGCACTCAACAGACTTGGATGGAGGCAAGCTATGAAGTGTATACAGGAACTTATTGAGAACCTGTTTATATTGCACCAACAACTGCAGCCCAAAACATAATCCACAGTCATTGAGTCTATAGATATCTCCAGGTATCTCATGCAATTGGTGTACAAAGGAAGCCTGGAGGCCCTACCATTTGTTAGTGTTTGTAACTCTAGAATTAGAGTAGCACAATCCATACATCAGCATATCCCTCTACCAATAATAATAATAAAAAAAAAATAAAAAAATTCTACAATTGCTTGATGTATCAATTTTGATTAAGCTACTCAAAAAAAAAAAAAAAAAAAAAACTTGGGATTTGAATAAATCTGTTCTGGGTTGAACTCCTAATTGGCCGCAGAGCCTGCATGTGCCCCGACCCAGATGCCCACCTTTTCCATTGCCCTTGTGAGGAAGATATAACATTGGCTTCCATCACACCCACTGTCACTTTATGGTGGATCCAGATAATCTTTTGTTTATTATGTGCAGTTTTGTTTTAGGTATTTATGAAATTACACTGTGCAAATTTCTTTGGAGATCAAAGTGACGTAAACAAGTTACAATAATCCTTCACCTCTTATCACAGAATCCTGGAAACCTTAAAATTTATACAGATTGGTATGAAGCCACTCATTTATTCTTACAGTGCACTATATCTTATGTTGAATAATCAGCACCCTTTGTTTATTTTGCTATCTAACTAGTTAAACCTTTAACCAACGACCACAAAAGGTCCATCTGATACCAAGGTTTTCAAGGGGTTACTTGTCTTCAAATCAAACATAGAAAATGTCTTACAAACTTGTTTAGCCGATGCCTAATGTGGCTATCTAACCAAATTTAGCCACTTTTCTACCTGGCAACCCATATATGGTGGAAATGGAGGACTAGTGTCCTGGGTCTGTCCAGCAATCACAACAAAAGTCAGACAGCTACTCCCAACTGGTAGATAATCACAAGATAGAAGGCTGCATCAACAAGTCAGAGATTCAAGGACACACTGATGGATAGAAAAAAAAAAATCACTCATGACATAAGGGTTTGAGGGCGGCTCTTCTAAATTGAGGGCCCATGGAACACGAAAACCTAATCAAGAAAAAGTAGGTGGTTCAGTTAACATACAGTACTGTGTAAAAGTCTTAGGCAGGTGTGGGAAAAATACAGAAAGTCGATTTGGCAGCACGGTGGCTTAGTTGTTAGCACTTCTGCCTCACAGCACTGGGGTCTTGAGTTCAATTCCCAACCATGACCTTATCTGTGTGGAGTTTATATGTTCTCCCTGTGTTTGCATGGGTTTCCTCCGGGTGCTCCGGTTTCCTCCCACACTCCAAAAACATACTAGTAGGTTAATTGACTGCTAGCAAAATTGACCATAGTGTCTCTCTCTCTCTTTTTGTGTGTGTATTAGGGAATTTAGACTGTAAGCTCCAATGGGGCAGGGACTGATGTGAAGGAGTTCTCTGTACAGCACTGTGGAATCAGTGGCGCTATATAAATAAATGATGATGATTTGTCCACACATTCCATGTTTGGATACAGTGATATGCATGTGGAAATACATACATGACATTTTTCTGAGTATGTTATGTACCTGGAAAGAGCTATAATATTTATTTCATGTTTGATAATATTTTACATATAATTTGTATGGGAGACCAGATTGTAGCCATTGGAAATTAGCGAGACCTTATGTATTCATGCGTAAAAGAAAATACATCTTTAACAGCATTTATTGCATTATGAGTTTGGTATATAAAATAGTTTGCCTGTCACGGCACGTTTTTTGGGCCATGGTTATGTTCACAAGCCTCCACCCTGATGTAATTAGAACATTGCAGGAAAATAAGATTTGGGGGTAAATGTATAAGTCTGGTTTTTTTCAACTCGCCGGGACTCGGCGAGTTGACAGCCAAAATTTAAAGCGGCGCTGGCTTGTAAAGGTAAACTTTCCTTTATAAGCCAGCACCGCCTTAAATTTTAGCTGTCAACTCGCCGAGTTGCAAAAAAACGGACTTTAATACATTAACTAAACTGGGTTTGAAAGAGTGATGTTGCCTATAGCAACCAATCAGTACATTCTACAAAATGACAACTAGAATCTGGTTGCTATAGGCAAGATCTCCACTTTCTCACTCAAACCCAGTTTAGTAAATACATCCCTTGGTATTTGAGTAAAGCCACAATAGTGAGGAAAGGATTATATTTAGACACAAAACCATCTGAAACTTTCGAAGCATTGTGTTTACATTAAAAGGCCCAATTACTAACCCTTTTAATGTAAACAATCATAGCAAATGCACCAATTAAATTTGTGCCTGTATTTGACATTTAAATCTCGTATGCGTTTCTTTCCCTTTGCGACCTCTATTATGTTTCATTTACACATTTTATTTTGTAAAATCCTATTATGGTGTGATGTGTTGCACTTTGTTTTTTTTAATATTCACATGGCACATAAAAGATTTAATACAGAGGATTACACCACAACTCTATACAAATTGTGTTTGAGCCATTTTCTCACCATGGAACTGAGAGAGTTGCGTTACTGTATTGCTTCAGGACTAAAATGAACCTATTTCCCTCTGACAAATAAAGGTCTCTAAACATGTGGGCACATCTTGAGTTTTAATTCAAAGGACTCATTCTTACAATTGATATTTTCCTAGAATCAAAAGAACTATGGTATATTTTTTTTATTAGCAAATTGTTGATAGTTCTTGTTGGTTACATTTTATTAGATACTCATGACTTACTAGCGCAGTATACAGCACATATTTGTTTTCACTGCATCAATTTATTTTTATGACAATATTTACATAAAGATCTTGATTTAATACAAAACATTAAAGTTTACAGACCTTAACAGTGAAGTGTCTACACAGCCATCATATCCAGTACTGTCAAGATATTTCTAAGTGCAGAAGGTCTGCTCTAAGACCAGACAGCACGGTTCTAACGCTGTCACTGGCAGTATAACAGACAAAATGTAAGGTGTCAAACAACTTAGCTGTAATATTTTCAGGTTATTTAACATATGATAAAATATTTTCTGACTGTTTCCATGCTGGTACCAAATATTTTAATAGCTCAATAAGTGTGCTGCTTATTGAAATGCTTCTTACCCTCATCGAATAGAAGCCATTTTTCTAGCACTCAATGTTGGGTTTAAGAGAGACTTTAAGGCTATGGAGGGGGAAGGTGTACCATGTAAATAATTTGTTAAGAAACTTTGCAAATCAAATCGTAAACATTTGTACACTTCATAGCTAAAGCCCAAGATTACTTCATCTTATCCATAAGAAGCATTTGTTAATCTTCACTGTTGCCCATGGAATATATGGGAGCATTTTTCTTCAAGCATTCTTACAAGGTACAAAATAATGATTGTTGATGAAGGTCAGTTTGCCTTTCCATACAGTCATCACTATCAATATGCCTGCAATGCAGAGTTATCTGGATTAGGCATTGCTGAGTTTACCTGGAGGCATAAAGCCATTTTCACCAAGCATTTTCAGAGACACATTGCCATTTGGATGTACCACCAAGTAACTGATGCTGCCATGATGAAGACTTAATCGATCCCAAGCTTGAGGGGGAAGCTGTAGTGCCCTAAAGAAAAAGGCATAATTTTTCCAAAGTTTAAAAGTATTAAAAAGCACATTAAGTTTTAAGCTGCAGTTTCTTGAAGCAGTGATTACAGAGCCTGTCAGACCTCACTACACTGCAAGTTTTATGGATCTGTAGCTGCAGGTAATACAAATATAACCTGAATCCTAGGTAGACATTGTAAGTGCCAACATCTCTTCACAAGGGAAGAGGCAAGCTACATTAAGAGATCTTGAAGGCTTAGAAGACTTATGTACACTGGAGTTAGGATAGGTGCACACTGAAGAATTTTCCGACTGACCTGTTCTCTCAAATGATTGTACCTACAACTGAAGGTCCAATCAGTCTGGCAATTCATATGTACACACTGAAGAGTTACCTTGAAATCTGCTTTTCATCTGGTCCTCTAGTCATGAGAATGACAGCACAATATTCATTGTTGTCACTCATTAAAGTGCCTTGTTACAGCTACACATGCGCTAACGAATTTCATTAGCTTGTTACTCTGAAACAAAACTGTCGCAGAACTAACAAATTATTCCTTCAACATTTATTCACTGGGACATTCATTGCTAGCATTGGCTGAAAAGAACACAACTCTGTACACTCTATGGAGATCGCAGCATGAGTGCATACACACGATTGGTAGGAAAATATTAAACAGTACGACCAACCAAATGAAACGATCAGCACTTTGGGAGGACTAAGTCACTATATACACTAACACGATATCTGGTCAGTTGGATGTTGGCTGATTGGCCAAATAGCACAAAAAATGTGTACCTAGCCTTAGAAAGGTGACCATCCCCTTTAAGAGAACAGAATGTATCTGGCATTACCTGCATACAATATACCGGATTACGTTGTCATGACAAACTATTATCTCATAGCTATCTTCTTTCTGTTCAGGATCTGCACGATGGATGCAATTCCTGAATGCAGCTTCAATGCGTGTGCCATCTGTATAGTACTGAGGGAAATGTGTTTCAAAAGTTAGAATCAAAATGCACACATGTAATAGTGTTAATTTTACTATACAGTGTGGGGAAGGGAGATGCAATACTTGTAACTTTAATGTACTAGTTATTAACAACTTGTTATTTACTGAAACAGACCTGCACTTAAAGGCACTTCATTCTAGTCATTCAGTCCACAATTCAGGCCCCTCATGAGGGGGTTGTTCAGGGACTTGGCATTCTTAAGTTTGCACTACAAGTGCATCATGCTCTGCTTATGGTAGCTGATAAGGACTACTACTGGAAGCAGAGCTGTTTTCTGGGCCAGCAATGATTAGCAAGATCTTACTGGGTAGGTGGAGGGGGGGGGGGGGGTAGATTAATGGTCTTGCCAACCTGTGGCTCTCCAGGTGTTTTGAAGCTACAAGACTCAACATGCCCTGGCAGCTATCAGCTGGCAAAACTTGTACACGTTGGCCAGGCCTACACACGAGCCAATAGAATGAGCCAGAGTGTTCAGGAGCCCCTTACTTCAGATGTCAGCCATGTGGCGCTTACTTGGCAATGGTTTCCAACTAACAAGCAAAGGGAACAAGAGAATTTCTTAAAGATCTTTGGTTATAACAGTCTGATAGCACCTGTATTGTGTAGTAATAACTGCATTAAAGCAAGTGATCTTGTATCATGTTAATTGTTGTGCATCAGCAGCTTGTCATTTGAACTACAGGAACACAAGCCTTTACCCCAATATTAGATGCATGAATGGTCCCATCTTACTGCAGCAACAGTCTTACCACAACACTGGGCTTCCAGTCTGATGCAGGATCTGGCTGAATGGGCGATCCTTCCCGCAGCAAATCCGAACCAAATTTAGGAACATCTGATAAAAAAAAAAAAAGGACAGATACAATGTGGGAATTTTGAAACATGTTATGCATATACATTTTAAATATAAGTGAAAGGCCTCTAAATTAGAATACAAAACTATTGAATGAGGACATTTGTATCAAACAAAAAAAAAGTTGGAAACCTGCACTAGGTATATTTATCGGTTTGTATAGCAGCTGCCTCTAAATAAATACATAATATACTAAAGAAATTATACAATAGCTTGAGGAGTGCACTCAGTACATATTAAAGTTTTATCAAAGCAGAAAAAGAATGTCGATCAAGAGGCACTCAGAGGTAGCTACCTTGGAGTGTCTCTTGATCTACATTCTATTTCCGCTTTGAGCAAACATTTGTATCAAGCCCGATAAAGGCTTGAACTAAAGTTAGATATTAAACTGGCTATTTATAGTTCTTGGAAGAGAGCAAAATGCACCTGAAGTTGCCTCATTCAAAAGTTCATTTCCGTTTAAAAGACTAAAGGTTCACCATTTACACAAGTCCATTAAAACTACAGATTTTTATGCAAAACCTGAAATTTTTGTAGTCCCTCAAATAGAATTCCTCCCCCAAAAAAATGAGTATTTGTTGCTTTTGAATAATGGTAAATTTGTTGGTCATCACATGCTTTTATAATTTGACTATGCTTCAAATGTGTACACCAACTAGTGTTTCCCAACCTAGAGTTAAATTTAAGTGAACATATCACATTTTACCATTCAGGACAGTTTAATTAAGATTTTGACAAAAGGTACAAACTAGGCAGCCTCTCATCCCCCCTCCCCATTTCACTTTAGAAGAGGGCTGAGGGATATGCAGTGTCCATAGGTCGATCCCATTTGCAGTTCACTGTAAAAACCAAAAGATATACATTCCTATATAATAGTTGCAATACAGTACCTCCATACTAGAGATACATTTTGTGTATCCCATTAATTGAACCCCTGATGAGGCATCACAAGTACTAAAATGTTTATTAAAATGACCCTGGATTGGTGTTCTGAACACATAATGGGAAAATATCCAGATTGGGATGCTCTAGTTACTCAGTAGGAAATCATGGAATTAAAAATCTGACAGTAGTATCAGGAGGTCCTAGATGCAGTACATTAGTACAGTGAATCATAAGGTCTCAGGGCTGCCCAGTGCAAAGTGGAACTCAAACATCATTCCAAACAATAAGTATAAGACTTTAATGGGCATATTCAATGGACGGTGGGATTGCCGAAAATCCTGCGCTCTAAAAATATTACTGTTAATACGGTAACATTGCGCAGGGAGCTGAAATCTAGCGAGTAAATTACTGTATTAACAGTTTTTATGCACAGGATTACTGTATTAATGGTAATATTTTTGGAGCGTGGGCTTTTCTGCGATCCTGCAGTCAATTGAATATGCCCCTAGGTGTCAATTCTTTAGATAGCCCAGATATATTGTTTTACACACCAAGGTATTTTCTGTGAGCAAATACCGATGTGGTACTTTGAGTTTACATGCATGATTTGGAAAATCTTATCTACAGTGAAACCCATTTCCAGTTGCCAGACTAGTGAATCTGGAAAGGGTGGGATATGGATATTCTGTAGTCCACTACAACATACCATATCTCCTATATGTAAATTGATGTCTACAAGTAACTGTTGTAAAACAGTTACAGGACAATATTTATTCTAATATTAACTAAATATCTAAAATGAGCCCTGATCTGACTAGTTGGGGTCATATACCACACATGCTAGATCTGTGTCTTTGGATTTGCTGTGATTAGAGTTTATCCAGTAGGTCAACCCATTATACCTCTGAGGAAATCCGCATTAGTGGTGGTGTGTGAGGGAATGTATGCTATGAGCAGATATAATTGATTTTACATCCAAGGCTGGTGTTATATTCACATTTTAATGAATTTATCATTTGCTGTCACAAGATGTTATTGCCTAATTGCTGGATAATTAAGCTTTAAGATGTACTTCTAATACCTTAATAGGTAGATGTGCGCAGAACACTTTGGTTTTGTTCTAAAACTCCTCATGTTGGTTTTGGATTTGTTGGTTTTGGATTTAATTCAAAGTTGTAACAGTTTTTTTTTTCCATTTTTAAAAAATAAAGTGATGGAGCTCTTTTGTTCCAACATTACTATTTATATCATTAACATTCATTTCCAGTCTTCCGATTTGGGCCAAAGGCTGCTGAGAGCTGGCTGGCTAAAACTAGTGACAGAACAGCAGCACAAATACATGGCAGTTTAATAAGATAAATCCTTAAGAAACAGTGCACAGCAGTGGGCATGTGGGGAATGCCTCCTCGTTACCATCTTATTCCAGTTGGTGGTATGGCAGGTATTTAAGCTGTGGCAATGATCTACCTGTGGTTGCTGAAAATGCCCAGAAGTTGTATGGGCCACAGACAGCCTACCCTGCACTGACCTCTAAGAAATCCTGAATAACAAAGTTGTGTATAAAGCATGCCACAATCCCCATTAAATTTAGTGGCAAAGCACTGGCTAATAGGTAGTCACTTTAGACAAGTAGATGAAGGTGGGCTGCAACCAGAAGAAAAGCAGAGAGGAAGACCATGAACAATATTTTTAATGTTCAACAGCATGCATCATGGAAAGTGAAGACTTTATTCAGAGCTCATTAGACATTTTACACCAAGGTCATAGTGTAAATAATGCAAGATGCAATTGTCCTTGGGCCCCCCATCTAGGTGTGATAAACATGTTTGATGGTTACATGATCAACATTTATATAGTAGACATCCTAATATAGACAGGGTTTGAAAGACAATGACATACAGTATTAGGTAGTATCCCCAACCTTATCCATATAATACTGTTGACGCCTGAACTGTTGACTTGGTGTTGAACTGTCATAACATTTTACAAAAATGCTATATCAAGGCCACAATGTAAAATTGTGCAAGACAGTTGTCCTTGGACCCACCCATATGTTAAAAGGACATGCACATAGCTTAACAAACCAAGCACTTCAGCCACAAGAATGTTTGTCCTTGTTGCAGGAGTGCTTTGTTTTTTAAACTGACTTTTGTTACTCAAGTGCTTGATTTGTTTGGGCCCCCACAAAAGATAATTTTGGTTCCTGGTATAAACTGGAGAACAGATAGGATTTGAACAATTTACTAATATACATGTAGTCATCTTCCTCTATGTTGACATCACCAGTGTCAAGATCATTGTAGTTTATTTTGGTGAACACAAGTTTCTACATTTTCAGGAAGTAGCCTCCTCAGATGAGAACTCAATGTTCCCAGCAGTGCTAAACACTCTTTTCCAAGTATACACTGGAGGGTAGGACGCTTAAGTACACCAAGGAAACCACGCAGTCCCTGTCCCGGTAGGTGGCACTACGATGCCTAGCCCAGAGTAGTTTCTGCTGGTGTTACATACAACAGGATCCTCTAAGATGAATTAATCCATTGACATTCTGCTCTTTATATTCCTGGCTATCTAGACCCATCGAGATGGGTCAAGATGTCCAAATCCACCCCCTTTTAGCAGGGGTCTATCAGTGGACACTTAAATAATTTAAGTGTTAATCATCTCTGGTGTCTTACCTTGATTATACAGTGGGATTAAAATATTACATCAGGGAACATCACAACACTTCATGCTTGCGTGAAACAGTAAGACAATTGACACATTGTATCTGCAGCATTTCACAACCCAAGTCTGAGATAATTTGTATCAATGTAAAACATTTCCTATTTCAGGCAATATAGTACTGTACAAACACTGCACATCTGACCCTCTCAGATTACGTGTTGATCTAGATAATTAACTTGGGTTGCCAGCTATTTTAGCAGTCACTCGGATCTGGCTGATTACTAATATAACCAGAATGTCCAAGACACCTCATAACAATGGACATTTAAAATAATGGCAATTGACTTAAGCAAGTCATTTGCTGTCCTGCTATTTTTACACAATATGGCAACAGTCTATATTTGTAACACATTAAATATTGTAAGTAATATTAAGAGCAAAATGTACCCAACATGAAATGCCACATTTAATACACTTATGCTCTGGTGTGTATACTTAGACTGGGCCAAGGATTAAGGATTAAAAATTATATTCAACTGTTACAGGTGATTAATATGTCCAGTCCTGTGGGATCCCACTTCATCTCACACTAGTTTGTACAAGGGGCCCCAAATTGCCTTTTTTCCCTCCCAAAACTCAAAGGGACTGTTAAAGATGTTTATTTGTACATCATTAAAGTAATCTTGCACCATTCTTCTAATAAACTATTAGTTTGAGACATGGTAGAGATGTCAATATATTCAGTTATTTCTTTTAAGTCTAACCAGATGTCAACATTTCCCATTGGTGGGCCATTTTGACCATCAAAAAAGGGAAGTTTTCTGGTAGTGGTATTTGTAGGAGAAGGCGACGTAAGGGCATGTGCCATCTGTGACTTGCATCAGTTGGAAAGATAGCATTACATGAATTAAACCTAGGATCAAGCATGGTTGCCAAATGCAGTGATCCAATCTCAAGAAGTTCCAAACCTTTGGGTCCTGGTGAAGTGAATAAAAAAAACTTTATCTACAAGACCAACATAGATGTCAGAATTCCTTAATTATTTTTGCTCAGTGCTCACTACAAAAAGAGGGGAAGGGGCCACAGTTAAGTTGCAAGTATATTCATAAAAACAAGGTAGCTACAAGAACATTTACAGAAAAGGTGCCAGATGAGATACCTCCAGGAATACTAGAACAGCTTGAAAGGGCGCTGGCAAACACCATAAACAGAATTATTCAGCCAGTCATTAGCTACAACAGCAATTCCAGAGGACTGGAAGAGAGCAAATGTAGTCCCACTGCACAAGAGTGGAAGCAAAGAAGAGGGAAGCAAATACTGACCACTGAGCCTTACATCAGTAGTAGGGAAATTGATGGAGACGTCTAAAAAAAACAGAACAACAAAAAAAAAAACAAAAAAAAAAAACTGGAGGGACATCATGTCAAACAAGTCTTACTGACTGCTTGACTAAAGTAATAGCTCAAGACCTACACATCAACTTGAATTGAACCAGGTTGAACTTAATTTGTTACAATTTCATCGTTTGCGTAGCTTGCATAAGACAGAAAGGATTCTCCAGTGTGCTGGTGTAAGGCAAAATGTATCCCCCCCCCCCCCCCATCTCATGGCTTGTTGCCGTTGCATATAAAGTGTGGAATTCCACCTTGTTACTACCTCTTGCTTCAGCTGGTGGCATATCCAAATGGATGTTCTACATGCAATAGCCTCTATTGGAGATTGGCCTGTAAAACTTCTGTCTCAGACCTCGGTTTTTTGTTTTTTTTTTAAGAAACTCTGCACCAAGTTCATTATGTGTGCAACGCATGGTATGTGTTGAAATTAGAGATGGGCGGGTCCGGTTCTCCAAGAACCGGACCCACCCGAACTTTGGGTATCCGAGTACCGAGCTGAGCAGCTCGGTACTCTCCCGCCCGGTCCGAATCCAAATCGAGGCCGAACGTCATTTGTGACGTCGTCGGATCTCGGTTCTCGCGATACTTCAACTTTATTATTAGGCTAATTAGAGCAGGGACAGAGAATACAATATTGTTCTTGCAATTGCTCTAACCAAAATCGCTAGTGCAGAGGGGAGGATAGAGGTTTATTATTTTTTCTTAATATTTGGCACTCCCCAGCGCTTTTGGGGTGTCCCCCATAATTGGGCATTAATATTTCTGGCTGTCAAAAGTCATTTCTGTCAGCAGTATCTACTAAATCATTTTTAGCACTCCCCAGTGGTTTGCGCTCAGAATGGATTCAAAGCAGTCCACATATGTTCTGAATGAGCAACCAGGTTCTGTCACCAGTCCTGATGTTAGTGTTCCCAGTACGTCATCTGGCCAAGGCGATGTCAAACAACAGTGTTTTCAAATTAGTGCAAAAAACAAAAAAAAAATTTACTGTATTGAAGCGAAAAAGAAGTGTAACTGAGCAAAAGTTAAGTGACGATAAAAAAAAAATTGCAAGCATGCCATTCTACACACGCAGTGGCAAAGAGAGAATGAGGCCTTCACCTTTGGCTATTAGTGGCAGATCCCAAAAAGTTACCCAGCCTACAATTGGTGCACAACTACTGTTACGCGTCAAAGCAGAGCTGCAAGATAACAGTGAGGCATTACAGGAGAATATTTGCACTGATTCACAAATGACAACAATCCCTGTGGAGAGTCCATCCAACAGTGGGATGTCTAATCGTGAGCATTCTGCTGATGTGTGCCTTAATAGCCCGAGTGTAGCCGGTGATACCCAAATTGAGGATGCCACTTTGGAATTAGAAGAGGATGAGGGGGAGATTTGTGTAGGCGACGAGGGCGCTAATGAGGATGTTGATGAGGATGAGGTTGTTTGTGTAAGTCCTGCACCAGTGGCAGCAGTTCTGGCACGTGACAAGAAAAAGGCCATTGTCATGCCTGGGCATAAAACAAAAAAATCCACTTGTGTGGAATTATTTCTACCCAAATCCAGACAACAATTGTATAGCCATTTGTAGTGTATGTCAAACCACAGTCAGTCAAGGGAGGGACCTTAACCATCTTGGAACCTCGTCTATGTTACGCCATTTAACGAGAGTTCATGGCAAAGTGTTGGGAAAAGCTGAAAGTTCTTCCCAAAAGAATACAAGCACTCCCTCATCAGCTAAGACCCTCCGCTCACCGACGGCTACAAAATACACCCACCACACCATCCTCATCAATATCCTCAGTAGCGCTTGGAGTTAGCCCGGCATCCCACTTAAGGCTGGATGACTCCGGCACTATTATTGATTCCTCTGAAGAAAGCGTTAGTCCTGCTGCTGCTGTTGCTGCTGCGGGTGAATCGTCATCCCAGAGGCAGGTGAATAAAATGAGCAGTCCTACATTTCAGCAATTAACTGTGAAACAATCATTTGCGAGGGGAAGCAAATATGACAGCAGTCACCCAGTCGCCAAGCGAATCACAGACGCCATGGCTGCAATGTTAGTGTTAGATCTGCGTCCAATCTCCACAATAAACGCAGCTGGTTTTTCACAGTTAATTGAGGTTTTGTGTCCGCGTTACAGAATTCCATCGCGACACCATTTCTCCCGTAAAGCTATTCCACAACTATACCAAACAGTGTGTAAAAATGTAGAGATTGCGCTGAAAAATGCCATTCTGCCCACTGTTCACTTAACCACAGATATGTGGACAAGTGGAAGTGGCCAAACCAAAGACTATATGACTGACAGCCCACTGGGTTGGTCATTCACCTTCACCAGCAGGAACAGCAGCAGCATGTACACCACTACGTAACATTTGTCACAGGCAGGCCACTCTTTGTATCACCGGCTTCACTGACAGGCATACGGCTGACAATTTGTTACGCAAACTGAGAGATGTGATTGATGCATGGCTTATACAACTCGGACTCTCCCCAGGGTATGTCATTTCAGATAACGCCAACAATATAGTGCGAGCATTACAGCTGGGTGATTTCCAACATATTCCCTGTTTTGCTCACACCATCAACTTGGTGGTGCAGAGCTTCCTACGAAATAACCGTGAGGTGCAGGAGATGCTTTCGGTGGCCCGTAAAATTTCAGGCCATTTCAGGCATTCAGCCACAGCATGTAGGAGATTACAGCAGCTCCAAGAGCAGTTTAACTTGCCCTGCCACCAACTTAAGCAAGAGGTGGTAACTCGGTGGAATTCCACCCTGTACATGCTTCAGAGGATGGAGGAACAGCGCAAAGCCATCCAAGCATATTGCACAAGCCATGACATTGGGAAAGGAGGGGGGATGTATTTCACTCTTGCACAGTGGGGAATCCTTTCAGTGCTGTGCAAGGTGCTGAAACCATTTGAAGTTGTGACATGTGAGGTCAGTGCAGACTCTGCTAGTTTGAGCCAAGTCATTCCTTTAATTAGACTATTGGAAAAGCAGCTTGAGAAAATGGAGGAGCTGAAAGCAAGCAATTCAGCAAAGTATGTTGGCCTTGTCGATTAAGTACTTAATAACTCGAGGATCATTGTGAAGCGAATTAAGATCTTGAACTCGGATCAGTACGTTTTGGCCACTGTGCTTGATCCAAGGTTTAAAACCTACATTGAGT
This sequence comes from Mixophyes fleayi, assembly GCF_038048845.1. Classification (NCBI taxonomy): domain Eukaryota; kingdom Metazoa; phylum Chordata; class Amphibia; order Anura; family Limnodynastidae; genus Mixophyes; species Mixophyes fleayi. The sequence goes on along the minus strand of NC_134402.1, from coordinate 343,046,922 downwards.
CTTTACTTGTAAATGAGCGAGATGTGAACTTTTGCAAGGAGCTATTGCTCAGCAAGTTGGCCGCTGAACTGGGCCTCGGCTTGACGACGTGTCCTCCTTCACTTTCTCAAGCTGTTGCTGCTCGTAAAAAATTAAATTTCCAAAAAAGAAGCAGGGAAGACACAGGGGGCAGACCAGAACAATTTAACATCTGGGCTGGTTTGAAGGATTTTTCAAAAAAATGTGTCACTTTGCCCATAACTCCATCCAATATGAGTATAAACATGCAAAGGATGGTGGAGGATTACTTTCAAGAGGTAGTTGATATGGAAATGTCAGACAGTCCCTTTCCTTACTGGGAAGAAAAGCAGGCCATTTGGAAACCCATGTACAAACTTGCTTTGCAATACCTAAGCTGCCCACCCTCCAGTGTGTACTCTGAATGAGTGTTCAGCACAGCAGGGAACTTAGTCAGTGATCGCCGTAGAAGGTTAGTTCCCAACAATGTGGAGAAAATTATGTTTATAAAAATGAACTACATCTTCCACGAGGAAGGCCTTCACCATCCAAGACATCCAAGCACTGACTGTTCTCTAATGGCGGATTCAAGCGGCGATGAATTGATAGTCTGTGATGACGTACACACTGATGAGGGTGAGGATTAAGCTGAAGATGATGCCGATAACATCTTTTTAAAACTTTCTATGTAAGTGTAGGGTGCAATCTACCCCCAAAGAGGAAAGGGACTTGTGGCATTTCCATATCACATACCATCTTGAAAGGCTGCTGTAAGGGCAATTTATCCTTAAGGGTAGGGTGTCATAGACAGAGTGACCCTAAACTGGCTTTGTCCATTTTTCATAATATTGTACAGTCTATAATGGCTGAATTTTTGGGTATTTTATACAAGTGGAGGGGGGCCTAGAGAGACAGAAACCAAACTGGCTTTTTCCATTTCTTTACATATTTAACTATAAGTGTAGGGTGTAATATACATTCAAAGACGATGGCTGCATTGCCAATATGCATAGATGGAGAGGAAGACAATCTGTTTTGTGTGTAGAATAGGCCTACCAACGAAGAATTATAACTGTTTTTTTGGATGATTTATTACCTCAACAATTAGATTACTTGTCTCTAAAACAGTTGGAGCACTAAATTGGGTTAATTTAGGCCCAAAAACATGGATTTTCCAAAGAAATAGCAAAACAAAACCAAAACCAAAACACGCAATGGCGGTTTTGCAAAACCAAAACACGACGGTAATCCAGATCCAAAACCAAAACACGGGAGTCAGTGACCATCTCTAGTTGAAATTCACCTAGACTGAATACACTCAGTGTTCTCAGTTATCAGCAATGAGGATTCCTGAGGAGTCTTAGCAGGGTGAGCCATTTTTTTATTTTTTTGCTATGACATATCTGAGTTTTACCCCCCTCAACAGAAAGCAGAGGTCAGTTGCTGGTTTCACAGAGAAACACACCAATGTCAGTCACAGAACACCTGGTTTTATGCCCACTTTGTAGTAAAAATGTCACTGAAGCACCCCTTAAACAATTGCATTCCGATTGAAACACTTGGGATTTTAAAGGCAACAAACATTTTTTGGTGCTGCTCAGTCATACAGCACGCTGCTTTTTCTCCACTAAATAGTTCAGATGTCACTAATACTGACCCCAATACAACTGTCTTCAAATTTAAGCATTGAATTTAAAAGCAAGAAAGATTGTCCCCAATTAGTTTACTAATATACTATTACAACCAGTAGCCACTGCTTGTCTACTCTTCACTCACACCCAATCGAGCAACACAATGCCAGCAGACTGATCTTTAATACAATCTTAAGATATGGGCATTAAAATCACAGCTATTGCAATATAAGAGTTCCTTGTTTCACCCTGTCCAACCCTCTATAAGCAAGGTTTTGAATACAGAATTGCAGCAGACGTCCTACCCACATGTCAACACTCCTAAAATAGCAGATGAGAACAGGGGGAGGGCTATATATAGAAAATATCAATCCAAAACTCACAAGAGCCAGCACTTTATCAGAAGTTACATTTTGCCTCAATTTTAGATCCAAATTTGATGCAAGAAACAGTCATGATTGTTCAACTCTGAGCCCTATAATTCTGGTCTGTTGGATTTCTGCAAAACCAAAATGCTCATCTCTAGTTAATAGTAGACAGTGTAATCCACAAGTGTAATCGGTTTTGTCTGCATGAAGGGCTCACCTGGTAGGGATTTGCTGATCATTTCCATAGTCTCTCTGGCCCTGGTCAAAGTGGAGTAAATAATCTTATCATACGGATAACCCAGATCTGCCAGGCGCTGTCCAGTTAGTTCTGTTTGATGTTTACCTTCAAGTACACAAAGGTTTTACCAAAGGACATAGGGTAGACCGTTAAAATGCATGTTCACTTAGTAAGGCTGTCAAAACTACCTCAAGAACTACTATGACCAACAAATGATATCCCTTTACAGGTTGGTGTCATTTATAGCCACTATCCCATGCAGCCTACTTAGAAAACAAAAAAAAAGTGGTAGTCATTGCTCTCCAATACCACAATCAGTTGATGTTGACAAAAGTATCCAGTTAGCTCCCTTTGGTACCTGATGAATGGGTTACACCCATGTGATAGAGAAAAGCAGGAAACAGCAATTACTTAGCACCTATAGTATGCTGGTTGCAGAATTGGGTCTACCATAAAGTATAGGGTAGTTGCAGCTCTTGATTGTTGGTTAACCAACATCCAGCATACCTGTGTCAGTGAGGACCTTCGTACGGTCAGATTTTCCACGCTTGTTGTACTGTCCGTGTCGAATCAGGAAAATGTGGCGAGTAGCTTTAGCCTTGTACTTCCTTAACTGTAACTCCAGCTCATCAGATTCTCCTGCGACTTTAGCCATGTTTATTAGGGACACTGGTTCACGGCTAGAAGGGGAGAATATTTTACTACAACACCAAAATACATCTACAACAGTCACATAAGGGGTTCAGAAGAATGCTTTATTTAACCAACATGCTGGTCAGTAGACAGGAATAAGGGCTTGGAGACCTTACATGTTATACTAGATGCAACCTGGAAGACTTCGGATTAATAGAGTAAATTTTGTTAGGACACCACCAATATTAAGTGTTTAATCAGTTAAAATACCATTTAACCAAATGGAACTTGGAGCTTCATTACACAGAGTAGTTGATTAAACCTACAATATTTACACTTTATAGGTAGAAGTAACCATTAGCTCTGAGGCAGTCAGTCTTAAGAGTGTCCTAAACCAAAGTACGCAAATCCAGGAATCTAGTAAAGTATCCTTTGCCCATCTCACATGTTTCTCTCCCAGAATATCCAATTTCAACTAGGACACTGCATTATACCTCCAGATGTATTTTAGTTGAATGTACCCAGGTAGCATAGGTTTCTTTATCACAGATACTCAAAGGAAGATGGGAGCAGAGTAAAAAAGTCTTATGGAACCCATTTATCACATTTTTCTTTAAAATCCCCCCAAAACAGTGGTTTTCAGGGGATAGCTGCATATTTAAGTAACCTGTTAATTTAGGACTCACAGCAGATAGAGATATCTGCTGCTATCTCTGAAAGCAAAAACAGTCCCCATAGTTTTCTATGGGGACTGCTATTTTACACCATTTAACAAGTTCTGAAAATCAAATATTCTTGGAAAAATGTACCCGATGGCTAAAGCTGGCATTAGCCATTGAAGCCCATGGCGAGATTACTGCGGTAGAGAAATCTCAGGATCCCTCACGGCAACTTACCTGCTCTCCCCTTTGGTCACTATAACATAAGTGGCAACTTTGCAATAGTCACCATAGAGGACATGACAGATCTTCACAAGACCAGCAGTTCTCATGACTGCTGTTCCTAGTGAAGAGTTTTAATAAATAGTAACAATATTTCATTCCTTACCTTTACAAAAGGGAATGAGATTGAGGGTGTTTAACACATGATTCATAATATACCCCTTAGTTTTCATGTTAAAATTAAAGTAAAGTAGAGTATATATATTGCCAAATGAAGTATTCTCTAGAACAGATGCACTCAATTTTATGGAAACAGGCAAAAAAAAGTTAGTGTAGTAGAGTTTTTACACATCACACTTTTCCAGTTACAATTGCACCAAGGGTATCTAGCTACATTGAGTATTTGCCAATCAATGATTGTGGTCACTTTGCAACACTTTATTAAAGGTAATTGGATTTTTTTCATATTTTATATCCCAAGAAACACAGTAATAAGAAAAAACCTCACCCACAACCATTAATTTCTTAAACATGTTCTCCTAATTACACAAATATTGATAACTTTAGTTTAAGGAAAAGTCAGAACTTTTACTTTTAAAAATTTATTTTATTAATCGAGTGTCCCAGTATGGCACAATATTCATTTTTACAGCAACTGTTTGTTTGCACCAACATACCAGCTCCAGTTACAACTGAATTAGCACTTGAGGTAAAAAAAAAAAAAAAAAAAAAAAAAATTGACCCAGTGGCGTTCTTCTGCACCTGGGGTGATCAGCAGATACAGGATGAAGCTATACAGTATCTTATAAACACCGCAAGCACTTTTACTAAACACAGTGCAGAAGTTATATACCATGCCTGTGCAGTGTTTTTTTTACAGCACATAACTGTAAAGCCCATGTCTAAAGAACAAAAAGGAGAGTTGAGCAGGTATTAAAGGCATTATGCAGAACAAATAAGTGCCTCTTAAGCAACTATGGGCTTGCCACCAGAAGACAAATCTTCTGGTTATGGTCTTTACCTTGATTCCTGCCCAGAGCCCACTTTGTCTAACTGGCCCTGCAGCAGTCCTCAGCCCAGTCCTCTAGATTAAACTATCCATTATTGTAGATCTCCTCAACTACACAGATTGTGTCAAAGGTTTTGACTTCAGTAAGTAGGTCTGTGCTCTTGAGGATATTCATAAAATAGCCACAACAAGCTAGGTCTTAAGGCAAGTTGGAGAACCAGTAGCACAGTGTGAGTATAAGGCTTTATAAAATGTGCATCTGTCATTGAAATTGCAGATCTTTGGGGCATATTTAAGAAAGCACGATAGTGCTTTTACCGAGTAATTAAGGTGCCTCCGTAAATTTATTAAGGGTGCATCGCAGCAGATATCATGGATATCTGCTGCTTTGCATTCCTCTTCGTTTTTGGGAGCAGTCACCATTCAACAGTATGGTGACTGCTCCCAGCTGCAATCTAACAAGTTCCGAAAAAACATTTTCGGAAACTTGTCTTGATAATGTACGCCAGCTGAAGCTGGCGTACATTATCAGAAATGAAAAAACCCAATGCTGTCAGCTCTGCTCCGAAGAGCAGAACTGGACAGTGCATGTGTGGAGGGATCACATGATCCCTCCCTGTCACTCACTCGCAGAATTGCAGACAGACCGGGATCTTTGTGGAACTGCACATGCGCAATGGAAAGAAGAAGAGGAACGAAGATGACGTGAAGGAGATCCTAGAGGTAAGTATGGGGTAAGTATGATTTTTTTTTTATCACAGAAACAGCAGTTTTTCGGAACTGCCGTTTCTGTGTTCCATTTTTAATAAATTTGAGAAATAGATCAATCCTTATCCATGCGATAAGGATTGATAACTATTTCTCATTTCTGCCGATGAATGATAAATGTGCCCCTAAGTAGGTCTCTGATCAATTATGGGTACAAAAGTTGATACAATTAAGGGGCATATTTAATAAAGCACGATAGTGCTTTTAACGGGTAATTAGGGTCCCACAGTGTCCTCCGCAAATTTATTAAGGGTGCATCGCAGCAGATATCATGGATATCTGCTGCTTTGCATTCTTCTTCGTTTTTGGGAGCAGTCACCATTCAACAGAATGGTGACTGCTCCTGGCCGCAATCTAACAAGTCCCGAAAAAATGTTTTTTTCGGGAACTTGCCATGTTAATGTACGCCAGCTGCAGCTGGCGTACATCATCCGAATTGAGGAAATCTAATGCTGTCAGCTCTGCTCCGGAGAGCAGAGCTGTACAGCGCATGTGTGGAGGGATCACATGATCCCTCCCTGTCACTTAGCGCTCTCTCTCTGCAACTATCGTTGCAGAGACAGAGAGGGGATCTGTGTGCGCATGTCCAGTTCTTGGAACTGGACATGCACACTTGAAGAGTGAAGAGAAGACCCGAAGACAGCGCTTCCAAAGAGGGGGTAAGTATGTTTTGTTTTTTTTATCACTGAAACAGCAGTTTTTCAGAACTGCTGTTTCTCTGCACGGCTGTACATAAATGCGAGAAGTAGTTTAATCCTTATCATTGCGATAAGGATTGAAAACTACTTTTCACTTTATGTGAATAATGATAAATGTGCCCCAATAGGTGCTGAAAGGCAACTTTCCAGTTCAAAGTTAAAAGAAAAAAAAAAAAGCGAACAAATTTTCTATTAAACAAATTTTTATCAGTTTCCCAGCATTGGGGTCGATAGTGACTTTTCTGAACTTGATTGTGGCATGCCCCAGGTACGTTGGAGTCTTCAAACACCGTTACAAGAATCATTTAAGGAAGTCTGAAGTTACTTTCACATACATGGGATTTGATTTTGTGTGTTTACTAATTTAATAAACCCTTCAAATGGTTTAATATCAAACAAATGAAGCCACATCAGTCTGAATTAGTTCTCATGTGTTCACACCCAAACACTCACCAGTCCCAGTTATGGTCCCAGCGCGCGGTGAAGACAGGCGGCCAAGAGCCGATAGATGTATTGGAGTCATCCCCGACCTTCCCCACAACCGCAGCGGTGAGAAGGGCAGAAGCAGCAGCAGCTCCCCCGGCCACGATCACTCTGCGGAGAAACATCTTCAACGTTCTATTTGAAGCACATACTGGAAACTCTCCCTCACGGCGCTTTATATACTGCCGGGATACCCGGGGCATGCTGGGAACTATCGTTCCTCTATCGGTGGACCCGGTTGATGAGATTCAGCAATCCACTTATATATTATTTACCGCACAAGGCTAAAGTATTCTCATACGTCAGAGAAATTGCGTTTTTTCACCTTATACAGGAAAATTCTTGGATGTAACTGTTCCCATCATTTTCTAAAAATGCTATACTTTCCCTTCGGCTGTGTATATGCTGAGGTTTGCTTTTACCATTTTTGTAACTTTCAGAAGGACTGAAACAACAGTTGCCAAACTTGACTACATTTAGGGGTCTGTTTAGTAAGATATTGCGGTGACAATCACTATGCATCACTGCAAATTGCAGAAATGCAGTTAACCAATAATTTACCATGCTGGGGGCTGCTCTGCAAGGCCAGGTGGTGAAGTCCCCCTTCCTCCACAAACTCTTTTTACTATGTACTTACTGTAAGCCTGCACTGCCTGTAAATGGAGGAAATGTTAGTCATAGCAGTCCATGGGGCCTATTTATATAAGAGTTTTTACATCAAAATCCCATGAAAACTGCTGTTTTCAGGGGATAGATGCATATTTAAGTAATGTTGACATTTTTTAATAAGACATCCCTTTGTTTTCTTATTTAAAATCAAAAGCAGTCCCCATAGACAGTGTCAGACTGGGGCATGAAGGGCCCACCGGGGGACTGCAATGCTAGGGGCCCACCAGAGGGCATGTGGCTCGGGGTTGTCCCATTAGAATCAGAACATTTGACAGACTGTCCTGCTCTCTCCTACTTGTTCTTGTCACTTTCACCACCTGTGAATGCTGGTTTCTTTAGCTGCGGCTTGTCTGGATCAGGGGCGAACATGGCAGGGGGCACATGCCCTCCGGGCCGGAGAGAAAAAGTCTATTTTGGGCTGGTAGAGCGACCGGCCCAAGTCTATTACTTGGTCGCTGGCCCCTTCTCCGGGATCAGCCACCTTCCTTATTGGCCGCGGATTCTTCTGATCTGTCCCCCCTCCTCCCCTATGTGTGAGATCATCATCAACATTTATTTATATAGCGCCAGCAATTTCCGTAGCGCTTTACATCCCGGTTGTCACATGGGATGCGCAAAATGTGACAGGTGCCGTCCCATGTGTGAGCAGCAACAGACATAGCAGACATAACAGACATTCTGTTTTGGTATTTCGTCCTGCTCGGATGTGCCGCGTGAGCTCTCCACCGGGGCCCAGATCCTGGGCTCCTTACTCCTGTGGAGCAGCCCCCCGGCACCTCTCCGCTGCCTGCCTGCCTTCCTCACCTCCACCCGGCCTCTCTCTGAGTCCTGCACCCGCTTGACTTACCTGCTCTCGACCCCTCCGGCAGTACTTCTATCAGGTCCCCGGCTCTGGCCCAGCTGCCTCCTACCTGGCTCTCTTCCACCGCTCCTTCATCGATCTTCAGCGCTTCCTGGCCAGGTTCTTCCCTCCAGTGGACCTCCATTCGGCTGTTCTTCCCGGGTCCTCCCGCTGTCTGGTCCACCCGTCCGAGGCCTTCTTCCGGTCGCATCCACGGTCTCGAGTGCCGCTTCTCTCCACCTCGTGGGCCTCTTCCGGTTCTCTGCCTCTAGCTGCTGCTGCCTCGTCCCACGCTGCTGTTGACCGACCGGCATTGGACCTGTGGACTGCTCCAGAGATCGATCCTGTCTCCGCTCCTGTGCTTGCTCCAGGGATAGCCCGGGTCCTCCTGACAACCGACCCGCATCGTGGCACGTGTTCTACGGATCCTCCGACCTGCACTGTGGCTTACTCCCGGCTGACTCCCGGCACGTGTACTTCCGTTCCACCGCAACCTCCGACGCTAACGTGTACTTCCGTTCCACTGCAACCTCCGACGCTAACGTGTACTTCCGTTCCACCGCAACCTCCGACGCTAACGGAGGCTCCTCTCCACGGATGGTCTCTTCACCCTGCTGCTTCTCCTATCACCACCTCTGGGTCTCTCACCCCCCCTTCCACCCTTTCAGTCGGGGTCCCTCAGAGCCCTGTTCTAGGACCCTTACTCTTCTCTCTATACACCTCTTACCTGGGTGCTGTGCTCGCAGTGAATGCTGGGCGTGATGTCACGCCCAGCATTCACTGCAACCACAGCACGGAAGAGGGCAGAAGAGACTCAGCGGCGCGGAAAAAAGAAGAGGATCAGACTTAAGGTAAGTTAAGGGGGCCCCTATATATATATATATATATATATATATGTAAAAAAAAAGTGATTATATATATAATCACTTTTTTTCTACATACATATATATTTTTTTTTTACACACACACACACACACTATTTATATATATATATATATATATATATATATATATATATATATATACCGTATATACTCGAGTATAAGTCGACCCGAATATAAGCCGAGGCACCTAATTTTACCACCAAAAACTGGGAAAACTTATTGACTCGAGTATAAGCCTAGGGTGGGAAATGCAGCAGCTACTGGTAATTTTTTTTTCTTCAAAAGCTCATTTCTGTTTAATTACTGTAATTTCAGTCAGAGTTTTAAACACTCAGGATAATCACAGTCTTAAAAAATGATGTCATAACTCAAACATTTCTATAGGGATTCTCACCAGATCTTTTGTAGGTCTATTAAAGTCCATATTAGAGGACTTTAAATGTTTATGTGCCATTCATTCTCGTTTTACTCACACTCCCAAAAACCAGGCATTCCAAGGATAATTGTGAATGGTCTTGTATGCATTAGTCTATTTATCTTAAATGAACATGCACTACATGTCTTCCATATATTTTAATGGAGATGTGATGGCTTGCAAATAGTCCACACTTTAACCTTTTACTTTACTTTACTGTATATTTGGCACAATATTTTCATGGACCTATTAGCTGCCCTATTTTACAATGTGCACCAACTTAATATAAAGCCACACTGTTTCCTGACCAGCGCAACAAATATACTTTACAAGGAGACAGCGAGACAGCGAGAGAGACAGCAAAACAGCGAGACAGCGAGACAGCCTTTCACTTACCCCGCAGTGCGTTCCACTGACAGGAAGTTCGGCATTTGCGTTCCAAATGCCGAACTTCCTGTCAGTGGAACGCACATGCGTTCCACTGCGGAAGATAGGAGCTCAGGGACCGGACACCAGGTTAGTTCACCTGTGTATAAGCCGAGAAGGCTTTTTCAGCATACAAAAATGTGCTGAAAAACTCGGCTTATACACGAGTATATACGGTATATATATATAATTTTTTTATTTTTTTAGGGGCCCGGTAAACTGTATTGCCCGGGGGCCCATAAAGTAGTTAAGGTGGGCCTGATAGGGTGTCTGTGTTTTTTTACTGTTAATACAGTGTGTGTGAGTGGGGGCCACTATGTTAATACAGTGTGTGAGTGGGGGCCACAATGTTAATACAGTGTGTGTGAGTGGGGGCCACTATGTTAATACATTGTGTGTGTGAGTGGGGACCACTATGTTAATATAGTGTATGGGGGGGAGGGGGTCTTAATATAGTGTGGGAGGTAGGCTATTTAATGGTGGAGTGCATGTGGGGGTAATTATTTAATGGATGCTATTTTATTTATGGGTGGCTATTTAATTTAATATTGGGACCTATTAATTTAAGGTCAGGTGACGGGACCTTTAATTTAATGCTGAGGTGATTTGGGGATGTTAATTGAGTATGGGGCTGATTTTGGGAAGGAGGGTTATTTATTTAATGTGAATATGAATTATTTAATACCGGGGATGGTTGTGGGAAATGGTTATATTTATATTAAAAAGATGTAGGGATCTTCGGATTCCTCCGCATCTCCCATAGAAAAGGTAGTATTTTTTTCGTGACTGCTGTTCCTGAAGTGTTTTAATAAATACACACAATCTTTCAATCCTTATCTTTGTGGTAAGGATTGAAAGGGATTGTGTTAAAAATTTGGTCTTTGCCAAGATCGGTTTCATCCAAGTCAAGCAACCCTCCCACTACTGGAACAATCCTTAGTGATCTACATTTACGCTTTTCAAGAACGTGTGTTAATTTCTGACAAGACGCCAGACAAACGCAACAGACTTTGGGACTACTAGTTTTCTAATGGCCTCAGGGGAGGCATTGCCCCGTACTTACCTCATACATTGCTTATGTTGTGCTCTTTGTCCGTGTCTTTTTGTTTTTTGTTCTGCAGGTACTGGAGACCTCTACCAACATGGCCGTCAACTGTTATGACCTTCAAAATTTGGGCCTACTTGACCAAGTCTTCTGCTACCTCTTACTTGTTTATACCCTACCACAGCTAAGTTCTCTACTGTACTTTACTGTGTTTAGTTTGTATTATGTTATACAAAGATTGGCATCCTGATTTTAACACTGCTTTACTTGTTTTGCACTAATGTTCCACATTATATACATGTATATTTTGTTCACTGTTTTGGTCCTACCATGCACCTTGGACCATTGTTTTCACCACACACATCTAATCACCTAGTGGCTGCCAATGCCACATCACCTCCTACTGGTCATTAAAACCAACTTTGTACACTTTTAGCTTACTAGCCATCCACCTACCTTGGTCTGATTCCTCGGGCTATTCATATTGATGACCCTAGCCCTTAATCTCCCACTAAGACTGACTTCATGGGCTCCTGGTGATCCGAGACCTGCATATTTATCTCGACTGTGCATAATATCCCCAATTACCACTTATGGCAATTAAAATTTTGACCTTAAATGTAAAGGGACTGAACTGTCCATGTAAAATAACTACCCTGTTTCATACTATCCGACAACTAAAGGGTGACGTAGTGTTCCTACAGGAAACTCACTTTTCAGGCTCACGCCACCCTGACCTCAAATTTAAATTTCTCCCGTGTTCTTATCACGTTTGTGACCCAGTGCGCAAAAGAAATAGGAGTTGCAATTCTTTTTGCAAATCAACTTCTATTTAAACCATCTAAGGAAATCAGAGACCCAGAGGAGCGCTACCTACTTCTTGTAGGGCAACTTGATAACTGATACTTTCCTTAATATGTATGCCCCAACTCAAACCAGTCTCACTTTTTCCAAACTATAAGTGACCTCCTATTTTTACATCGCAAGGGTATTATTATTATTATTATTAATTTTTATTTATAGGGCGCCACAAAGTATCCGTAGCGCCATACAAGGACAAACAATGGCACAGTACAAGGTGAAACAGCACAGTACAAGTAACAGTAAGCACTATAACTCTGGGGGCTCAGGCACAGCATGAAAGAGAGGGAGGGACAGGAAAAGTGAGTATAGGCAGGTAACTATGGCCCAAGAGGGTGGACACGGATGACAGGTTGAGAGTCACTGAGGGGAGCGGAGAGAAGCGAGAGGAGACAGAGGGCAGAGGGACTGAGAGGAGGTGAGCTGAGTAGCTGGAGAGCACAGTTAAAAGTGATGGAAGCAGAAGGTAGGAGAGCCCTGCTCAAAGGAGCGAACAATCTAAAGGGAGGGGAAGGCAGACAGACACATGGATGAGACGGAGAGACGGGAGGAAGGGGAAGAAGGGATGAGAAAGAGAGGTAGCCGACCGGTGGGAGTTTAGGCATGAGACTGGAAGGCTTTAAGGAAAAGGTGGGTTTTTAATGTTCGTTTGAAAGAGGACAGATTAGGGGAAGTTCTGATGGAGCGGGGGAGCTTGTTCCAATGGAGGGGAGCGGCGCGGGAGAAGTCTGGATACGTGCGTGAGAGGAGGTAATCAGAGGGGAAGTGGTAAAGTGGTTTTGGCAGGAGACTTCAATGCCACATTAGATAAACATCTGGACAGATCCCAGCCTACCCCTAGATCTACCATTCAAAGTGTGACCGCCAACTCCAAGGGTTTGAGAGCTCATCTCTCCCAGCACCTCTTGTTTGATGCATGGAGGCTTAAAGATACTTTTACTGCTAGAAATTGCACCTTCTTTTCCCCAGTTCACGGGGTGTACACCCACTTGGACATGGTCTTTCTTTGTGTTGAGCTAACGCAGCATATTCTCAATGTCGATATACTCCAGAGCACTTGCTATCCACAAATCCACCGGACAACCAGAGGACTATAATAAACTAGAGGTGAGCTCAACCTTTTGCTATCAAAACTGAAAACACTCAAATGTCTGAATCAGAAGTTTTATGAAAAGCGTGATAAGGTGGACAGGTTGCTGGCGTCCAGGCTGATGGCCAAAATGTCCTTTAGCAATGTTACTCGAAACAAATCACACTGAGGTGTCACCGCACAGGATCCTGACCAAATTACAGAGGAATTCCAGAAATTCTATAGCAAACTCAATAAAATTTCACCTAAAGGTATCTCTCCTCCTGTGCCTGTGGAATCTATTAGAGACTTCTTGTCTCAATACCACAAGCCTAGACTCCTTTCTTGTGCGCTTGAGGTGCTGGGTGCAGATTTCACTCCACAAGAAATTTACAGCGTCATGAAAAGAATAAAACTAAATAAAACCTGTGGCCCAGATGGCTTTACCGCCATGTACTATAAAACATTTAATACCTTGCTTTCGCCTTATCTTACTGATGTAATCAATAGTGTGCTGAGGGAGGCATCCTTCTCCAAGGATGCTCTTGAAGCTAGAATTATTGTCATTCCTAAGGAGGGCAGAGATCCTTCAGATTGTACCAATTACAGACCCATCTCACTTTTGAACACAGATGTTAAAATATATCCAAAGGCTCTGGCAGAGCGTCTTAATGCAGTATTACCTCAGCTAATCCATAAAGATCAGTTTGGTTTCACACCTGGCAGACAGGCAAGCGATAATACTAGGCGTACTATCGATCTTATATTCTGTATTAACACCTCCAAGACCCTAGCCATTGTACTATCATTGGATACAAAAAAGGCTTTTGATTGAATCAGTTGGCCATTCATGCTGGAAACTCTTAAAAACCGTGGATTTGATGGTAATTTCCTGCATGGAATCCAGACCCTTTACTCTGGCCCCTCGATGAGGGTCTTGGTGAATGGAGTACTCTCTTCCTCACTCTTGTGATAGAGCCCATGGCAGCGGGAATACGTCTCTCCCCGATATTAGAGGTCTTACATTTGGGTCTGAAGAGTATAAACTCAGTTTATTTGCAGATGAAATCTTGCTTACACTGGTCTTACCTCACACCTCTTTCCCAATCTTATTCAATGTCCTCGCTTCCTACGGCTCTCTCCAGGGGGATAAAGTTCACTTTTCGAGACTGAGGCCCTTGCACTTCAACTTCCACCTCCTACCCTGGATCTCCTTAAAACTAATTTAAATTTTTCCTGGCAACACTCCAAATTAAAATACTTGGAAGTCTTTATTACTTCCAACTATGAAACTTTGTACTCAACAAACTGTTCACATGTTATTAACACAATTAAGCTGGATATTATCAGATGGCAAAATATGATTATTTCCTTGCTTGGTAGGATTGTCTCCTTTAAAATGAACATATTACTCCATTTACTTTACCTATTCCAAACACTCCAGATGAAGGTACCCAAATCTGTTCTGCTACAGCTGGTTCTCCCAATTTGTCTGGCGTCACAAACCCCCCACTTACTAGCTTTGTGGTTCTGCATAGAGCTACACACAAAGGAGGTAGGGGATTTCCAGATGTTAACCTTTATTATAATGCTACCCACCTTGGCCAAGTCGTGGCATAGTTTTCAAGTGGACTTGGGCCAAGGTGGATAGATTTGGAATCCTCCGCTTGCAAGATGTCTTTTTTGGGCTCGGCCTTGGGGATACCAGCAAGCGATAGACCTAGAACTATGAAAGCCCGCCCTGTAATCTCCTTTACTTCCAACATATGGGACTATTGTAGATTGCATTTCAAGACCACCACAATACCCTCTCTCCCATAGTGCCTTTCTGGGATCACCCTGCTTTCTCACCAGGACAATGCCACTCTCGTTTTCAATCTTGGTACATGAGAGGCATAAAGCTGATTAGAGATGTGCTTGATTATATTGTAATCATTATATTTCACTGGTGTCCATCAAAGAAAAATTTGAATTCCCATCAATCAGCCTTTGTGTACCTTCAGTCAAAACCTGACATTACAAGAGTGCTAACCCTTCTGGAATCTACGTGTGTCAAAGATCCCCTTCAAAGAGGTATTATGTCTAATTTATATAACCTCGTCACCTCCAGACAGACCAACTGCCCAGCCCTCAAACTTAGATGGGAGGCCGACTCGGGCAGGCCACCAGATGAAGCAATCAGAGAGTGGGTCCCGAAAACCTCTGTCTCCTCTCTTGTGAAAGAAAACGCGTATAAAATCTATTTTGGATGGTACCTTGTTCTGACTAGGTTGAAAAAAAAATATACGGGACTACATCTGATTGGTGGGGGGGGGGGTGCAGAAAATGATGATTGCTCCTCCACATATGGTGGTCCTCCCAAAAGATTGCTCATTTTGGCTGCTTTAATAAGTGATGTTACATAGCTAAAAATTACCAGATGTCCCTGGTCCTTCCTTTTGGGCTCTCCATTAGAGACTCTTGATAGGTATGCAGAGAAGCTGTCCATACAAATCCTTAATGCAGCCAGATGCCTAGTGACTACGAACTTTGGGGGGAATAATAAAAAAAAAATGGATCCCCCATCTAGACAATACCTCATCAATAAAATATGGCATCAATGGAAAAAATGTCATCATATCTAACCAATAAATCCCACAGATTCTCCCAAATCTGGTGGGATTGGTGTAATAATATATATATATATATATATATATATACACACACAGCTCCTCTAGTTCACATGACACCAGTGCTCACCCCTAGGATATTTCATCCCTCTTCTTATGGCCTGTCAGATTTGATTGTCAAGTGGATTTTGTTTTGCGCAAATAGAGAAATGCTGCCTGCTGGGAGTCCCGTGTTTTGTCTCAGTCTACACCTTACATCCCTTATTACATTACAGAAAACTCAGACTGATGTCACTCATTTGTTTGATATAGTTCAGACCATATAATGGACTGTGTAATTTATTTGCCTTTGTTACCTTTTTTGTACATTCGTCTGTGTAAGAGCTGGAGCTGTCAAACAGCCCCCTCCAGATGTATATACTGTCAAACATTTTGGCCTTTTACATTGTATGTATACACTGTGTTGGTACTTTATAAATAAAAGGTATCAAAAAAATAAAAGCAGTTTTTAATAAATATGCCCCAAATGAGGTAATAACCTTTTATTACAAGATGCACATAATTCCATGTAATAGCATCAGTTGCCCCAAAATGTTATGTGTGGGATAGAACAGCAGAAGTAAACATTTGTATGACTGCATATAGAATGAAGAGCTGAGTGAACCAACATCTAGGCAGAAGGTTCACACTTATCTAAGTATTATTGAGCAGAAAAACAACTATTTGTATTAAGTTGGCACTTTTACTAAAATTGAAAAGTATCAGAATAATACAATCTGACCAACCTAGTGTGTATGTGGGGTAAGAAATGTGATAATCAAATAGCTATATGTGAAACAGCAAACACTATAAAAATGTATTGAGGTTCATGAAAACAAAAATGATTAGGCTTAATTACAAGGGTACTGTTAAAAGACAAACAAAATCAAGTTTTAGATGAAAAATTCTCACCTATACTAAAGCACAGAATTAAACAAGCATAAAAATGTGAATATTGTTGCATTCTCTCAAGCATGCTTGAAATTGTAAAATTACTTTTCTAATGAAAAGATGCAATAGTGATATGGAGAATTAAGACACCCCATCAAATTTAAAGCACCATTTAATCTCTAATCACTTTCTACTTCATTTTATATTTTGTTGGCAATTTTAAGAGTAAGCAATGAAATAAATATTGCTATATACATCACACATAGTGGTGAAAGTAGGGGTGTATACAGTGGTGTGCCGTATCACTTCTGCCGCCTTCATTGTAAGGCTTTTATTTACATTACTTTTTTATACCACCACTACTAAATTATTACTTTGGCCACACACACACACACACCTATCAGCCACAACATTACAAGCACCTGCCTAATATTGTGTAGGTTCACATTGTGACACCAAAACAGCTCTGACCCATCATAGAGCAAGGACTCCACAAGACCTCTGATGGTGTCTGGTGATATCTGGCACCAAGACATTAGCAACAGATCCTTTCAGTTGTGAGGTAGGACCTCCATGGCTCGGTCTTGTTCTCTAGCACATCTCAGATACTTGATCTGATTGAGAGCTGGACAATTTGTAGGTCAAGTTACATCTTGAATTTTATCACGTTTCTCAAACCATTCCTGAATATTTTTTGCAGTGTGTCAGGGTGCATTATATTGCAGAAAGGGGACAGTGTCATGAAGGAATACCTTTACCATGAAGGAGTTTACCTGGTCTGCAGTATTTAGGGAGTTGGTACATGTCAAAGTAACAGTCACATGAATACCAGGACCCAAGGTTTACCAGCAGTAAGTGTCTTGGAGCATCACACTACCTCTGCCTGCTTTCTATAGTGCATCCAAGTGCAATCTCTTCCCAGGTAAAAAAATGCAGATGCACCCAGCCATCCACATGATGCAAAAGATAATGTGATTCATGAGACCAGGCCACCTTCACCTTCTAATGCTCAGACACATCAAGTTAAAGAACTGACTGTTTACTTGCTGCCTATTTCCCACCCCTTGATAGTTACCATTGTAATAAAAAACACCCCCATTTGCTGAAGTATTGGCAACAGTGGGCTGAATATATATGGAACACACATCTTTGTAGGCATGCTGTACCTAGTTGTCAAAGTAAAATGGCCCTTGTCATTTACCCTCCATGGCCTTTTCCAAGATTCTGGATAGATGATACTAATCATTTTGGACATCCACCATTTAAGGCACTATGGAATTCAGATAGGACTACCCATGACTTGATCAGTACTTGAATGGGTGGCTGTCCAACAACCCCATTAAATTTTAAACAAGTAATTTAGAAAATACAAACATTACAAAAGAAAGTCACAAATCTGACAAACTGCAGAATTAGTTTTGTAATGCGTTTATTGTACTAGAATATATAAAACTGAAAAACCCTCAACTAGAATGTTACTCTGTATCAAGTACAATTTGGACAAAAAAAGCCATTTCAAACTAAACAGACAAGTACAGTGATATAAAGAACTAGAAGCTCTAATGGGCACCTATAACCATTCTTCGCTTAAGTGGATAATTAATTTCAGATACAGCATTAATCTTTAAAGCATCAGCTTCACCATTTTCTTTCCAATAGGTTTTAAACATTGTGCTTGTTATAGGGGAGGCAGGGCTTCCATGTGTTTCCCTCACTATACAACCTGTGTGCGTGTGTGGCTATAGTGCAAATGGAAAGCTATAAATACAAGTGACATCAATCTGCAGACAGGGTAAGTAATATCTTCCACCAAGTGAAACTGTACTGAATGTTCCAGTCCAACAAGTGGTGTTAACCAGACTAGACACAAGTTTAATGGCTTGCATTAGACAATGCTACATTAGTTGGGCAGTAAAGGGTTAGGCGACCTACTCTATAGCAAAAATATATTGCACACGATTTAGCAACATCGACCCCTTTATCTGCTGAGGCATTTAACAGGCATATATCCAGCATCACCAAGTGACCGGAGGCTCACATTGCCATTGTGGTGGATAAGAAGTTCAGTAATGCTGCCGTGGTGGAGAGACATTCGTAGCCAGGCATCAGGAGCCACTTGTAGAGCCCTAGGATGCATGGGAGGAAAACAGATAATGAATATAAACACATAATATAAATACACACTATAATAAGAAGCCTGCCAGTATTGCACTGTAGTCTAGTCCTAGTAACAGAGCAAGCTGCCGGGTCTAGACATGACACTGCAGTTTAAACTGTTACAATCATGTGTGCACAGACCGGTCAGGACATTCAGACCCACAAGACAAACCTCTATATCCAGGCCCGATTTTTATAAATGGGAGGTGTATAAACAGTTACATCCACCCAATAGCTGGGCAGCCAGGCACTGTCATACCAGTTCAGCTGGGTGATATAAGAATTTTGATTGGCTACCCAGCTTTGAAGTAGCCAGGGTCACTGGTGGTCAACTCATTGTGAGTCAGGTGCAATGCAAAGAGTATTTGTCCCCCCACTCTGCCAACAGTTATCATGGATTACATTGAACCATGAAGGTTTGAAGAATTAGAAAGGCACCATGTCCTTCTAAATAATGGGAGCCACAATATTGATGTAATCAATACCATGGTTACTACTTATACTGGGTGAACACTGTTCTTTTAATTATTCAATTCCATTAGGATGGGGAAGCCACTGTAGTTTGCGCACACACACTTGTGGCCCTACAAGTATGTTATGTTGTGGCATTAAGTGCCAGCATGCACTGTTTTCAGAGTATAACCCTGCTAACCAAGAGCCTGTGGTACCAGGAGAGGCCCAGAGCAACTCAGCATTGGGATAGTACAATGAGTGAGGGACCATACATTGTGCCCCCCCCCCCTCCCCTCCTTTAGAGGATGGAGCAAGCTGGCCCTTTAGAAAGTGTAAGGAGTAAAGCCAGATGCTGCATGTACAGTTTGCCCTGAATCACAAGTAAACCTAGTGGTTTGGCTCCAAAAATCTGCTTTTTCAGAGCACATACAAGGCTATCCTTTAGTAAGTTTCCTCCCTTGATCTTCCTTAATTTTGAGCAATTAGTATCACAAGAAGAGGCAGACTAAGAATAAGCTTGAGGGCAAAGAGCAATGGCAAGATTCATTTAGCAAGGGGAGACCTACAGTCATTTAAGATTCTAGAACACCTTTGTCTTTACAGCACGAATAGATGTGAAAGTATGTATTACATCAATTAAATGCATTTTGCATGGATCCACTAACAAGGCTTTGCACTGAAGGCCTGAGTCAGTTTTTACCCTAGAAAGAAAGTACAGAACAGAGGTGCAGAGTTTCTTCTCTTCCACTCATCACACCCTCTCATTGCTGGATACAGGACTTTTTTTTCTGTCTGCACCCACTTTGTGGAATTCCCTCCCCCACACAAAAAGAATTTCCTCTAGTCTTCAAACGTTTTCTGAAAACCCACCAATTCAGACAAACGTACATTACTTGATCTCCCTAGGTTACCCCATTACCACCCTCTGCACAACTAACAAGACAACAACCCTCTGACCAACTTTGCTGTGTGGCTGATCATACAGCCCACTCAATACTTTAAACTAAGGATGAGCGGGCTCGGATTCCACTAATCCGAGCCCACCCGAACAGTGCGGATCCGAGCACTGTTCGGGTACTTCCGGCCGCCAAAGGAATCCGAAACGAGGCTATGACATCCAAGTCTCGCGAGACTCGGATGTCATAAATTCTCACCTTGCGGCCGCCATCTTCATTTCGCCTGACATCAGGGAAGAGGGAGGGTAGTGGTGCTCTGTCCTTGCTGAGTCCAGTGGTGTTTTTGTCCTGTGCTTTGTTCTGCTAAGTGCATAGTTATTTTAAAAGTATAAAAAAAAATTCTAGTGCTATATATTCTTGCAGTCCAGAAACATTAGTACTGAAATCTATAAAAAAAAAATTGTTCACTGTTCCAGCAGTATTAAAAAAAAAAAAAAAAAAAAGTACTGTAATACAACGTGTGCTGCATATAATGGAGTACCAAAATTTGGAGGATAAAGTAGGGAAAGATCAAGACCCACTTCCTTCTAATGCTGAACCTGCTGCCACTAGTCATAACAGACGATGAACTGCCATCAACGTCGTCTGCCAAGGGCGATGCCCAATTTCCTAGTAGAGGACATGTAAAATCCAAAAAGCCAAAGTTCACTAAAATTAGCAAAAAATAAAATTCAAATTATCTGAGGAGAAACGTAAACTTGCCAATATGCCATTTACGACACATAGTGGAAAGGAACGGCTTAGGCCCTGGCCCGTGTTCATGACTAGTGGTTCAGCTTCACCCATGGATCCAAGCCCTCCCCCCCCCCCCCCACAAAAAATTTGAGAGTTAAGCTGTCATCAACACAGCAAACAACTCTGCCTTCTAAAGAGATGACATCAAATCCCCAAGGCGAGTCCAAGGGTGTTGGTGGTTGCGAAGCCTGACCTTCCCATCACTGTACGGGAAGAGGTGGCTCCTTCCACCATTTGCAGCACGTCCTCTGCATATGCTGGAAGGATCACCCACAGTCCAGTTACAGATTTGGCTAATGAAGGTGTGAATGTTGTACACCGGGAGGAGGATATTGATGTAGCTGGCGCTGAGGAGGAACTTGACGAGGAGGATGCGGATGTGGTTATCATAAATGAGGCACCAGGGGGGGAACAGTTGTTGTCCATGGGATGAAAAATTCCATCTTGCAACTCTTTTCTTGGCATTATGTGACCGTCCAACAGTCATTTGCCATGAGCACGAAGTACGACAGTAGTCATCCTATGGCAAAGCGGATAACTGCGGCCTTAACAGCTATGTTGGTGTTAGACGTGCATCCGGTGTCCGCCATCTGTGCAGTGGAAATTAGACAAGCTGAAGGAGGTATTGTGGCCCCAGTACCAAATTGGGTACTGGGGTCACTCCACTACGCAAACCGGAAATCTTAGTATCAGATATTAAATTACGTTCACTGTTCCTGCTACATCAAAAAAGCATGAACATGCCCTGCCATCAAAAACAACAAGAGGTAGTGACGCGCTTGAAAACCACCCTCTATATGCTGCAGAGGATGGAGGAGCAGAAAGAGGCCATTCAAGCCTACACAGCCACGTGTTTGTGCCGCCCACTTGTGTCGCTTAGCCTAGACATCCAGCTACCTCGGTGCAACCTTTTGGCCTAAAAACAATATTGTGAGGTGTTCAGAATAAACTGGAAATGAATGTTATTGAGGTTAATAATAGTGTAGGAGTGAAAAAAAAATGGATTTTAGCTCTTTTTTAAAAATAAATCAGAACCCAAAACCCTAAATCAGAACCAAAACCTTTCGTCGGGCGTTTTGGCAAAGCAAATCAGAACCCAAAATAATAAAAGTGGCCGGTGCACACCCCTACTTTGAACCAGCTAGAATGCCAAAGTATAATGTACAATATGATGTAGCACATGCCCTTGTGCATCAAACCTACATTGTCACAGATTATAAGCTTGAGAGCAGGGCCCTCTTACTTCTGTCTGTAAAAGCCAGTATTGTTTTATTACTGTGTGTTCCCAATTGTAAAGTGCTATGGAATTTGCTGGTACTATACAAGTGTTGATGAAGTGATATCATGCACAGCATGTCAGCATTCAACATACACCATCAACCTTTAATGTGGTGTGTAATTGTGGTGCCAGAAACTCTGGTAGAAACAGGTTTAGGAGTGTGAAGCCCTTGTTTACAACCCCTAAATCCTGAACATATTTTTGAGCATGAGAATAGAGGTCAGCTTAATTTCAGAAGAAATTATTTCAGATTTTGGCAAGCCTGAGTGGGTGATCCTCCACCAATGGCATATAGCATACTTGTCACTTTGCAAACTGCCATCCTCAATTAGCAAGAGTTGAGCTTGTATATGAAAGTTCACTTATCACATTAGTTTGACATACTGCAGAGTGTAAATTGTATGAAGCAGACTGAAATGTTCAAACTCCTATTGCAAAGTTAAATATATTACAATCATTTATTAGATAATTACCTGCATACAATATACCGAATGACATTATCATGACAGACCAATATCTCATAAGAGTCTTCATCCTGTTCATAGTCTGCACGGTGGATGTACTCCCGGAATGCTGACTCAATACGTGGGCCATCCTCATAGTACTAGAAAGAAAAGGGATTTTCAAGATATATTACATAACCAGTTAGGGTTAGACATTGTGAGGACACACTGGAGAAACAGGACAAATGAGACATTCAATATTATATCCAGAGTAAGACATGGCCACTTAAGTGACCTACAGCATATTAATTTATACATTTTAACATCAGCCTTGCTTGTGCTCAAAAGTTGTAGTAGAGCTGTGTAATGGTTAAAGGTGAACTGGAAAGATCTACACTGACCATTTGCTTATTACATAGTACTTTGTGAACTGCAAGTCAAAACACAAGTCACCTGGGAGATGGCATTTAAGAGCATGAATGTTGAGGAGCAAGCATAACAGCTACTGAGTCAACCCATCATCATCATTTATATAGCGCCAGCAAATTCAGCTAGGAACAAGGTATATGGTGTGTTCTTGTGGGTGAACACTGGCACAAGGCACTATGTAGTGAGCAAATATGCAAGAGTGTAATCTGGTTAAGACACCCATGTGGATGGAACCCAGTGTGCATCAATTAAGACCAGAGCATAAATGCAATAACCCTGTCAAAGACTCTTTTGGAAAGTCATGCACAGACAAGACCCAATTTTTATTAATTTTAATTAGAAGTTGATTGAGTATTGCAAAAATCTCTGATATACTGTATAAGAACATTTAACAGCACATGTTGAGAAGTCATTGGTGTTCCTTGAACCTATATTGCCCAGATAGGTTACGAGTGTTAAAGGAAAATGACCAAGATTCCCACATTTTAGCATAGTTTGCCTGCATTGTTTTCTATGCTAGTAGTTCATTCCATACCACAAGTAGGTCAAATACTATTAATAACTGGTTGACATATGTCTCAGTCAGCCACCAACCAAGATTATAGGTCTTCTGAACCTACTCTGATGGTTGGCAGTTGGAACTTCAAGGATGAGGAGTAGCTTAGGAACAAAGTGGTCGTCTAAACATAGTATCAAATATTAGATATGATGTCACATCAGAATGTGGGAAGTTTTGGGCTCTACCACTATATATGAATGATTTAATCGGTTCTTTGATAAAACAAAGAAATGTTGTCAGTTCTATCTTTTGAAGCCCCGTTGTCACATAACCATTGTTTAGAATAGTTTGCATATATCCTTTAGCCCTTATGGAGACCTAGAAGCAGCATTATCTCCAATTTCCACCCAGTTCTGTCTCAACTCGGAGGTCAGCTTCCCAGGCCAACTGTGGAGTGTCAATTCCCAGCTTTGGTTTTTAATTTCCAGTCCATGTGCAACAACTTCCTTTACTGCCATCAGCATTTATATGTACCTGAACTAAGACATTTGCACAAAAATCATGGATAAACCAGATATTTGAATTTATAAATGCATCAGAACTTTTAGAGTTTAGATATAGAATGCAATACAAATTAACAAACACAAAAGGGACAGTGGGGATGATTAAAAAAAAACTCACCATAAACTCTGGCTTCCATTGAGCAGGTGGATCTGGCCTGATGGGAGCACCTTCCTGCAGCAAGTCAGAGCTCGATGTGGGCACACCTGTCAGAACAGCAGTATTAAACCAGACAGCTGACCATGCTGCAGAGTGGTTAACACTAGGACATTTAGATCAGCAATACACTTCAGGGGCTGCATTGAGCAGCTATCCAAGGTTCAGACCTGCTAAAGCTACCCTTAGGAGTAAGTTAAATATATTTAATTAAAGACACCTATCTAATAACTTGGGCATTTAAAGTAAGTGTTACAAGCTATAACAAATCTGACAAAGCGGGAAGGAGCTGGGAGCTGCAGGTGAAGGCTCACAGGGATGTCTGTTACCAATCACAGATTTAGATCAACTCTGTACCTATAGGTGGTCTGTACCCCAGGACAAATACACATTTTTTTTCTTGTACAAGATCAGAGTACAGAAGTGCCCACTTGCTAAACATCTGTCTCTAAACAAGGCAGTTATAGGGACAGACATGTATTACTAACCAGGATCCAATAGGCTTCAGCTAGGCTTATCATTAACAGATCCAACACAAGTGCATCAGTATTCCTTACTAGAAGTTACTGTTAAATCCATGTCAGTAATGTTTACATGGGGTGGCAGATTCATACTCTCCCCAACTACAACAATGGGCAGGACTTCAGCAGGGAAGTGCTCAGACAGTTCAGTAATGTAGTTCAGATTTGGATTTATCAGTAACTAGCCAAGTGTCAGAACTACAACCACTGCATGACCCCCCTCCCAGAACACTGGTCACTACACCCTGCATCGATCATAGTAGAGCAATTACAGGTTTGGATTCAGCACACATGCTCAGAAGAGCCGTAGGACAACAGACCCTCTACAAATTTTGCTATAGAGACAGATTTAATGTTCTTTCCCTGAATTTGAAACTTGGCCCATTTAGAGATCAAAGCATCAGATTCATTCAGCAATCACAGGTGCAGGCAGCTGCCATCCTTCAAACTGAACTTCAGAAACGTCAAATTGTAGGAAGGTGTTGATGCAATTTGTAAAGAGTGACAAGTAATGTTGCTACCTTTTCTGAAAAAAACCTTCCTAGCAAGAATATTCTTCCACTAGAACACGCATAGCCTCCTCCCTCTCTGCACTGTTAACACTGAATGACAGGCGTGATGTCATCAAGGCACGCCTGTCATTCAGTGAGGAGCAGCGCGGAGAGAACCAGGAAAGAAACAAGAAACTAAAAGAGAGGCACAGTATGGGGGGAGACGAGAGGCACAGTATGGAGGACAAAAAAATGGGGGGGGGGGGGGGGGGGGGGGAGACGAGAGGCACAGTATGGAGGACAAAAAAATGGGGGGGGGGGGGAGACGAGAGGCACAGTATGGAGGACAAAAAAATGGGGGGGGGGGGGAGACGAGAGGCACAGTATGGAGGACAAAAAAATGGGGGGGGGGGGGAGACGAGAGGCACAGTATGGAGGACAAAAAAATGGGGGGGGGAGACGAGAGGCACAGTATGGAGGACAAAAAAATGGGGGGGGGAGACGAGAGGCACAGTATGGAGGACAAAAAAATGGGGGGGGAGACGAGAGGCACAGTATGGAGGACAAAAAAATGGGGGGGGGGAGACGAGAGGCACAGTATGGAGGACAAAAAATGGGGGGGGGGGAGACGAGAGGCACAGTATGGAGGACAAAAAAATGGGGGGGGGGGGGGAGACGAGAGGCACAGTATGGAGGACAAAAAAATGGGGGGGGGGAGACGAGAGGCACAGTATGGAGGACAAAAAAATGGGGGGGGGGGAGACGAGAGGCACAGTATGGAGGACAAAAAAATGGGGGGGGAGACGAGAGGCACAGTATGGAGGACAAAAAAATGGGGGGGGGGAGACGAGAGGCACAGTATGGAGGACAAAAAAATGGGGGGGGGGAGACGAGAGGCACAGTATGGAGGACAAAAAAATGGGGGGGGGGGAGACGAGAGGCACAGTATGGAGGACAAAAAAATGGGGGGGGGAGACGAGAGGCACAGTATGGAGGACAAAAAAATGGGGGGGGGAGACGAGAGGCACAGTATGGAGGACAAAAAAATGGGGGGGGGGAGACGAGAGGCACAGTATGGAGGACAAAAAAATGGGGGGGGGGGGGAGACGAGAGGCACAGTATGGAGGACAAAAAAATGGGGGGGGGGGAGACGAGAGGCACAGTATGGAGGACAAAAAAATGGGGGGGGAGACGAGAGGCACAGTATGGAGGACAAAAAGGGGGGAGACGAGAGGCACAGTATGGAGGACAAAAAGGGGGGAGACGAGAGGCACAGTATGGAGGACAAAAAGGGGGGAGACGAGAGGCACAGTATGGAGGACAAAAAGGGGGGAGACGAGAGGCACAGTATGGAGGACAAAAAGGGGGGAGAAGAGAGGCACAGTATGGAGGAAAAAAAAGGGGGGAGAAGAGAGGCACAGTAAGGAGGAAAAAAAAGGGGGGAGAAGAGAGGCACAGTAAGGAGGAAAAAAAAGGGGGGAGAAGAGGCACAGTAAGGAAAAAAGGGGGAGAAGAGGCACAGTAAGGAAAAAAGGGGGAGAAGAGAGGCACAGTATGGAGGAAAAAGGGGGAGAAGATAAGGAAAAAAGAGGGAGAAGAGAGGCACAGTAAGGAAAAAGGGGGATAAACACAGCATGAGGAAAAAAGGGGGGGGGGAGAGGCACAATAGTGGGGACAATTAATTAATTTAAGATAGGGTGGTTTGGGCGCTACTGAATGTAAGGGTGAGTTTGGGAAGAATGAGGTCCCTTTAGTAAATGTGCCTATGAATTATTTAATGGTAGTGACCGTTGCGGGAAATAGGTATATTTCTGAAATGTAAATAATATTAATTTATTGCTGGGGCTGTTTGTAGGGAGGGAAATAGTATTCACATTTAATAAATAAGCCTATTATTTTAATGTTGGAGGAAGGCCTAATTATTAATCATGGGTGGTACTGATTTAACGCTGGGGGTGGCTGTAATTTTCTAAATGTACCCATTTTTTTTTTCCAAATAGGGCCCCTAACATTCCAGGATTCAGACAAGCAGCAACTAAAGAAACCTGCAGCACAGGTGGTGAAAGTGAGAAGAACAGGTAGGAGAGAGCAGCAAAGTCTGTGAAATATTGTTATTCTAGTGGGACAATCCCAATTTTTGGTGACCGTTCAATGGTGTACACAACAATGCAGGTTTTTTGTCTGTAGGAGGGTGGCCTGGCCATGCCCAATGATGCATTATCAATGGTATTTTAATTTGCGGTATCATTGCTAGTTTTAGGGTGTGGTATCATTGCTAGTTTTAGTGTGGTGTTAATACCCATTTTAATGTGGTGTTTTGACGATTGTTTTAATGTACAGTATTTTAGTTTGTGGAAGCAATGATTTTTCTTATGTAGACAACCTAAGCGAGCCCTCTGGGAGAGCTGTAAGCGTCATACTGTGGGCTGTAGGTGATGTAATGCAGGATGTGTCACTATGCCCTTAATTTTAGATCTTAGGGGCCCCCCTGTCTTAAGTGCCCCGGGCCCCCCGAAGCCTTAATCCAGCTCTGAGAACACTGGTAATGTTTTGTTTTTGTAACCAGTCCACCAGCAAAGAATCAGAAGTAATGAGGATGTGCTATAGGCAGCACCTTCTACAATCTTTGTTTCAAACTATATAAAACATGGTGTACATACCACAAGCACATCACCAGGGCCCTATAGCAAAATTTGGCTAGAGCAGAGCAAGGGCCCTTTTTGAGCATGTGCAGTCCTGTGCATTTGCCCATTGCAAGGTCTTGAAGGTGCAGGGAACAGAGCAAGTCTGCATTGTTAGAGCCCCTCACCTCCAGGCCCCACATTGTCTGCACCCCCAGTAGTCAAGTACTGCAACACCTCTCACACATGATTAGTAAGCATAGAAGATACTAACCTTTCAGGTATTTACCAATTATTTTTGATGTCTCTTTGGCTCTGGTCAGAGTAGAGTACACCATTTTCGTGTAATCGTAGCCTAAATGTGCCAGGCGCTGGCCAGTCAAGTCTGCTTGCTCACGACCTGTGATATATTATAAAAGCAAACCATTAAAGTACTCTAGTTGGATGACAATGGTTAGAGACAATTAGAATGAGCAGCTGGACAAAGTTTAAAACAAAATAAGCCTACAGCACAGTAGTAGTGACAGTCTGATCAGTGGATAATAAGATTATAGTTACTTGTGAGACAAGGATGAGCAGATGACCAGCAAGGAGAGTTAAGGTTTCTTTTCCATGCCTACTCTAGCAGAGATTTACACATTCAATGAACCATATGTTTACCAGGTAGTTTATTTGTTACTATAATTTTACAGTTCTTGTCTTAGGCACAAATGTGATCTATCCAGAGTCACAATGACTATACTGGGATTCAATTGTGGCCATCTTTATTTGTGTGTAGCTCCAAAGCATTTATTGATTTATTATATTGGCAGCAGATAACAGGTCAGTCATTGATCTGCATGCACTACTAACCTTTACATTAAGTGACTGAAGAAATATGCTTACATTGTAAAACATACTGTAATACTAACCAGGAATGCCAGCATGTTTTCAGGGCCTTGACCAGAGTGTCCATCTCCAATTAAAGTATTGTTGCAGATATACAAATTAGAGAACATGTTGGCAATATAAACAGTAATTCAACCAGTACAATGGTTGCTCTACTTCAATTTCCAGTAACAGTGCTCCAGAGACCAGTTTGCACAGAAAGATCTGAAAGGCCCGAGTTACTCCAGAGAAGGTCACAAACAGCTGGTTACATACAGGAGTGTTTTTGTCCAATAA
Source organism: Mixophyes fleayi (assembly GCF_038048845.1). NCBI lineage: Eukaryota > Metazoa > Chordata > Amphibia > Anura > Limnodynastidae > Mixophyes > Mixophyes fleayi. The sequence goes on along the minus strand of NC_134402.1, from coordinate 343,018,002 downwards.
TCAGGCAAATCAGCCAACATACAACCGTTCGGTCAGAAGTGAGGTTAGCGTGTATAGCATATATAACATTTTCCGATCAATGACCGGCCATGTAGTGTGTATGTACTCTTGCTCACAATCTCCACAGAGTTTACAGAGTCAGGGTCTTTTCAGTACACACAAACACATCCCCTACAGTCCAGTACATAAAGTAGAGCATCACATTTAATGGACACAAAGCATACCAAGCGGTGTCAGAACACATTCCGCATCAGTCTTCCCATCCAGATTGTATTGTCCATGCCGAATGAGGAATATATGGCGCCTGGCCCTGGCTTCATACTTTTTCAATTGTCTTTTCAATTCCTCTTCAGTATCACCTTTCACTTTACTGAGGTTGATCAGAGACATTGGCTCACGTCTAATAAAACAAAAAGAAAAACATTTTTTGTCTCTTGAAGACAGACATGACACTTGCAGTTCACAATACTTCAAAGGCAGCAATATAGCATTTCATTTAAACGGATTAAAGCACCAGAATAGAATAAAGTCAATTATTGCCAGTAATTAGCAGCACAGACTATACTATGCAACAAAGTGAGTACACATGATAACTCGCTAAAGAAAAGTTAACACAAAATAAAATAAACCCCTAAAACTATTAAAACCCAGTTGAAAGACACTGGGCAACATGCTGGTGCTAAATAATAAAATGGATAAGTCAGGTGAGAAGTAAATGTCTCAGCTTCTAATCATCAGCGGTTTATATAATCTCATCTTTAATGACTAGCGACATTAACAGATAAGTACCGAAGCCCAATGCATACTAAATGAACCGTATCACTCACCGGTCCCAGTTACGGTCCCAGCGCCCGGTGCAGACAGGCGGCCAAGAGCCGATAGATGTATTGGAGTCATCCCCGACCTTCCCCACAACCGCAGCGGTGAGAAGGGCAGAAGCAGCAGCTCCCCCGGCCACGATCACTCTGCGGAGAAACATCTTCAACGTTCTATACGAAGCACATACTGGAAACTCTCCCTCACGGCGCTTTATATACTGCCGGGATACAGCGGCAATAGAGGGACAATCCTCGACACATGCTGGGAGCTGTATGTATTGCCGGATTACTTCTATTATAAACATAACAGTGTCCCAGAAATAATAGTTCCCTGAAAAGTATAATGTTTTTAATTCACACTATACCTTTTCCATAAGCAATTGTAAAAGGGAATTGCAGTTGCCCATAACCCCCCTCTAGATCAGTTTAAAATACTTTAAATAGATGAGAGAATGTGTTATGTGTTGTATTTTTTTCCAGAGTAAAACGTGTACAGTATAATGTACTCTATATAGGGGTCTATTTATGACCCCTCCATTTTCTTCATGTTAAGCAAGTATCACTTCTTATTGTAGTGATAAGAAAATAATTTATTTATTTATTTTAATTCTTCAGCCAGTACAGCTGCTCCATAGCTGCCTGTCCTGGTGAATAGTTTATATTAAAGTGATCGCCAGCACCATTATAATTACAGGTTCTCCATAAGTAGAGAGCAGCATGGGAGATGTCTTGATAGACCTTCTTTTTGAAGACCCTTTATTAATTATCAGGGGTTTGCCCCATTAATTATCAACTGTCATCGCAGAATAACAGATCATTTTTGGCAAGTTTTTATTAAAAATCATTCCGGGACAGCGCTTCTGATAGGAGGCTGTCCCTGCGATGATGTCACTTACCTTAACAGTCCCATTGTCTGTCTCTTCTCTCCGGTCACTATGACAAAGGGGCACATTTATCAATATTCACATAAAGTGAAAAGTAGTTTTCAATCCTTATCGCAATGATAAGGATTGAACTACTTCTCACATTTATGTACAGCCCTGCACAGAAACAGCAGTTCCGAAAAACTGCTGTTTCAGTGATAAAAAAAATCATACTTACCCCCCTCTTCGGAAGCGCTGTCTTCGGGTCTTCTCTTCACTCTTCAATTGCGCATGTCCAGTTCCAAGAACTGGACATGCGCACACAGATCCCCTCTCTGTCTCTGCAACGATAGTTGCAGAGAGAGAGCGCTGAGTGACAGGGAGGGATCATGTGATCCCTCCACACATGCGCTGTACAGCTCTGCTCTTCAGAGCACAGCTGACAGCATTAGATTTCTTCAATTTGGATGATGTACGCCAGCTTCAGACAAGTTCCCGGAAAAAATGTTTTTTCAGGACTTGTTAGATTGCGGCCAGGAGCAGTCACCATTCTGTTGAATGGTGACTGCTCCCAAAAACGAAGAGGAATGCAAAGCAGCAGATATCCCTGATATAATATCCCTGATATCTGCTGCGATGCCCCCTTAATAAATTTGCGGAGGACACTGTGGGACCTTAATGACCCGTTAAAAGCACTATCGTGCTTTATTAAATATGCCCCACTGTTGCTTTGATATTTTGCGATAGTAATCAGAGGGAAGACAGAGCAGGTAAGCTGCGGTGAGGGATCTGGAGAGCCCTCTACCGCAGTGATGTCCCATTGGATTCAATGGCTAATGCCACCTTCAGATGGCATTAGTAATTGTGGATGAGTTCTGGAAAACGTTGATTTTCGGAACTTGGTAAATAAGGGAACAGACGTTAAAATATATGCAAAGGATCTGGCAAAGCGTCTTAATACAGTGTTACCTCAGCTAATCAATAAAGATCAGGTTGGTTTCATACTGGGCAGACAGGCAAACGATAATACTAAGCATACTATCGATCTTATATACTGTATTACCACCTCCAAGACCCTAGCCATTGTACTCTCATTGGATGCAAAAAGGCTTTTGTTTGAATGAGTTGGCCATTCATGCTGGAAACTCTTAAAAAAAATGTGGACCTTTACTCTGGCCCCTCGGCGAGGGTCTCGGTGAATGGAGTACTCTCTTCCTCACTCTTGTGATAGAGCCCATGGCAGCGGGAATTATTATTATTATTATTATTATTATTATTATTATCATTTATTTGTTAGGCGCCACAAGGTTTCCGCAGCGCCGCACATAGTACAAACAGTAGACTATACAGGGTATAATAGTACAGAACAATAAACAAAAGTACCAATACTTCAGAAACTCCAGGCAGACAGATGCAATAGACACGGAGCAGAAGAACGGGTAAGGAGACAGGAGGGAAGAGGGCCCTGCTCAAGCGAACTTACATCCTAAGGGAGGGTTAAACAGACCAGGCACAAGAGGAGCCAGTTGAGGGAATAGGAGAGAGGGGAGAATGAGTGGAGGAGATGGGGGTTAAGTGGATGGTTGGTAGGCTTTGAGAAAGAGATGAGTTTTGAGTGCACGTTTGAAGGAGCACAGAGTAGGAGAGAGGCGGATGGAGCGAGGGAGGTCATTCCAGTGAAGGGGGGCTGCACAGGAAAAGTCCTGGATTCTGGAATGGGAAGAGGTGATCAGAGTGGAGGAGAGGCGGCGGTCATTGGCCGAGCACAGGGAGCGGGTGGGAGTGTGAATGGAGAGGAGGCTAGAGATATAAGGGGCAGTAGAGTGGGAGAGAGCCTTGTAAGTGGTGGTGAGGAGTTTGAATAGAATTCTGTAGGGGAAGGGGAGCCAGTGTAGGGCAAGGCAGAGAGGGGAGGCAGAGGAGGAGCGGCGTGAGAGGTAGATGAGTCTTGCGGCCGCATTGAGTATAGAGCGGAGGGGGGAGAGACAGGAGTGGGGGAGGCCGGTGAGGAGGAGGTTGCAGTAATCCAGGCGGGAGATGATGAGTGCGTGTATGATGGTTTTGGTGGCCTCCTGAGAGAGAAAGGGACGGATGCGGGCGATGTTGCGTAGTTGGAAGCGTCAGGCTTTTGGCAAGAGAATGAATGTGGGGGGCAAAAGAGAGAGAGGAGTCAAGGAATACGTCTCCCCCCGATATTAGAGGTGTTACAGTTGGGTCTGATGAGTATAAACTCAGTTTATTTTCAGATGGTATCTTGCTTACACTGGTCTTACCTCACACCTCTTTCCCAATCTTATTCAATGTCCTCGCTTCCTACGGCTCTCTCCCGGGGTATAAAGTTCACTTTTCCAAGACTGAGGCCCTTGCACCTCATCTTCCACCTCCTACCCTGGATGTCCTTAAAGGTAATTTTAATTTTTCCTGGCAACACTCCAAATTAAAATACTTGGAAGTCTTTATTAATTCCAACTATGAGACTTTCTACTCAACAAACTTTTCACATGTTATTAACACAATTAAGCTGGATCTACTCAGATGGCAAAAAATTATTATTTCCTTGCTGGGTAGGATTGTCTCCCTTAAAATGAACATATTACTCCGTTTACTTTACCTATTCCATACACTCCAGATGGAGGTACCCAAATCTGTTCTGCTACAGCTGGTTCTTAAATTTGTCTGGCGTCACAAACCCCCCACTAACTAGCTTTGTGGTTCTGCATAGAGCTACACACAATGGAGGTAGGGGATTTCCAGATGTTAACCTTTATTATAATGCTACCCATCTTGGCCAAGTAATGGCATAGTTTTCAAGTGGACTTGGCCCAAGGTGGATAGATTTGGAATCCTCCGCTTGCAAGATGTTGCATTTCAAGACCACCACAATACCCTCTTCCATAGTGCCTTTCTGGGATCACCCTGCTTTCTCACCAGGACAATGTCAATCTCGTTTTCAATCTTGGTACATGAGAGGCATAAAGCTGATTAGAGATGTACTGGATTATATTGTAATCATTATATTTCACTGGCATCCCTCAAAGAAAAATTTGAATTCCCATCAGCCCTTGCGTACCTTCAGTTAAAACATTATGTCGAATCCCTCTCAAAACCTGAAGTTACCCCTCTGGAATCTGTGTGTGTCAAAGATCCCCTTCAAAGAGTTATTATGTCCAACTTACATAAACTCCTTGTCACTTCCAGACAGACCAACTGCCCAGCCCTCGAACTTAAATGGGAGGCCGACTCGAGCAGGCCACCAGATGTGGACACCTAGTCAGCAATCAGAGAGCGGGTCCCCAAAACCTCTATCGCCTCTCTTGTGAAAGAAACCGATTATAAAATCTATATTAGATGGTACCTTGTTCCGACTAGGTTGAAAACAATACATGGGACCACATCTGATCTATATTGGCGGGGGTGCAGCAAATGACGATCGTTCCTCCACATCTGGTGGACCTCCCCAAAGATTGCTCGTTTTGGGATGATGTGGCTGCTTTAATAAGTGAAGTTACATAAATACAAGTTACCAGATGTCCCTGGTCCTTCCTTTTGGACTCTCCATTAGAGGCTCTTGATAGATATGCAGAGAAGCTGTCCATACAAATCCTTAATGCAGCCAGATGCCCAGTGGCTACGAACTTAGGAGGGAGAGGAAAAAAAAATACACAGATCCCCATCTAGACAGCACTTAATCAATAAAATATGGTTCGTGGCATCAATGGAAAAAAAATTGGCATACCTAACCAATAAATCCCACAGATTCTCCCAAATCTGGTGGGATTGGTTTATATATAACAGCCCTTCTAGTTCACATGACACCAGTGCTCACCCCTAGGATATTTCATCCCTCTTCTTATGGCCTGTCAGATTTGATTGTCAAGTGGATTTTGTTTTGTGCAAATAGAGAAATGCTGCCTGCTGGGAGTCCCGTGTTTTGTCTCAGTCTACACCTTACATCCCTTATTACATTACAGAAAACTCAGACTGATGTCACTCATTTGTTTGATATAGTTCAGACCATATAATGGACTGTGTAATTTATTTGCCTTTGTTACCTTTTTTGTATGTTCTTCTGTGTAAGAGCTGAAACTGTCAAACAGCCCCCTCCAGATGTATATACTGTCAAACATTTTGGCTTTCTCCATTGTATGTATACACTGTGTTGGTACTTTATAAATAAAAGGTATCAAAAAATAAAAGCAGTCTTTAATAAATATGTCCCAAATGAGGCAACAACCTCATATTACAAAATGCACATAATTCCATGTAATAGCATAATTTTCCCCCCAAATTATATGTGTGGGATATAATAGTAGTAAATATTTGTATGACTGCATATAGAATGAAGAGCTGAGTGAACTAACATCTAGGCAGAAGGTTCACACTTATCTAAGTATTATTGAGCAGAAAAACAACTATTTGGATTAAGTTGGTACTTTTACTAAAAAGGAAAAGTATCAGAATAATACAATCTGACCAACCTAGTGTGTATGTGGGATAAGTGTGATAATCAGAATGCTGTATGTGAATCAAACACTATAAAATTGTATTGCGGTTGATGCAAACAAAAATTAGGCCGATTTACAAGGGTACTGTTAAAAGACAAAGTCAACATCCCCATCAAGTTTTAGATGAAACATTCTCACCTATACTAAAGCACAGAATTAAACAAGCATAAAAATGTGAATATTGTTGCATTATCTCAAGCATGCTTGAAGTTGTAAAATTACTTTTCTAATGAAAAGATGCAATAGTGATATGGAGAATTAAGACACCCCATCAATTTTAAAGCACCATTTAATCTCTAATCACTTTCTACTTCATTTTATATTTTGTTGGCAATTTTAAGAGTAAGCAATGAAATAAATATTGCTATATACATCACACATAGTGGTGAAAGTAGGGGTGTATACAGTGGTGTGCCGTATCACTTCTGCCGCCTTCATTGTAAGGCTTTTATTTACATTACTTTTTTAATACCACCACTACTAAACTACTACTTTGGCCACACACACACCTATCAGCCACAACATTACAAGCACCTGCCTAATATTGTGTAGGTTCACATTGTGACACCAAAACAGCTCTGACCCATCATAGAGGCAAGGACTCCACAAGACCTCTGATGGTGTCCTCTGATATCTGGCACTAAGACATTAGTAACAGATCCTTTCAGTTGTGAGGTAGGACCTCCATGGCTCGGTCTTGTTCTCTAGCACATCTCAGATGCTTGATCTGATTGAGAACTGGACAATTTGTAGGTCAAGCTACATCTTGATTTCTATCACATTTCTCAAACCATTCCTGAATATTTTTTGCAGTGTGTCAGGGTGCATTATATGGCCAAAAGAGGACAGTGTCATGAAGGAATACCTTTACCATGAAGGAGTTTACCTGGTCTGCAACAGTGTTTAGGGACTTGGTATTCATGTGGCTGACATGTACCAGAACCCAAGGTTTACCAGCAGTAAGTGTCTTGGAGCATCACACTACAGTGCATTGAGGAGCAATCTCTTCCCAGGTAAACAATGCAGATGCACCCAGCCATCCACATGATGTAAAAGATAATGTGATTCATGAGACCAGGCCACCTCCACCTTCTAATGCTCAGACACATCAAGTTAAAGAACTGACTGTTTACTTGCTGCCTATTTTTTCCCACCCCTTGATAGTTACCATTGTAATGAGAATAAAAACGCCTCCCATTTGCTGAGAATAAAAACGCCTCCCATTTGCTGAAATAAGTATTGGTAACAGTGGGCAGGATATATATGGAATATACATATACCTTTGTAGGCATGCTGTACCTAGTTGTCAAAGTAAAATGGCCCTTGTCATTTACCCTCCATGGCCTTTTCCAAGATTCTGGATAGATGATACTAATCATTTTGGACATCCACCATTTAAGGCACTATGGAATTCAGATAGGACTACCCATGACTTGATCAGTACTTGAATGGGTGGCTGTCCAACAACCCCATTAAATTTTAAAGCAATTTAGAAAATACAAACATTACAAAAGAAAGTCACAAATCTGAGAAACTGCAGAATTAGTTTTGTAATGCGTTTATTGTACTAGAATATATAAAACTGAAAAACCCTCAACTAGAATGTTACTCTGTATCAAGTACAATTTGGACAAAAAAGCCATTTCAAACTAAACAGACAAGTACAGTGATATTAAGAACTAGAAGCTCTTATGGGCACCTATAACCATTCTTCGCTTAAGTGGATAATTAATTTCAGATACAACATTTATCTTTAAAGCATCAGCTTCACCATTTTGTTACCAATAGGTTTTAAACATTGTGCTTGTTATAGGGGAGGCAGGGCTTCCATGTGTTTCCCTCACTATACAACCTGTGTGCGTGTGTGGCTATAGTGCAAATGGAAAGTTATAAATACAAGTGACATCAATCTGCAGACAGGGTAAGTAATATCTTCCACCAAGTGAAACTGTACTGAATGTTCCAGTCCAACAAGTGGTGTTAACCAGACTAGACACAAGTTTAATGGCTTGCATTAGACAATGCTACATTAGTTGGGCAGTAAAGGGTTAGGAGACCTACTCTATAGCAAAAATATATTGCAAACAATTTAGAAACATCAACCCCTTTATCTGCTGAGGCATTTAACAGGCATATATCCAGCATCACCAAGTGACCGGAGGCTCACATTGCCATTGTGGTGGATAAGAAGTTCAGTAATGCTGCCGTGGTGGAGAGACATGCGTAGCCAGGCATCAGGAGCCACTTGTAGAGCCCTAGGATGCATGGGAGGAAAACAGATAATGAATATAAACAAATAATATAAATACACACTATAGTAAGAAGCCTGCCAGTATTGCACTGTAGTCTAGTCCTAGTAACAGAGCAAGCTGCCGGGTCTAGACATGACACTGCAGTTTAAGCAGTTACAATCCTGTGTGGACACCTGTGGACAAACTGGTCACCACATTATTTTCAGGCCCACAAGACTAACCAGGCCCGATTTTTATAAGTGGGAGGTGTATAAACAGTTACATCCACCCAATAGCTGGGCAGCCAGGCACTGTCATACCAGTTCAGCTGGGTGGTATAAGAATTTTGATTGGCTACCCAGCTTTGAAGTAACCAGGGTCACTGGTGCTCAACTCATTGTGAGTCAGGTGCAATGCAAAGAATATTTGTCCCCCCACTCTGCCAACAGTTATCATGGATTACCCATCTTCACATTGGATTACATTGTACCATGAAGGTTAGAAGAATTAGAAAGGCACCATGTACTTCTAAATAATGGGAGCCACAATATTGATGTAATCAATACCATGGTTACTACTTATACTGGGTGAACACTTTGTTCTTTTAATTAGGACAGTGGTACTTATTCAATTCTATTAGGATGGGGAAAGCCACTGTAGTTTGCACACACACTTGTGGCCCTACAAGTATGTTCTATTGTGGCATTAAGTGCCAGCATGCACAAGAGCAAGCACTGTTTTCAGAGTATTACCCTGCTAACCAAGACCCTCTGGTACCAGGATGAGCCCAGAGCAACTCAGCATTGGGACAGTACAATGAGTGAGGGCCCAGACATTGTGCCCCCCCCCCCCCTCCTTTAGAGGATGGAGCAAGCTGGCCCTTTAGAAAATGTAAGGAGTAAAGCCAGATGCTGCATGTACAGTTTGCCCTGAATCACAAGTAAACCTAGTGGTTTGGCTCCAAAAATCTGCTTTTTCAAAGCACATACAAGGCTATCCCCAAATAAGTTTCCCCCTTGATCTTACTTAGTTTTGAGCAATCAGTATCACAAGGAGACAGACCAAGAATAAGCTTGAGGGCAAAAAGCAATGGCAAGATTCATTTAGCAAGGGGAGACCTACAGTCATTTAAGATTCTAGTACACCTTTGTTTGTCTTTACAGCACTAATAGATGTGAAAGTATGTATGACATCAATTAAATGCATTTTGCATGGATCCACTAGCAAGGCTTTGCACTGGAGTCCTAAATCAGTTGTATATTTAATAGAATCTTTTTACCCTAGAAAGAAAGTGCAGAACAGAGGTGCAGAGTTTCTTCTTCCACTCATCACACCCTCTCATTGCTGGATACAGGACTTTTTTCTGTCTGCACCCACTTTGTGGAATTCCCTCCCCCACACAATAAGAATTTCCTCTAGTCTTCAAATGTTCTCTGAAAACCCACCAATTCAGACAAACTTATATTACTCAAATCTCCCTAGGTTACCCCATTACCACCCTCTGCACAGCTAACAGGAGAACAACCCTCTGACCAACATTGCTGTGTGGCTGATCATACAGCCCACTCAATACCTTTGCATTCTAGCTGGTCCACTGTGCAATATGATGTAGCACTTACCCTTGTGCATCAAACTCCCATTGTCCCATCAATTGTATGCAGGGCCCCCTTATCTCTCGGTCTGTATTAGCCAGTATTTATTACTGTGTGTTCCCAATTGTAAAGTGCTATGGAATTTGCTGCCACTATATAAGTGTTGATGAAGTGATATCATGCACAGCATGTCAGCATTCAACATACAGTATCAACCTTTAATGTGGTGTGTAATTGTGGGGCCAGAAACTCTGGTAGAAACAGGTTTAGAAGTGTGAAGCCCTTGTTTACAACCCCTAAATCCAGAACATATTTTTGAGCATGAGAATAGAGGTCAGCTTATTTTCAGAAGAAATTATTTCAGATTTTGGCAAGTCTGAGTGGGTGATCCTCCACCAATGGCATATAGCATACTTGTCACTTTGCAAACTGCCATCCTCAATTAGCAAGAGTTGAGCTTGTATATGAAAGTTCACTTATCACATTAGTTTGCAATAGGAGTTAGGACTGTTCACTCTACTTCCTACAATTTACACTCTGCAGTATGGCAAAGTAAAATATATTACAAACATTTATTGGATAATTACCTGCATACAATATACCGAATGACATTATCATGACAGACCAATATCTCATAAGAGTCTTCATCCTGTTCATAGTCTGCACGGTGGATGTACTCCCGGAAAGCCGACTCAATGCGTGGGCCATCCTCATAGTACTAGAAAGAAAAGGGATTTTCAAGAAAGATTACATAACCAGTTAGGGTTAGACATTGTGAGGACACAATACAGAGACAGGACCCATGAGACATTCATTGTTGTATCCAGAGTAAGACATGGCCACTTAAGCGACCTATAGCATAGATATTAATTTATACATTTTAACATCAGCCTTGCTTGTGTTTAAAAAGTTGAAGAGCTGTGTAATGGTTAAAGGTGAACTGGAGAGATCTACACTGACTATTTGCTTATTACATAGTGCTTTGTGAACGGTCAGCAAAAACACAAGTCACCTGGGAGATGGCATTCAAGAGCATGTCTTTAGAGGAGCAAGCATAACAGCTACTGAGTCAACCCATCAGCTAGGAACAAGGTATATGGTGTGCTCCTGTGGGTGAACACTAGCACAAAGCACTATGTAGTGAACAAATGATATGCAAGAGTGTATTCTAGTTAAGACACCCATGTGGAAGGAACCCAGTGTGCATAAATTAAGACGAGAGCATAAATGCAATAACCCTGTCAAAGACTCTTTTTGGTTCTAATAGAAGCATCAAAGGTCATGCAGACAATACCCAATTTTTATTAATTTTATTTAGAAGTTGATTGAGTATTGCAAAAACAGTGATATACTGTATAACATTTAACAGCACATTTTAAAAAGTAATTTGTTTTCCTTGAACCTATATTCCCCAAATAGGGTACGAGTGTTAAAGGAAGATGACCAAGATTCCCACATTTTAGCATAGTTTGGCAGCATTGTTTTCTATACAAGCAGTTTACTCCATACCACAAGTAGGTCAAATACTATTAACTGGTTGACATATGTCTCAGTCAGCCACCAACCAAGATTATAGGTCTTCTGAACCTACTCTGATGATTGGCAGTTGGAACTTCAAGGATGAGGAGTAGCTTGGGAACAAAGTGGTTGTCTGAACATAGTATCAAATATTAGATATGATGTCACATCAGAATGTGGGTAGTTTTGGGCTCTACCACTATATATGAATGATTTAATGTTCTTAAAAGAAAGAAATGTTGTCAGTTCTATCTTTTGAAGCCCCATTGTCACATAACCATTGTTTAGAATAGTAGCCCTTATGGAGACCTAGAAGCTGAATTCTCTCCAATTTCCACCCAGTTCTGTCTCAACTCTGAGGTCAGCTTCCCAGGCCAACTGTGGAGTGTCAATTCCCAGCTTTGTTTTTTAATTTCCAGTCCATGTGCTACAACTTCCTTTACTGCCATCAGCATTTATATGTACCTGAACTAAGACATTTGCACAAAATTCATGGATAAACCAGATATTTGAATTTATAAATGCATCAGAACTTTTAGAGTTTAGATATAGAATGCAATACAAATTAACAAACACAAAAGGGACAGTGGGGATGATTAAAAAAAACTCACCATAAACTCTGGCTTCCATTGAGCAGGTGGATCTGGCCTGATGGGAGCACCTTCCTGCAGCAAGTCAGAGCTAGATGTGGGCACACCTGTCAGAACAGCAGTATTACACCAGACAGCTGACCATGCTGCAGAGTGGTTAACACTAGGACATTTAGATCAGCAACAGGGAAGCCACTACACTTCAGGGGCTGCATTGAGCAGCTATCCAAGGTTCAGAGCTGCTAAATATACCCTTAGTAGTAAGTTAAATAAATTTAATTAAAGACACCTATCTAATAACTTGGGCATTTAAAGTAAGTGTTACAAGCTATAACAAATCTGACAAAGCAAGAAGGAGCTGGGGCTGCAGGCGACGGCTCACAGGGATGTCTGTTACCCATCACAGATTTAGATCAACTCTGTACCTATAGGTGGTCTGTACCCCAGGACAAATATAATTTTTTTTCTTGTACAAGATCAGAGTACAGGAAGGAGAGAAGTGCCCGTTTGCTAAACATCTGTCACTATAAAGTCAGTTATAGGAACAGACGTGTATTACTAACCAGGATCCAATAGGATTCTGCTAGGCTTATCATTATCAGATCCAACACAAATGCATCAGTATTCCTTACTAGAAGTTACTGTTAAATCCATGTCAGTAATGGTTTACATGGGGTGGCAGATTCATACTCTCCCCAACTACAACATTGGGCAGGAGTTCAGCAGGGAGTGTCAGAACTACAACCACTGCATGACCCCCCTCCCAGAACACCAGTCACTACACCCTGCATCAATCATAGTAGAGCAATTATGGGTTTGGACTCAGCACACATGCTCAGAAGAGCAGAGCATGTGCAGTCCTGTGCATTTGCCCATTGCAATGTCTTGGAGGGACAGGAAACAGAGCAAGTCTGAATTGTTAGAGCCCCTCACCTCCAGGCCCCATATTGTCTGCACCCCCAGTAGTCAAGTACTGCAACACCTCTCACACATGATTAGTAAGCGTAGAAGATACTAACCTTTCAGGTATTTACCAATTATTTTTGATGTCTCTTTGGCTCTGGTCAGAGTAGAGTACACCATTTTTGTGTAATCGTAGCCTAAATGTGCCAGGCGCTGGCCAGTCAAGTCTGCTTGCTCATGACCTGTGATATATTATAAAAGCAAACCATTAAAGTACTCTAGTTGGATGACAATGGTTAGAGACAATTAGAATGAGCAGCTGGACAAAGTTTAAAACAAAATAAGCCTACAGCACAGTAGTAGTGACAGTCTGATCAGTGGATAATAAGATTATAGTTACTTGTGAGACAAGGATGAGCAGATGACCAGCAAGGAGAGTTAAGGTTTCTTTTCCATGCCTACTCTAGCAGAGATTTACACATTCAATGAACCATATGTTTACCAGGTAGTTTATTTGTTACTATAATTTTACAGTTTTTGTCTCAGGCACAAATGTGATCTATCCAGAGTCACAATGACTATACTGGGATTCAATTGTGGCCATCTTTATTTGTGTGTAGCTCCAAAGCATTTATTGATTTATTATATTGGCAGCAGATAACAGGTCAGTCATTGATCTGCATGCACTACTAACCTTTACATTAAGTGACTGAAGAAATATGCTTACATTGTAAAACATACTGTAATACTAACCAGGAATGCCAGCATGTTTTCAGGGCCTTGACCAGAGTGTCCATCTCCAATTAAAGTATTGTTGCAGATATACAAATTAGAGAACATGTTGGCAATATAAACAGTAATTCAACCAGTACAATGGTTGCTCTACTTCAATTTCCAGTAACAGTGCTCCAGAGACCAGTTTGCACAGAAAGATCTGAAAGGCCCGAGTTACTCCAGAGAAGGTCACAAACAGCTGGTTACACACAGGAGTGTTTTTGTCCAATAATCAGGCAAATCAGCCAACATACAACCGTTCGGTCAGAAGTGAGGTTAGCGTGTATAGCATATATAATATTTTCCGATCAATGACCGGCCATGTAGTGTGTATGTACTCTTGCTCACAATCTCCACAGAGTTTACAGAGTCAGGGTCTTTTCAGTACACACAAACACATCCCCTACAGTCCAGTACATAAAGTAGAGCATCACATTTAATGGACACAAAGCATACCAAGCGGTGTCAGAACACATTCCGCATCAGTCTTCCCATCCAGATTGTATTGTCCATGCCGAATGAGGAATATATGGCGCCTGGCCCTGGCTTCATACTTTTTCAATTGTCTTTTCAATTCCTCTTCAGTATCACCTTTCACTTTACTGAGGTTGATCAGAGACATTGGCTCACGTCTAATAAAACAAAAAGAAAAACATTTTTTGTCTCTTGAAGACAGACATGACACTTGCAGTTCACAATACTTCAAAGGCAGCAATATAGCATTTCATTTAAACGGATTAAAGCACCAGAATAGAATAAAGTCAATTATTGCCAGTAATTAGCAGCACAGACTATACTATGCAACAAAGTGAGTACACATGATAACTCGCTAAAGAAAAGTTAACACAAAATAAAATAAACCCCTAAAACTATTAAAACCCAGTTGAAAGACACTGGGCAACATGCTGGTGCTAAATAATAAAATGGATAAGTCAGGTGAGAAGTAAATGTCTCAGCTTCTAATCATCAGCGGTTTATATAATCTCATCTTTAATGACTAGCGACATTAACAGATAAGTACCGAAGCCCAATGCATACTAAATGAACCGTATCACTCACCGGTCCCAGTTACGGTCCCAGCGCCCGGTGCAGACAGGCGGCCAAGAGCCGATAGATGTATTGGAGTCATCCCCGACCTTCCCCACAACCGCAGCGGTGAGAAGGGCAGAAGCAGCAGCTCCCCCGGCCACGATCACTCTGCGGAGAAACATCTTCAACGTTCTATACGAAGCACATACTGGAAACTCTCCCTCACGGCGCTTTATATACTGCCGGGATACAGCGGCAATAGAGGGACAATCCTCGGCACATGCTGGGAGCTGTATGTATTGCCGGATTACTTCTATTATAAACATAACAGTGTCCCAGAAATAATAGTTCCCTGAAAAGTATAATGTTTTTAATTCACACTATACCTTTTCCATAAGCAATTGTAAAAGGGAATTGCAGTTGCCCATAACCCCCCTCTAGATCAGTTTAAAATACTTTAAATAGATGAGAGAATGTGTTATGTGTTGTATTTTTTTCAGAGTAAAACGTGTACAGTATAATGTACTCTATATAGGGGTCTATTTATGACCCCTCGCATTTTCTTTATGTTAAGCAAGTATCACTTCTTATTGTAGTGATAAGAAAATAATTTATTTATTTATTTAAATTTGTCAGCCAGGACAGCTGCTCCATAGCTGCCTGTCCTGGTGAATAGTTTATAGTAAAGTGATCGCCAGCACTATAATTCCAGGTTCTCCATAGGTAGGGAGCAGCATGGGAGAAGTCTTGATAGAACTTCGTTTGAAGCCCCTTTATTAATTATCAGGGTTTCGCCCCATTAATTATCATCTGTCATCGCAGCATAACAGATAATTTTGGTAATCATTTATTAAAAATCATCCCGGGACAGCGCTTCTGATAGGAGGCTGTCCCTGCGATGATGTCACTTACCTTAACAGTCCCGTTGTCTGTCTCTACTCTCCGGTCACTATGACAAAGGGGTATATTTAAGAAAGCACGGTAGGGCACTATCGTGCACTTACCGTGTAAATTAGGCCAGGATGTGCTCTCCGCAAATTTATTAAAGGTGCATCGCAGCAGATATCATTGATATCTGCTGCTTTGCACTCCTGATCGTTTTTGCGAGCAGTCACCATTCAACAGAATGGTGACTGCTCCTGGCTGCAATCTAACAAGTCCCGAAAAAATGGTTTTTTTCAGGAACTTGTTGTGTTAATGTACGCCAGAAGCTGGCGTACATCATAGGAAATGCAGGTGAAACTTCTGTACTTCGTTATGTCCACCTCTGCTCTCCGGAGCAGAGCTGGACAGCGCATGCGCAGGGAGTGATCTTGTGATCCCTCCCTGTCACAGCCTCAAGTTCTCCGGTCGGCACATGCGCAGTAGCATGAAGAAGAGACAGTGCACCGAAGAGGAGGAGATCGGGAGACAGCGCGACCGAAGAGGCAGTGGTGAGTATGTTTTTTTTTTATCACAGAAACAGCAGTTTTTCGGAACTGCTGTTTCTGTGATCCATTTTTAATAAATTTGAGAAATACATCAATCCTTATCCATGCGATAAGGATTGATAAGTATTTCTCGTTTTGTCCGATACATGATAAATGTGCCCCAAAGTTGCTTTGATATGTTGTGATAGTAATCAGAGGGAAGACAGAGCAGGTAAGCTGCGGTGAGGGATCTGGAGAGCCCTCTACCGCAGTGATGTCCCATTGGATTCAAAGGCTAATGCCACCTTCATTTGGCGTTAGTAATTGTGAATGAGTTCCGGAAAACTTTGATTTTCGGAACTTGGTAAATAAGGGACTATCACATTTAGCTGCTGGAGTTTATTGAGAAAAATGAACTATTGCTGTCAGTGGTATCATTGCCTGCCTTTTAACAAATAACTCACTAACAATGGATAGCCATAGCCCTCAACAGTCCTGATTTTGCACATGGAAGTTAATTTCCCTAGATTAGTTTATGGCAGGGCCGGACTGGCCATCTGATACTTCTGGCAAATGGCAGAAGGGCCGATGGCCGGTAGGGCCGGTTCGAGCAGTCAGTGCACCGACACTTCCAGGTTACATGTGCCGCGCGCAGCGGCATAGTGCAAGTCCTGGAAGGCAGGTCCTGAAAGCCACTGAAGGCAGGTCCTGAAAGGCAGGTAGCAGCTGAAGAGCGGACAGGAGACAGAAACAGAAGAAGCTGAGAAGGTAGGTAAAGAAAACGGGGGCAGTGGAGAAGAGAAAGGGTGCCACACAATAACAGGGGGGGGAGGGGGAGAAGAGAAAAGGTGCCACACAATAACAGGGGGGAGGGGGAGAAGAGAAAAGGTGCCACACAATAACAGGGGGGTGAGAAGAGAAAAAGTGCCACACCAAAAAATGGGATAATATGATTTGGGCCACTACTGCGTGGCATAATATGAACTGGGGGCACTATTGTGGCATAATATGAACTGGGGGCACTATTGTGGCATAATATGATTTTGGGGCACTACTGTGTGGTAAAATATGATTTTGGGGCACTACTGTGTGGTAAAATATGATTTTGGGGCACTACTGTGTGGTAAAATATGATTTTGGGGCACTACTGTGTGGTTAAATATGATTTTGGGGGACTACTGTGTGGAATAATATAGGGAAGTGGGAGAATGTCAATATAATGTGGGAGGTAGGCTATTAATTTAATGGTGGAGTTTAGGTGGGGGCTAATTATTTAATTTGTGCTATTTTATTTGTGGGGTGATGTGGGTTAATTTTTTATTAGGGCCTAGCAATTTAAGATAGGGTGATTGGACATTTAATTTAAAGCTGGGGTGGTTTGGGGGCTATTAATTAAAAGTGGGGCTGTTTGGGAAAAAAAAATGTGAATATGAATTATTTAATGGCAGTGATGGTTGCGGAAACAGGTATATTTATTAAACGTAAATGCTATTTCATTTATTGCTGGGGTTGTTTGGAGGGAGGGAAATAGGTTTATTTAGCAGCAGCAGCAGCAGCAGCAGCTATTTATATTAAATGTGAATACTAGTATTTTAATGTTGGGGCTGGAGGGAGGCCTAATTATAAAACATGGGTTGTATTGATTAAACACCAGGGCTGGTTGGAGTTTTCTAAATTACATGTACCCATTTTTTTTTCCAAATAGGGCCTCCAACATTCCAGTATCCAGACAAGCAGCAACTAAACTAAAGACACCAGGAGCCAGAGGTGGTGAAAGTAACAAGACAGGTAGGAGAGAGCAGGACAGTCTGCCAACTGTCCTGAATCTGGTGGGGAAGTCCCGAATTTTGGTGACTGTCTCGTTTAGTGAGATTTGGTCCGACTACAAGGACAGTAGGGAGGTATGTCCCGCTTCACACTGTACTGCTTGTGAAGGCAGAGCTGCGTGAAACTAACAGTATTGCACACAGTATTGCCTGTGTATTTTTCTAACATTTGTCTAAAATGATAGCCATGTTACATAATAGGGACTCCCTGTCTTAAATACCCCAGGCCCCCCAAGCGTTAATCCAGTTCTGGTTAGCAAGAGGGAGCGGATAGCTGCTCCAAGTCTCTGGATAGGACACAGCCTGCAGAGCAAGCCGAGGAGCTCTAAGTCTCACAAGATTTGGTAATCTTGTGAGCCTAAGAGCTTTCCTGCTCACTCTACAGGAAGTTCCCACCCTGATGGATGTCAGCAGCACCAGAAGCATAGATAAGTACAGTGGGCTGGGGTTGTCATAATGTGTCTCGGGGGGTGGTGTGATAAATGTAATGTTTTATTTTAATGTATGTATCATTGCGTCATGTTGGTCACACCCACAACACAATGTGGTCACGCCTTTTTCGGTGCTGCCGTGCAGGCCCACCTCGGTTTCTTTCCTGCTGGAACTGAGGTGGGCCTGTGGACTTTAAATGCCAGGGCTGATTTTTAGTCCCAGTCCGGCCCTGCTTTATGCCCATTTGTCAAGATACCCAGGGGAGAAGACTATCCCGAGGTCCAGATGCTGCTGGTAACCTTCTCAGATTATGTTGATGACGCATCTTTAACTTCATTGGACCACTATTATGAACTAAGGTGCATTGGATCACTATTATGAACTCAGATGCAAGGTATTGAATGTCTGTGTGGTGGAATAATAACACACCTAGGGGCCTATTTATGATTGTCTTTTTCATGAAAATCAGATGCACAGTTGTTAACAGTGCATTGCGCTTTGCATTTCTCTTCGAACTGCAGAGCAGTCCCCATAGATGTCTATGGGGACTGCCCTTATCCGCAATGTAACAAGTTCTGAAAATCAGAACTTGTTCACGTTAATGTACACTAGCTCAGGCAAGGTCACATTTAGATGCTCTCTGTAAGATATATCAGTATTTGGGATGCTCTCTGTATTGTATTACAGTCACTTTGATATTTTAACATTTACTTTATACTTTCTGTATTGTACTATCTCTATTGCTATCTCTATTGTACGGTGGTCACTGGGATGATCTCTGTATTGTATAGCAGTTACTAGGATGCACTATGTATTGTATATCAATCAAAGTAATGCTTCCTGTATTGTATATAGGTTCCTAAAATGCCTAAATAAAAGTCCCTAAAAGATCTGCCGTTGTTGTGACTCTGCCTTCCATTTCATGTTGCATTCCACTGATGTGGATTGGGATAATGGCTTGATAACAATGGCTAATTTTGTATTGGCCCCACCTACCATTTATTTGGTCCCGCCTACATGAGGCCACTTTCAGAAATTTTTCCAGAGCCAGTTTAAGTTGCCAATCTGCCCCTAGCTATGAGACACCTAGTAGCCGTTAGGATGTGACCTATCAGTTTTTTGCAGGTTTTCGACATGTTAGGGAATGGGCATGGGAGTAGATGATGAGAGAGGTTAAGGGGAAGGTGGAACTCTGTGATGAATGTGATTAAGTCATGGACTTCTTGGAGAGAGTGCCTTCTGCTCCACAGCGGCATCTGCTGGAATTGTAAACCAAGCGGTATATGGTACCAGATACCAGCGGAACAGCAATCTGTACTGTTCAAGTTTTATTTGCATTCAGGTTGAGCTTTTAGCAACTCCCTCACGTAGTTGGGACCAGTCTTCCGGGCTCAGGGATTCACTCATGTCATGCTCCCGCAGCTAGTGAAGTTCTTTGGTCAGTTGACCATGATTAATAAAATGAGAATAGACGTTAGAAATAAGACCTCCGGAGATGGATCTACCCAAGCAAATGGCTTCCACCGCATAAGGGAGGTGATGGGTTTGGCGCTTTATTTTGCTATTGTAGAAGTAATGGAGCTGCCAGCTGTTAGCAGTCGCGGCGGCCGCGGGCACCGCCGCGACTCTTACCTTCCTCCTGCAGGAGTCCTGGCCGTCACTATGATCTACGACCGGTCAGACGCCAACAGCAGTAGCGCCGCGTCCCGGCGGTTGGGGACAGCCGGGCGCGTGCGCAAGAACAAACAAGCCTGTGGGCTAACTAAGTAATTATTACTGTCAGTACCCCTGTCCATGTGATTTAGTGTCAGGCTCTGATTGGCTGGTACTGGTATTTAAGGCAGTGAGGTCTGCTTCTGAGCTCCAGTCTGCTTTTATTTAATTTTATTTCTTGGCCCTTAGTTTTTCAGTGTTCCCTTCCTATTATGCCCTTGGAGACACCTGTTGCCATCACTTTTATCGATGGTTCTCAGCTTCCTGGAGGTGTGTTTCGCTACCAAACGAAGCCGCTCACTCTCCGTATTGGAACTCTCCACTCCGAAGTAATCTAATTTCTCGTTTTACCACACTCCACCACTCCTGTCATCTTGGGTCTTCCCTGGCTGAGTGTACATTCTCCAATCCAACTCCAATCCAACTGTTTAACTCAAGTCAAGCCTGTACGGATTCTATCCTCCTCCACAGAGTCTCCCCTTCTGGGCCTACCTCCTCAATATCAGGCTTTCTCAGACATATTCGATAAGGTCCAGGCTGAAATCCTGCCTCCTCACCGCTCTTGGGATTGCCCTTTAGAACTACTCCCGGGCAAGAATCCTCCTAAAGGATGAATCTTCCCACTCTCTCAGACAGAAACGTTGGCCATGTCCGTATACGTCAAAGAAAATCTCTAGAAAGGCTTCATCAGGCCGTCTGATTCCCCAGCCAGAGCGGGGTTCTTTTTTGTTAAGAAAAAAGACGGATCCATCCGCCCCTGTATTGATTATCGGGGACTTAATGCGGTAACAGTTAAAAATCGCTACCCCATCCCAGAGATGGATTTAGACCTCATGGGGCCCTAGGCAAGATACTGGTTTGGGGCCCCATCCCTGAAAAAATCCATAGCACTATAGCTTTTTAGCATAACATATACCCGGGCTGGCTGGCAGGCTTTAGTCAGTATGGCAAGCATATAGCACTGGCCCATAACTAGCGGCCAATTTTTAAAGGGTGGTCTCACTGCCGGCCCTGGGAGGACCCTCTGGGGACTACTGGGCCCTAGGCAATTGCCTAGGTTGCATAGTGGTAAATCCGGCCCTGCCCCATCCCTCTCATTACAGAGTTGTTTAACCGCATCAAGGGGTCCAAGGTCTTCTGTAAGCTGGATCTACGAGGGGCCTACAACCTTATCTGCATAAGCTCCGGAGACGAATGGAAGACAGCATTCAATACCTGTGATGGTCATTACAAGTACCTAGTGCCCTTCAGACTCTGTAATGCACCGGCAGTGTTCCAAAGCTTCATTAACGAAATCTTTAGAGACCTCCTCTACTCTTATGTGGTCGTTTATCTTGATGACATCCTCATCTTCTCCCAAGATATCCAGTCGCATCACATGCATGTCATTGAGGTTGTCCAAACTCCTCTCCCAGCCCTTCTTCCTAGAGGTAGATGCCTCCGCCATTGGAGTAGGAGCGGTGCTCCCCCAGAAGTATCTGTCTAACAGACTTCTTCCTTGTGCCTTCATCTCCCGCCAGTTCCTACCTGCGGAGCGGAATTATACGATAGGAGACAGGGAATTGTTGGCTATGAAGTTGGCTCTCTCAGAATGGCGCTATCTTTTGGAGGGGACCCAGCATGTGGTCACTATATTCACCGATCACAAGAACCTCTTGTATTTACAATCTGCTCAGTGCCTAAACCCTCGCCAGGCCCGTTGGTCACTCTTTTTCTCCTGTTTTAACCTCCACGTGACTTTCAAACCGGGTCACTTAAACAAAAAAACAGATGCGCTTTCCTGGGCCTTTGACTCTCAGTTGGACTCTGATCTATCCCTCAGTCGTCCCATCTTGGATCCAAAATGTCTGCTAGCACTATCCACCACCAACTCCCCTTCTCCCGGGAGAACTTTCCCCACCTTCTTAGGAAGAAGCTGCTCCGCTGGGTTCACGCCTCCAGGTTCTCTGGACACGCTGGGTTTCTCAAAACCGATGAACTGCTATCCCGCTCTTACCAGTGGCCCCCTCTTCGACCAGACATCAAGGAGTTTGTGACCGCCTGTAACGTATGTGCCCAACTTAAGAGTCCATGTGCGGGTCCTATGGGCTCATTACAGCCTCTCCCCGTACCAACGAAACCCTGGACCCATATCAGCATGACCTTCGTTACCGACCTCCTGCTCAGTAGTGGATGTAATACCATCTAGGTCAGCGTGAAGCGCTTCTCTAAGATGGTCCTCGCCCAGCATTTCATTAGGGAAATATTCCAACTGCACAGTTGTCCTCTGGAGATTGTATCCGACAGGGGTGTTCAGTTCACCTCTATGTTTTGGCATGCCATGTGTAAAACCCTCGGTATCCAACTCAACTTTTCCTCCGCCTATCACTCATAGTCCAATGGTCAAACGGAAAGGATGAATCAAGATCTGGAGACCTTCATCAGACTATTCTCCTCTGCCTCCCAGGACAATTGGGCTGACCTTCTGCCATGGGACGACTTTTCGCATAATAACCTCTTTCATGAGTCTACAGCTGCTACTCCATTCTTTGTCATCAATGGGCTTCATCCTTTGCTCCCCAAGTTCTTGAAACCTCCCACCCACCCATGTTCCTGCTGTTGAGACCATACGTGACTTTTCCACCATTTGGACCAAAGTGGTTGCCTATCTCAAAAAGACTTCCTCTCGTTACAAAACCTTTGCGGACAGAAGGCGTCGAGCAGTACCAGCACTCAGGGTGGGAGACAAGGTCTGGTTATCGACCCAAAATATTCGTCTCAAGGTCCCATCTATGAAGTTTGCCCCCCACTTCATTGGACCCTATAGGATCCTATGAGTTATTAACCCAGTCTCCTACAAACTTCAACTTCCTGCTTCCCTTCATATTTCCAACTCCTTCCACATTTCTCTTCTCAAGCCCTTAATTATCAACAGGTTTTCTGTTCCTGTACCTGCCTCTATGGTACCCAAATTTTCTCATCAAGTGAAGTTTGAGATCACACACAGATTCTGGATTCTAAGACCTGCGGGGGAACCATTACGTATCTGTTAGACTGGAAGGGCTTTTTTTGAGACTCACTGGACTCAGTGGTCTCTGTGCAGTTCCCTGGACCAATTCTAAAAAAATGTTTTATGTAGCTATCGGCATCTGGCTCATCAGTGCTTGGGTGATTGCAGTATTGTTCTTTGAGTCTAAAGAGTAGACTGGATTGGTCTTGTGTTAGTTGATATTGCGCATCTCATGTTCCTCTATTGTAATCCTCCTTGACAACTGAACTGTATGTTCTTGCTTAATTGCTATGTTTTTGGATGTTAGATCTGTGAGTGGGACCTAAACTCCTAGGGTCTAATGGTCGGGACCCTCGAGTGAGAAGCACCACCCGCATTCGGGGAGGGAAGGAGTGCCTGGACCGTAAGAGAAACGTCCCTACTCTACAAGTAACATCCTATCATAAACGTGACTCATTGGGACTAGTTCCCACAACAACATCTGGATACATTTGAATTTTACAGTACATGTATGGAACTATCCGTTATTGAACCATTTTGAATATCTTTACATACTTTGCATCATCCACTGGACGGACTTATTTCTGCATAGATATAAGTTCTATAGCTGCATTTTGTTTTTATGTGATTATTTAACTTGAACTGCTTTAATTTAAATCTCGCAGCCTACATCCTGCGACATTACCAGTATGTCAACATCTTGCTGCTTATGCATGTTATAACTATGGATGTTATTCTGGCCAGAACTGATAATTTTTATAATATTCATGTCACAGTGATACTTATTACATTAAAGTGATTTCTTCACGAAGTGGGATTTTCTCACAAAGTGGATGAAAATGCACAGTTAGACAACACAGCAACTAACCCTCATCCTTCTCTTCTCTTTTCATCTCCAGGTATGTCCAGATTCTACTACTCAGAACTACATTAATTTCTGTATCTCATCTCTGCAACTGTTTTTAAAGTATGTCCAGATTCTACTACTCAGAACTACATTAATTTCTGTATCTCATCTCTGCAACTCTAGCCTTTTAAACAAATGTTTTCTTTCCTCTGATTAGCTGACCAATTAGCACATCTGTAGAGTATTCCTAAATTACCCTGACTACATCTTAGCTTCAGTCTATGGGGAGACGTATGTAGGGGTAAACGTGTGTGTTTTGTACACTAAGTGGGATTTTCTCACAAAGTAGATGAAAATGCACAGTTAGACAACACAGTTGGACAAACATTGGACTACATTTGACTGGATTTCACTTCCAGCAATAAGCAACATCTGACACAGCCTATTTCTGCACTACTTGTCTTTCTATATGGAACACTGCAAAGAGGTAATTCTTTAAAATCCCCTTTGACTTTAACTCCTTTTATCACAATGTGAAACAAATTGCTTTTCTTGGACTCTTTTCATGGCATGATCTTTAGAACTGTGTCATCTTTCACCCCTCCACCAACACAAACATTTGTTCATATTGCACCTGCATTACTCCACTCACCTCTAGTTAACACCCATGAACTGTTGTCCTATTTATTTTCTCTAACAAGCACAACCTCCACCTGTCGCCAGAAAATAAAAAGTCACAAATCTTGCAATCCCCTTGCCTATCTTTATCTCACTCTGCTTCTATTAGCTGGTGATATATCACCTAATCCAGGTCCCCCACACTCCTCACACACACATACATCAGAGCACTACCGTTCTATAGCAAACCTCAAACACATCACCTGTCTCCCCTCTCTTCCAAAGTCATTTAAATGTGCCCTTTGGAATGCATGCTCTGTTTGTAACAAACTTACCTCCATTCATGATCTCTTCCTCTCAAAAAACCTCAACCTTCTGGCAATAACAGAAACATGGCTCATGCAATCAGACACTGCCTCACCTGCAGCACTTTCACATGGTGGCCTCCATCTCACCCACACCTCCAGACCTGAAGACAGACAAGGAGGTGGGGTTGGACTACTTCTCTCCCCACAGTGCACGTTTACAGTTCTACCAAATGTCCCATCACTCACGTTCACATCTTTTGAAGTACATGCTATTCGCATCTTTAATCCAGCTCTCTACGTGTTGCGGTGATCTATCGTCCCCCTGGAGCACACCAACAATTTATTGAGGATTTCTCTGCATGGCTCCCTCACTTCTTATCTTCAGACATCCCCACCATCATCATGGGTAACTTCACCATCCCCATTGATAACCCACCTTCCAAAGCTGCTTCCAAACTACTCTCTCTAACCTCCTCACTTGACCTCTCCCAGTGGATTGAATCTGCTACGCATAAGGATGGCCACTGCCTTGATCTTGTTTTCTCTAGACTATGCTCAGTTTCTAATTTTCTTAACACACCCTTCCGCCTCTCGGATCATCACCTTATCAGCTACTCACTCACCCCCACTGCTCTAACCCCTCTACTGTCTAACTCTACCAAGCCTCCTCATACCCGCAGAAATCTGAATTCTATTGATCTTCAACAATTTTCCACCTCTCTCCAAACACCTTCTATCACCTATCTCTACATTCTCATCCCTTGAGATGGCAGACCAAACCTTAGCAACGGCCCTTGATAAAGTGGCTCCAGCTACACTACATACTACACGTCGACTTCGATGTAAGCCGTGGCACACTAAAGCAACACGAAATCTTCAAAAACTGTCCCGTAAAGCAGAACGTCACTGGCATAAATCTCGCACCTCTAATGACTTCTTCACATATACTTCTGTCTACCACTCCTATCGAAATGCTCTGGACACTGCAAAACAAACATACTTCCAATCTTTTATCTATGCTCAGGCTTCTAACCCCAAACGCCTTTTCAATACATTTAAATATCTTCTCAATCCTCCCACCCCGAACCCTCCATCTACTATCAGTGCTCAGGATCTTGCTTCCTACTTCAAGGACAAGATTGACAAAATCAGACTAGAGATGATATTCTCTTCCTCGACAAGCAATCAGATCAATTCCTTCCCACTACCCTCTGACACCCTCTCTTTATTTGACCCCACAAATGAAGAGGAAATTTCTATGCTCTTCTTCTCTTCCTACTCTACCTCCTGTCCTCTTGATCCTATTCCCTCACAAATTGGTAGATCTCTGTCCTCTGTGCTTATTTCACCTCTAACTCAAATCTGTAATCTCTCGCTCTCTACTGGCATCTTTCCATCACTATACAAGCATGCAGTGATTACTCCTATTCTAAAAAAAAACAAGATTCCGACCCAAACTCTCTATCAAATTATCGGCCCATCTCTCAGCTGCCGTGCTCCTCCAAGCTTCTAGAGAGACTTGCCTACACTCGCCTCACACACTTCCTTTCCGCTAACAACCTGTTGGATCCTCTTCAGTCTGGCTTTCGTTCTCAACACTCCACAGAGACTGCGTTGACCAAGGTTGTCAATGATCTGATCACTGCTAAAACTGAACACCATTACTCTCTCCTAATTCTCCTGGATCTCTCGGCTGCATTTGACACCGTTGACCACTCTCTTCTCCTACAAACGCTGCAATCCCTAGGTCTTCAAGACACTGTTCTATCCTGGTCCTCATCCTACCTTTCTAATCGCTCTTTCACTGTTAATTTCTCTGGAGCCACCTCTGCTCCGCTTCCCCTATCAGTTGGAGTACCACAAGGCTCGGTGCTAGGTCCTCTGCTGTTCTCTATCTATACCGCTTCTCTTGGAAATCTAATAAGTTCCTTTGGCTTTCAGTATCATCTCTATGCGGATGATACCCAAATCTATCTATCCTCTCCTGATCTCTCGACATCTGTGTTGTCCCGTGTAACTGACTGTCTTTCTGCCATTTCATCTTGGATGTCCTCTCGCCAACTCAAACTTAATCTTTCTAAAACAGAGTTAATAATATTCCCACCCACCAACAAGAGCATACCTGACATTTCTATCTCTGTTGATAACATGACCATAAATCCCACCCCACAAGCTCGCTGCCTAGGTGTAATCCTTGACTCATACCTATCCTTTGTTCCCCACATTGACTCTATATCTAAATCCTGCTACTTACATCTAAAGAACATTTCCAGAATTCGCACATATCTCACGCAAGACACTGCAAAAACCTTAATTCATGCACTCATCATCTCCCGCATTGACTATTGCAATTCCCTCCTTACTGGTCTTCCAAAGAACAGACTCAAACCTCTACAATCTATTTTGCACGCTGCGGCAAGACTGATTTTCCTTGCAAATCGTTCTTCCTCTGTTAAATCACTCTGTATGTCTCTACACTGGCTGCCTGTTTTGTACCAAATCCAATATAAAATACTTTTACTAACCTACAAGGCCATCAACAAAGCTGCACCAACATACATCTCCTCTCTTGTCTCAAAATATCTCCCAACTCGGCAACTCCGTTCTACACAAGATCTGCGTCTCTCATCCACCCTCATTACATCCTCCCATTCCCGGTTACAGGACTTTTTCGGGCTGCACCCACTCTATGGAATGCTCTCCCTCGCACAGTAAGACTCTCCTCTGGTCTACAAACTTTCAAGCGTTCTCTGAAAACCTACCTCTTCAGACAAGCTTATAATATTCCTCAGCCACCCTCTTAACCTTGCTACCTTTAGCCTGTTACACAGTTTCACACAAGACAACTACCCCCTGACCAACATTGTTGTGTGACGGGATCATTTAGCTTATGAGTCACTTTTACCTTTGCAGTCTGGCTGTGCCAAAATGCATAATGTAGACTTAACCTCATGTGTCAATCTCCCATTGTCCCATAGATTGTAAGCTTGCGAGCAGGGCCTTCTCACCTCTTTGTCTGTTTTACCCAGTTTGTTTATTAGTTTATTATGTTTGTCCCCAATTGTAAAGCGCTACGGAATATGTTGGCGCTATATAAATAAATGATGATGATGATGATGAATTTTAACACACCTGCAATTACATATCCTCATGCGCCCTTAAACCTAACACAACGATTTTTGTACTAACCTCTACAGGGTGTGAACTCCTCTTATCATTATAGTCTCTACTTAGTGGCTACACTTACATCCAGTACGAAGGGCGGCTTCTCCCACTACCATTTTTATCTTACATTTTTAACTTACTTGCCCTCCTTTTTGCCACTTCTTTTCATGTGTGAACAATATAACCCCCACAAAATAAGCTCTACAATGTACAATTTGTGGAGCAATTTTAAAAAGCAAAAAGGAAAACCAAAATGAAAAAAGTGTCTGGCCTAAGTGGAATAAGCACATTTTTTGTATATCTTCTTACAATATTTGATGCAACTTCAGATAACTGAATAGACCACGTTTTCAGGATAACCTAATGTGTACTCCCACAATTGAATAATACCTTCAACCTCAAAGCCCCAAAACGTTTGTTGAAAGTTCTTGCCTTATTATGTAGTAACCTCCTACATGTATTGCAAATATTTTTAATTTCACAATCGGTTTTATCCTTGCACAATGATGTTGCGGCCTAGCTTCCATATGCGTTAAATTAGGTTAGGGTAGAGGTCGACAGGAAGGTGTATCTGCAATCCAAATGGAAGCAAGTTTCTGTATGCTTGGACTATAGATACAGGCGTTGACTCTCATTAAACTATTATTTAAATTACTGTATATACATTAAAAATAGTTCAGAACACAAGGAGCACATTGACGGGACATTAGTAAGATAGCCCATACCCGATGTTTCAGGTCACAATCTAATTCCAAGGGTTATTGCAAACACATTTACATTGTTCTCTGTCCAGTAAGGAAACACTATAGGTCAACTTTAATGAACCAATAGCCAACTGAAACTAAATAGAAGGAAAACTTTCAAAATCTATTAACTTAACCCTTACTGACCCACCAATGAAAAAAGAGGCTGTAGTGTATATAGAATAAGGTAGTTTACAGAAACTGCTTTGACATACTGAATTGGTCTTTAAAGGGTTGAATCACCAAGGTACTTAGTGATTTACACACAGAACGTTGTTTAGTCATTACGTGCTCCATTTGTCCATTCTGAAACAATTACTTTTATGCTCTTAAAGCAATGAAAAATAATAGATTGTTTCAATAGATGCATATTTGAGTAGGGTACGTCAGGGTCGGATTTACAATGGGCCTGATGAGGCTGCAGCCCCAGGTCTCTCCACAGAAATAGTCTCAGAACAGCTAGGAGTAAAAAATATATATATTTTTTGTTAGGGCACCTGGTGTAGGGAGGGTGGTGAGTCTTCCCTAGTTGCCAGGGGGCAGTCCTGTCATTGGAAAGCAACAGGCAGCCAATCGCGAGGCTGCCTGTTGCCGAGTGGGGTGGGGGCTGCGTCTACAGAGGCTGTGTGTGACTCGTGCTCTACCAACTTCCACCCAGTCCCAGACGGAGGTCAGCGGCATTCAACACAAGAGATAGGAACAATTTATTTTTAACAGGGGATATGTGAAAATATAACATGCATGTGTTAATGGCTCGTGTCTATTAACATAGGAATCAGTTCCTTTTCTTACAACAAAATGACCAACTTTTTCAATGGAGATTATGCCCTGGTACCACTGACAGGTAACTGTGTTTGACTATTTGTATTTTGAAGACTGCTCAGATGTATGAACACTTGAAGAAATAATAGTGATATATAACAAGTCTTATACATTCCCCTTTGGCCATTTGAGGTTTTAGGAGGTATGAAAATTACCATTAACTGATAGTCACATTCTCACACATTAACTGCACAGTTTGTGTCTATAAAAATCATATTTTGCTCTCTGTATTGAGTGGCGGTCTTATGGCTGCCCTATGTATTGTTTGGCAGTCCCAAGGTTGCCCTCTGTATTGTGTTGCCGTGACAAGGGTGCTGTGTATTGGGCTGCAGTCACAAGGGTGCTGTGTGGTCTTCTGCTGCTGTAGCACATCCACTTCAAGGATGTGCTGTGAATTCAGAGATGCTCTTCTGCATACCACTCATCGATAATTGAGTTACTGTTGCCTTCCTATCAGCTGGAATGAGGCTGGTCTCTGTAAACGCTAGAGACTGTTGTGTGTAAAAATCCCAAGAAATCAGCAGTTTCTGAGGTACTGAAACAAACTGTATGGCACCAACAATCATTCCATAGTAAAAGTCACTTAGATCACATTTCTTCTCTATTCTGGGGTTTGGTTTGCAATTTATGACCATGACTGCATGCTTTTATGCATTGAATTTCTTCCACATAAATGGCTGATTAAATATTTGCATTAACTAGTAGGTATACAGGAAAACCTAGGGGTGTGTGTGTGTGTGTGTGTGTCATCAACATTGTATAGCGCCAGCAGATTCCGTAGCGTTTTAAAATTTTAAAATTGGGAACAAACAGTAATAAAACAATACTAGTTAATACAGACAGAGAGCAAGAGGGCCCTGCTCGCAAGCTTACAATCTATGGGACAATGGGCATTTGATACACAAGGGTAAGTGCTCCATCATATTGAATATTGGTCCAGCTAGAATGCAGAGGTAAAAATTATTTAGAGGGCTGTATGATCAGCCACACAATGTTGGTCAGAGGTTTTGCATCTTGTGTTAACTGTGTAGAGGGTGGTAATATGGTAACCTAGGGAGATTAAGAGAGTAGTTGAGGCATATTATAGTGGCAGATGAGGAACAGAAGATTTGTGATAAACTTACCTGTGACAGTAAGGGCACCATTTACCTATTAGAATGTCCATGTGGTAAGCAGTATGTGGGAAGAACTATACGCAACCTACACATTAGGATTTCTGAGCATCAAAGGAACATTCGGAAAAACTTGAGACACATAGTTGCTCAGATCATTTTGCAAAACATCATGGAAAAGATCCCTCATTGTTGAAATTTATAGGGATCAGTAAGGTCTCAAAAGCATGGAGGGGAGGGGACTACATGGGTCATAATATTTGAGAAGTAAATGGATCTACAATCTCAAAACCCTTACACCAAATGGGCTGAACAATGATTTTGAATTGGAAAGCTTTCTCTAGACCTCGCTCATGCAATTGATACAACAGCCCTCCTTTTACCCTGTATGTATATATTATATATTTTTCACCCAGCCCCGTTCATACATCTTGGCTATCAAAGTCATAATATTGCTTTATGTCTGGTGACACTCCAATTTATTTGATCCATGGCCCCACAAATGAACTTATATCTAGAGACTTGTTTGCAACTCTGTGTAATAATTATATGAAGCCATGGGCAGTGTATTTGAGTTAACTATTTCAAAACTCTCTATAATCGCTATGTTCGCTTCATTTTTTCTGGACACTTACTGTAAGATAGAGGGAGAACTGTCACACCCTACTTCAATTTATCATGTATATTGTTATACAGGAACTCATTTCACATTGTGTGCACACAGTCTGGATTAAGGACTGAGTCTTAACCTCTGGCTTTTATTGGACTATTTCTGTTTGAATTTGATTTTTAATTTTGTGTTTTTGGATACATTCACTTATTCAGTGTATTTGACCTGCTTATTAACAACATATTATTTTGCTGCCCCAGTATACTCGGTTTCATTTCTCTACTTCCATCCATAACACACTATCAGGCACCTTGGGAACACCTCCCTGATTGTACGGTATGATAGAGAAGTACCTGCCTGTATTTCTCAGCATTGAGGACACCATAAATCTTAACCAAATCCCCAACTTTATTTGCTGAAATGCAGCTCTAAACTTGCAAGGAACCTCCACCATGCTTCACTGTTGCCTGCAGACACTCATTATTGTACTGCTGGCTAAGATGTTATCAGCGCCCAGGACATGGAGCGATTTTAAGGAAATCTCTTGCTCTAAACATCTTAAGAGTAGGGGCTAGATTTACTAAATTATTGCTCAACCATTGTCCAAATACAAACACACCACTTGCATATGAACTTGACCTAGGTGGTTTATTAAACCCCAGTATTCTAAAGTCAATGTTATCACATACTGATATATCACTATTAGATAGCAGGTCTTGTGTTTTGTACAATGAAGAATATTACAAGCCACCTTACTTACTCTTCTATACTGGGCTATAACTACAAGTGCTAGAACAAACTAATAAAAAAAAATAATTCGATTTTTAATTGTTATTGTGAACATATGCCTTGCAACTTCACTCCTTAGCTATGCTAAGAGTTGCAGTTGGCACCTACTTATGCAACTCCAATGGTGCTGGAGTTGCAGAGTAGTGCATCTGCTGCCTAGCTTACACCTTATGTAGAGCTCTGCAGGCAGCGTTCTTGTGCTCGTTGCTTATGTAACAAGCTGCAGGACCCAAGCAATGGTCCATGGTGCTTGTAAGGGCCCAGAACTCTCTGAATGAGACTTTTCAACATTTTCCTCACTGACTGGCTCTCCCAAATAGAGTACCTGTTATTCAGTCACAATAGTGGGCCATACCAAGACAATTAGGGACATTCAAACACAACAAATGATGGGTGAATATGCCTCTGTAGACACTATATAAAGCTGGAGAGCCAAAGATTGTTTCTTGTCATTTTGTGAGCCACACTGTATACTGTCATTCTTTACTACACGTTATACATTGCTTTAGACAAATGTTCCATTCACCCATGGCCGGATTAAGGAAGGGGGGGGGGGGCACGTGAGGGTCCACCGCCGCCGGCCACACGCTGATCGGATCACCTGTCAGTTGGTGATCCGATTCTAGAGTGCTTCTGCGGCTGTGGGCCCCCCCTGACACAGGCGCTCCGCCCCCAAACACAATTTGACAGCTGGCCTGAAGTACAGCAGCCGCGGTGCTGCTGTGCATCAGGCCATTCCAGATGGCCGAAATTAAGCTGCTGCGCATGTGCAGCTCCTCCCATACCAAAAGAGACTGGGGTTGCAGTGCTGAACGTGGCTTCCAAGGTAAGTCACACTGTCACTTGGAGTGTGTGTATGTATTGTGTGTATATGTATGTATGTATGTATGTATGTATATATGTGTATATGTATGTATCTATGTATGTGTATATATATATATATATATATATATATATATATATATATATATATATATATATATATATATATTAGATTATAGGCATACTTGCTATCGTGTTTATTACAGTTGGGAAAACGTACCCAACCCACTATGATATATTATTGTGTTTTTTGAGCTCAGTAGCACTTTGATTTTTTGGAAGATCAAGTACCTGTTTCTGGAGAGGACGTTTGGAATCCTTTAATACCCAGATAAGCTACACATCTATATTTATTTTGGTACGTGGATTGAAATGGCACCATTTACTGTATAAAATTTTTATGTGCATACTACACCATGTTTGGTGCTTTGGCCTTTTCTTATGATTTATTTTAGATATACACTTGCAACTTGAGTTTAATAGAGGAGCAGACAAACTGCATGGTAATTTGTAATTTATTTAGTTTGACTTCACCCAGGCTTAGGCTGGCAGTTTTCGGCCCGGGGGGGGCTTAGGCGCCCACATCACGTGACACGCGATGCGGCCGCCTGTGCGCTGATGCGGCCGCCTGTGATATTGATAATTTATTTCATCCACGGGGGGGGGGGGGGATTGGGGGAGGTGGCCGGCCCGAACAGCCGTTAGACTGACCGGCCCGCTGCCCCCGGTCAAGCCCGCCTTTGACTTCACCTATCTGTTACAACTCTGCCTGTTATTTGTATCTAGCAGCAGTACCTTATACCACCAGAGGTGCTGCTGTTCTGTTCCTGAACTTTTCTACATGCCTGAAGGAGTTAATCACCTTGCATTATGCCTAATTAGAACTGCACCTGTCGCACTGCTTTAAATACCTGCCTCAAGCTGTGCTCTGCGCAGTTCATCCTTGTATACCTGGCTGCTGCTTGTGTTCTCCCTGTTCCAGTTTGATTCTGCTGATATTTGATCTCCCGTTGTGACCTTGGCCTGTTTACCGTTTATACTTGTCTGCTCGAGACCCCGACCCTTGCCTGAATACTGGATACTGCTTGACCTCTCGTTACCTTGTACCTTGGCCTGATTACCGGACTATGCAAGTTTGCTTGTGACATTTACTTTGCCTGGACTCTGTTTGCTTCCTGGACAAGACTTTTGCATCCTGGAATTGGGTACCTCACCCTTCTTATCCCTGCATTCAAACTATATTAGCATTCTGTGGAACCTGTTATTTCTGTGTACCTTCCTGCCACACCTGTTCATGTTGGGAGTTATACCCGTTTATGAAAACCTGCATGTTCCTGGAACTGAATCCTTGCTTATATATTT
Source organism: Mixophyes fleayi (assembly GCF_038048845.1). Taxonomy (NCBI): domain Eukaryota; kingdom Metazoa; phylum Chordata; class Amphibia; order Anura; family Limnodynastidae; genus Mixophyes; species Mixophyes fleayi. The sequence continues at coordinate 342,983,612 of NC_134402.1, read as the reverse complement.
TGCTGGAATAAAGAAATTTGTATTATACTTCCGTGGCTGTTTGCTGAGTTTACTAGGAATCGTAACACTATCACAGTTGTTTTATTTGTTTTGCCACTTTTTTTTTGTGCAAACAGAGGCAGTGATGAGTGTTTTCTTTTAAAGAGAAGGTGGGTGTGTCACCTGTCCATCAAGCTAAGGCTGGGGGAGGAGCATCATGTATAAAAGCTTGTTTGTTTCATTTGTTCAGAGAGACCAATGCTGGGTGAGCTGGCTAGTCCTGAGAGAGAGCTGGACTATGTATAGCTAGTGTTTAGGGTATCCATGATTGCTGTACAAGTATACGGTGTCAAACGTTTACCATCCTGACAATAAAGCACCATAAAAAGGAAGTTGTTGTTCGCGTGTGCTTCTGCAGTAGCGGGCTCCTGCCACAAGTGGTGTCAGAAGTGGGATGCTCCGGGAAGCAAGTTTCCGCTACCCAACCCGCGCAGACGTCAACATGGAGGAAGTACTGAAAACCCTCGTGAATGTGGCCGCTGCGCAGCAACAGCAGCAAGCTCAGATGCTACGAGTTGCCAAGGCAGAGGTGGAAAACACAAGGCTCTTAAGGGAAGAGTTAAGCCAGGTGAGGCATGACAGAAATGAACCACCTTGTCCTGTTCTCCTGAAAATGTCGCCAGGTGATGACATAGAAGCATATCTGGTGTCCTTTGAGAGACTTGCAAAAAGGGCAAAATGGCCTCCTAAAGATTGGGTTGAGAGACTGGCGCCATATCTGACTGGTGAAGCTCAGCGAGCTTATATGGATCTAGATGAGGAATGGGCCTCTGATTATTTGTGCCTAAAGTCTGAGATATTGGCTCGCGTTGGAGTTTCCGGGCCAGGCTGAGCCCAGCACTATCACCAATGGCGCTATAATAAAGAAAAACCGGTCAGAGCGCAAGTGGCTGAGCTTTCTAAAATTTTATAGAAATGGCTGAAGGCTGAGGAGAATTCGCCTTCTCGGATTATTGAAGTTCTGGCGATAGATCACTGCATCCGGGGGCTGAACCGAGATTTGCAAAGGTGGGTGCTGCAATCAGACCCACAAACTTAAGAAGAGCTTGCCACCGTGGTAAAAAGATTTTGTGCGCTACAGCAAATGACTAAAGAACCTGCATTTGTGCCAAAGCCGCTGCCACGCCAAAAGCCAGGTTTGACAATCCTTGCCCAATGGCAAAACTGCTATGGACAGAGGGCCAGGGGCAAAGCTGTCTAATCTGAAGTGTTTTGAATGTGGTGAGCCAGGCCACTTTAAGGCAGAGTGTCCTAAACTACAGGAACCCATGGACTGTTCCGTGGCACATATTGGGCCTGCGTTTCCAAGCTCTTTTACCATGAGTCCCACATCAGGAAGTCCTTGTTTGTTCCGGGTGACTGTGCTAATCAACCAAAACCTTGTTCTGGCCTTGGTTGACTCGGGGAGTGAACTCTCATTGGTTTCCAGCTCTGCCTTACCCAAAATCATAACTTCTCGGTTGCCCAAAGTGAAGGTTCTTTGCGTACATGGCACGACAGAGGAGTATGAAAGAACAATACTACCAGTCACACTCAAAGACAAAACTGTTATGGTGGTAGCTGCCATAGCACCTAAACTCCCATATCCACTCATTTTGGGGCGAGACTTCCCACTGTTTAATGATGTCCTCGGTGAGCGGATCCGGCCGGACATGCCGGCAACTGATGCAACGGTCGGAAGCCCGGTCTTAAAGGAACCGCCTAAGAATCCACAGCATCTGGACATCGATCTTTGGGAACCGCCAAACCGGAATGCCATCCTGGGAGTCATAGCAGGAGTTCCACAAAAGCATCCACTTGCGGGGAAACATGGACAGTCCAAACTAGCATTGGTCGGTGATGTCGCAGATGAGCCCACCCCGCCTGTCAGTGAGGATACGGACTGGTCTGCAATACCAATTTTGTTTCCTTTGCAGGACTTTGCTCGAGACCAACTTAATTATGCCACTTTGGAACATGCCTTTAAAAGTGTGACTGAGGTAAATGGGGTAGCGAAAGCCGCCCAGCCTGAGGAAGGTATACCATATTTTATTGTTAAAAATAATTTCCTGTATAGAGTTGCTACTGTACAGGGGGATAAAGTAGAACAATTAATGGTTCCTCAGGTCCATGTAACCCTAGTGTTAAAAGCAGCACATACACATGTCTGTGGGGGACACCTAGGGGAGGATAAAACACGGGAACGAGTTCTGCTTAGGTTTTACTGGCCCGGTGTACACATGGCAGTGAAAAAGTATTGCCGGTCCTGTCCCATTTGTCAGAGAACCTGTCCCAAACCCATGTACAGGGCACCTCTCATTCCGATACCAATAGTACAAGTTCCCTTTGAACGGATAGCTATGGACCTTGTGGGGCCACTGGAAAAATCTGCACGTGGGCACCAATATATACTAGTGGTGCTTGACTATGCAACCAGATATCCAGAGGCAATTCCCCTACGAAACATAAAGTCCAGCACCATAGCTAAGGAACTTGTATTGATGTTTACACGATTGGGAATACCCAAAGAAATTCTCACAGATCAGGGTACTCCTTTCATGTCTAAACTGATGAAGGACATGTGCCAGTTGCTAGGGGTTACGGTGCTTCACACCTCTGTATACCATCCACAAACAGATGGCTTGGTGGAACACTTTAACCGCACATTAAAGCACATGCTCAGGAAAGCAGTGGCTCAAGAGAAAAAAGATTGGGACACTCTTATTCCCTATTTGATGTTTGCCATCCGTGAGGTACCTCAAGCTTCAACAGGGTTTAGTCCCTTTGAGTTATTGTTTGGGAGACAGCCCAGGGGTATCTTGGATATGTTAAAAGAAGGGTGGGAGCAGCAAGGTCCCAGGGAGCCAAATCTGGTACAATTTGTGTCCCAAATGTATGAGAGGCTAGGAAAGATAGGGCCCATTGTGCAGCAACATGTAAAAGAGGCTCAGGAACGACAGAGAAAAAGTTATGATAAAAGTGCTGTTGTTTGATCTTTCAAGCCTGGGGACAAGGTACTAGTCCTGGTTCCCAACCAGGAAAGCAAACTTTTTGCCCATTGGCAGGGTCCATATGAAGTTCTAGAGGCTGTCGGTCCTGTCAATTACAGAGTCCGCCAATTAGGTAGGAGAAGGGAGGAGCAAATATATCATGTCAACCTCCTTAAACCTTGGCATGATGAGGAAACCTCTCCTCAGGTAGTGAGTACTGCCATTGAAAAGTCTGAAGTGCCCATAGAGCCAGCTTTGTCCATTCAGCAGAGACAACAGACTGAAGAAATGGTTCGTCGGAACAGGGATGTCTTCTCTTCCATTCCTGGGCGCACTACCTTAATCGAACACGACATTGTCACTGCGCCAGGAGTCATTGTAAAGCTGAAGCCGTATCGTATTCCAGAAGCTAGACAGGTGGACGTGAGAAAGGAGGCTGAGAAGATGCTCCAGTTAGATGTGATTGAAGAGTCCACTAGTGAATGGAATAGTCCCATTGTGCTTGTCCCGAAACCCAATGGGACAATTAGGTTCTGCAATGACTTTAGGCGCCTAAACAGTATGTCGCAGTTTGATGCCTATCAGATGCCAAGTGTGGATGAACTAGTGGAAAATCTTGCTGGGAGCAATTATTTAACAACCCTTGATCTAACAAAGGGTTATTGGCAAGTTCCCCTGACTTCCACGGCCAAGCCAAAGACTGCATTTTCCACCCCTGATGGTCTCTATCAATATAAAGTCCTACCCTTTGGGTTGCATGGGGCACCTGCCACCTTCCAAAGGGCCATGAATAAATTGCTACGACCTCACACAGCTTATGCAGCTGCTTACTTGGACGATATAGTGATTTATACCCCAGACTGGGGATCACATTTAGCCAAAGTTGAGGCGGTCTTAGCTTCATTAAGGTCAGCAGGATTAACAGCTAACCCAGAGAAATGTGCCATAGCCATGAGAGAAGCCAAATATCTGGGGTACATTGTTGGTCGAGGGCATGTAAAACCCCAGCTAGACAAAGTGGAGGCAGTCAAAAATTGGGCAAGACCAGAAAAAAAGTCGCAGTTAAGAACCTTTTTAGGCTTAGTAGGTTACTACAGACGGTTTGTAAGCCACTTCGCCACTAGAGCTTCTCCACTTACGGACATGTTAAAAAAAAGTTGTCCAGATAGATTAACCTGGTCTGATTCTGCAGAAACCGCCTGGTCTGATCTTCGGTTAGCTCTTTGTTCCTCCCCAGTTCTACAAGCACCGGATTTTACCCGGAGGTTCTTCCTCCAAACTGATGCTTTTGGTGTTGGTTTAGGTGCAGTCTTGTCACAGGAGAAGAATAGAGTAGAAAATCCTGTCCTGTACCCAAGTCGTAAGTTGCTTCCAAGGGAACAAAAATATGCCACTGTGGAGAAAGAATGTCTCGCCATAAAATGGGCTACAGAAGCTCTGCGCTATTATCTCCTAGGCAGAGAGTTCACCTTAATAACAGACCATCCACCATTGAGATGGATGCAGAGCAACCGGGAGGTAAATGCCAAGGCAACCCACTGGTTGCACTACAACCTTTCAAGTTCTCAGTAGAACATAGACCTGGGATTCTGCACAAGAATGCAGATGCATTGTCACGAAAATATGCGCTCTTCGCGAAGTCCGCGCCCCCCCGACTTGGAGACGCTAGGGGGAGGGATATGTAACAAAAGGAGGCATTTAGCTGGCAATATACAGAGAAAGCAGGGAAGTAGAGTAAAACATTTGTGCAGTAATGTACCTAGAGTGAAGACTTATGTATAAAAAGCAATAGTTTAAATTTGGTTAAACTTACATGATCTGAAATCCTTCCTCTCAGCACAGACTTATTTAAGTCTGAAATGCATTGGCCTTGGCTGTGCGTCAGAAGATACTAGGCGACAGGAATTATAGCGATCAAATTCCACTTCATGATAATCTGGACGTCATTCGTTGCTGGGCAGCAATCGTGCTGGTGATAGTTGGTGAGTGAGGTTTTTGGCGCCATATCTATCTCGTTTATTAGTCCAGATTATCATGAAGTGGAATTTGATCGCTATAATTCCTGCCGCCTAGTATCTTCTGACGCACAGCCAAGGCCAATGCATTTCAGACTTAAATAAGTCCGTGGTACATTAAGATATTTGAGTTCCTCTGGATTGGATAACTTGAGATAAACAAATCCATTGTGTTTTAATGTGTCCCAATCGCATTTGATCTACAAGTAATCCTTCGTCATTAAATAATCGAACATACATTGTATCCATCGCTAAGGAGATTTGGTTGCAGATCATACTCCGGGATTTCTAAGGAGCTACTATACAGATAAGCGGTTTGATTTTATATATCTGGTACGCACACCACCTATTATTATTCTGCACGATCAATATACAGATCAACTTTATCCTGCACTTTAGTTTTATGAGTCACTTGCGGTGCATTTATACAGACACCGTCCTGTTATAACTACTCTGGACTATTTTGTGTACATCTGTGCTTATATACATTGTATACACCTGAAGGCGCCGCCCTTCACTATATATATATCTTACTATGTTTATCGGACTAACCATCCGTTTTTGAGGGTTGGCTGCCACACGCACGTTGTGAAGGTGTTACTGTTACTATTATTATATATATTTATTATACCATTTGAGTACTTTATACATTGTATACACATATGCAAAATTGTATTTGTGTTATCATCCATACATTGGGTAAGCGCCACTTGTAGATATCTGGTTTGTTTTTCTACCATATATATATTTATTAGGGATGTGCACCGGCGACTTTTGGTGTCTCGTGTTTTGTGTTTTGGATTCGGATCTTCGCGATGTTTTGGGTTCGGATTTGTTTCGCAAAACACCTGCCGAAAGGTTTTGGTTCGGATTTAAGGTTTTGGATTCTGATTTTTTTTGAAAAAAGCATAAAAAGTTCAAATATCAAGTTTTTGGGCTTATTTTCACTCCTACGCTATTATTAACCTCAATAACAAGCATTTCCACTAATTTACAGTGTATATTGAACACCTCACAATATAGTTATTAGTCCAAAACGTTGCAACGAGGTATCTTTCTGGACTGCATAGAGGAGTGGTCACCACAATATAAATTAAAAACCCTGAACTTGTATGATTCGCACGCACCAATAAATGTATCTGGACTGCGTAGAGGAGTGGTCACCACAATATAATAAGAAAACCATCAACTGGTATGAATCGCACCAAATAATGTACCTGGACTGCGTAGAGGAGTGGTCACTCACCACAATATAAATTAAAAACCCTGAACTTGTATGAATCGCACCAATAAATGTATCTGGACTGCGTAGAGGAGTGGGTCACCACAATATAATAAGAAAACCATCAACTGGTATGAATCGCACCAAAAAATGTACCTGGACTGCGTAGAGGAGTGGTCTGGTCACCACAATATAATTAATAAAAAACCCTCCACGGCTCTGAATTTCCCCCAAAAAAAATCTGGACTGTGTAGTGGGGTGGCCCCGGTACTAAATTTGATACCGGGGCCACAATATAATAAATAGTTACACCCTCAACTGGTCAGAATTCCACCAAACAAGTATCTGGACTGCGTAGTGGGGTGGCCCCGGTACTAACTTTGATACCGGGGCCACAATATAATAAATAGTTACACCCTCAACTGGTCAGAATTCCACCAAACAAGTATCTGGACTGCGTAGTGGGGTGGCCCCGGTACTAACTTTGATACCGGGGCCACAATATAATAAATAGTTACACCCTCAACTGGTCAGAATTCCACCAAACAAGTATCTGGACTGCGTAGTGGGGTGGCCCTGGTACTAACTTTGATACCGGGGCCACAATATAATAAATAGTTACACCCTCAACTGGTCAGAATTCCACCAAACAAGTATCTGGACTGCGTAGTGGGGTGGCCCCGGTACTAACTTTGATACCGGGGCCACAATATAATAAATAGTTACACCCTCAACTGGTCAGAATTCCACCAAACAAGTATCTGGACTGCGTAGTGGGGTGGCCCCGGTACTAACTTTGATACCGGGGCCACAATATAATAAATAGTTACACCCTCAACTGGTCAGAATTCCACCAAACAAGTATCAGGACTGCGTAGTGGGGGTGACTAAATTGGATACCGGGGCCACAATACCTCCTCCAAGTTCCAAGTGTAGTGTTTATAATATATTAACACTACACTAATTCTAGCACGTCAAACCCTCTTGTTTAAAATAATGACAGGGCATTTAACTTTTGATTAAATTTTTTGAATTTGTTGATATTTTCTTTAACTTTTTGAACATGGCAAACGACTGTTGAATGGTCACATAATGCCAAAAAAATTGTTGCAAGATGGAATTGTCCTTGGGCCCTCCCACCCACCCTTATGTTGTTGAAATAGGACATGCACACTTTAACAAACCAATCATTTCAGCGACAGGGCCTACCAAACAACTGTGGCTGAAACGATTGGTTTGTTTGGGCCCCCACACTAAAATAACAATTCATCTCTCCCTGTACAACTACAAACTAAACAGGCTCTACTGAGGAAAGATGTCGTCCTCATCCTCAACCTCTGATTCCTCTCCCCCTACAGTGTGTACTTCCTCCTCCTTACACATTATCAATTCGTCCCCGCTGGACTCCACAACCACAGGTCCCTCTGTACTATCTGGAGGGCAGTGCTGTACTTCATTGAGGAATTGATTATTAATTTTTATAAACATCATTTTTTCAACGTTGTGAGGAAGCAACCTCCTTCGCCGCTCACTGACCAGGTTCCCCGCTGCACTAAAAACTCTTTCCGAGTACACACTGGAGGGGGGACAACTCAGTTAAAATACAGCCAGTTTGTACAGGGGCTTCCAAACTACCTTTTGGAGTTCTACCACGTCACTACCTCTAGTTAATTTAGATTGCAAGGCTTGTAAATACTTTGAAGATAAAAAAAAAGCAGGCTGCACAGACTGTGGAGCTAGAAAGTGAAATTAAATGGACCACGTTACTTTGGTGGCTATCTATGCCCCCCCCCCCCCGCCCTACACTTGTAGTTGAATATAAATAAAGCAGCCTGCATAGACTGTAAAACTAGAAATTCAAATATACAAAGAAATGGACAAAGGCAGTTTGGTATCTGTCTGCATCAGATCCCCTCTCCACTAGGAGTAAAATAGAAAACTATTCAGCCGTTATATAATCTAGAATATAAATAGAAATTGAGAAAGGCAATTTGGTATCTGTCTGCATCATAATCATCAACATCCTCCTCAGCGCCAGCTACATCAATATCCTCCTCCCGGTGTACAACATTCACACCTTCATTAGCCAAATCTGTAACTGGACTGTGGGTGATCCTTCCAGCATATGCAGAGGGCGTGCTGCAAATGCTGGATGGAGTCACCTCTTCCCTTACAGTGATGGGAAGGTCAGGGTTCACAACCAACAACACCCTCGGACTCGTTGTGGGGATCTGTTTAGAAGGCAGAGTTCTTTGCGGTTTTGTTGTTGTTGCTGACAGCATAACGCTCTTAAATTTTTTGTGGGGGGGGGGGAGGAGGAGGGCTTAGATCCTTGGGTGATGCTGACCACTAGTCATGAACACAGGCCAGGGCCTAAGCCGTTCCTTGCCACTACGTGTCGTAAATGGCATATTGCCAACTTTACGTTTCTCCTCAGATGATTTTAAGTTTCTCTTTTTGCTATTTTTTGAGAACTTGGGCTTTTTGGATTTTACATGCCCTGTACTAGGAGATTGGGCATCGGGCTTGCCAGACGGTGTTGATGGCATTTCATCGTCTATGTCATGACTAGTGGCAGCAGCTTCAGCATTAGGAGGAAGTAGGTCTTGATCTTTCCCTACTTTATCCTCCAAATTTTGGTTTTCCATTATATGTAGCACAAGAGAGCGTACCCCTAAGCCACACACACTCGGCAAAGCCTTTAAAAATTATATGCGGCACAGGAGAGTACCACTGGACTTATACTGCTGAATCAGTGAACTTTGTAATATATCAGTACCACTGGACTTATACTGCTGAATCAGTGAACTTTGTAATATATCAGTACCACTGGACTTATACTGCTGAATCAGTGAACTTTGTAATGTATCAGTACCAATGGGCTTATACTGCAGGATTGGTTTTTCAAATTTTGTTGTAATTAAAAAAAAAATAATTATTTTTTAATTATTTTTTTGTATTTTTTTTTAATTTTTATAACTTTTTTTAAATTTTTTAAACACTTGGGAATAATGGGGAAATAACTATGCCCTTAGAAGCACAGAGCACAGGACACAGGACCACTGGACTGAACAGGACACAGCACAGGACCCAGCAGCACCACTGAACTCAAAATTGACAAAGCACAGGACCCAGCAGCACCACTGAACTCAAAATTGACAGAGCACAGCACACAGCAGTACCACTGGACTGATACAGCACAGCACAGCACAGAACTAAACAGCACAGCACGAGATCTACCAGGACAGAGGACCACCTAACACACCCTCCCTCTACCCTGATCAATGCCCGAGTGAAGATGGCAGCGACTAGCAGGGAATTTATAGGTTACGAGTATCGCGAGTTCCGACAGCGGGATTATGACTCCGAGCCTCGGTTTCAAGTTTTCATTTGGCGCCAATACTCGGATCTGTCTCGGATCCGCAACGTTCGGGTGGACTATATATATATATATATATATATATAATGTGTAGCCCGGCGGTTCCCAAAGTGTGCGATGCGGCTCCCAGGGGTGCCGCGGCGCTGTCACTGGGGTGCCGCGGGCCAGCCACAAAAAAAAAAAAAAAAATCAGAAACTTACCAATCCGCGCCGCACCGGAACCCAGCAGCCTCCTCTCTCCCGCAGCTGTCACTGAATATCGACGTCAGTGACAAGCTGCTGCGGGAGAAAGGAGGCTGCTGGGTCCCGGCGCCGCGCGGATTGGTAAGTTTATTTTCTTTTTTTTTTTGCCTGGCGCGGGGCAGTGAGAGGGATCATTGCAGAGGAGGGGGTAGCGTGAGAGAGGGCAGTTTGCATACAATTTCTGTCGTGACCTAAATACTTATTACAATTTTTTGACCCAACTACCTCTAAAACAAGACTGCTCAGTAATTATTTTGGAGGGGTGCTTTGAAAGAAATTTGGAGACTCTAAGGGTGCCGCGAACTGCAAAAGTTTGGGAACCACTGGTGTAGCCCAATTAAACCTTTAATATTTAATAGAAGAGGCAGGCTTCAACAATTACTAATAAAATAGAGGATCCCGTAACATAGGTAGGTGTGTGTGTGTGTGTGTATATATGTATGTATGTATATATATATATATATATATATATATATATATATATGTTAAAACTGATGTCATTTTATCAGTGTTTCTTTTTTATTTTAATGTGCAGTATCAATGCTATTTTCTGGGGCGGGCTGGGACGGGGAGCTGGGGGGCATACACCCGTTGGGCAGGGTAGAAAAAAAATACTATTTTGGTTCTTACACTGGCCCAAGTCTCTATTACTTGGTGGCTGGCCCCTCCTCTGAGACCAGCCACCTTCTATCATTGGTAGCGGATTCTTACGATCCATCCTCCCCCTTCCCCCCTATGTGTGGCCTGCTATTGGTGTCACATGGGACGTGCACCACGTGACAGGTGCCGTCCCATGTGTGAAGAGAAACAAGGTCATACAGCACATGGATAGAACAAAGTTAGTGGGGTTAGTATGTTCATATAATGTGTGTGTGAGGGGGGAAGTATGTTCATATAATGGGTGAGGGAAGGGGGTTCTTAATTTAATCTTGGATTGCAGATTGATGCTAATTATTTAATAGATGCTATTTTATTTGTGGGGTGATGGTGGGGCAATTTAATTTAATAGTGGGGGCTATCAATTTAAGATGGGGGCTATCAATTTAAGATGGGGTGATTGGACCTTTAAATTTAATGCTGGGGTGGTTTGGAAGCTCATAAATGAATGTGGGGCTGTTTGGGGAAAATTAGATATTTTTCTTAAATGTGAAATCTGAATTATTTAATGCCGTGGATGGTTGTGGAAAATGATTATATTTTTTAAACGTAAATGCCATTTAATTTATTGACAGGGCTGTTTCGAGGGAGGGAAATATGTTTATTAAATGGGAATACTATTGATTTAATGCTGGGGTTGGTTGAAATTTTCTAAATTTCATTTACCCATGTTTTTTTCCAAATAGGGCCCCCAACATTCCAGGATCCAGATAAGCAGCAACTAAAGAAACCAGCAGCCACAGGTAGTGTTGGTGACAAGAACAGGTACGACAGAGCAGGACAGTCTGCCAACTGTCCTGAATCTGGTCAGGCAGTCCTGAATTTGGGTGACTGTCTCACGTAGTCAGGATTGGGTCCGACATCAAGGACAGTTGGGAGGTATGTTCCCCTCCACACTGTACTGCTTGTAAAGGCAGCGCTGCATGCACCTAACAGTAGTGCACACAGCATTGCCTGTGTATTTGTCTAACATGATGACCATGTTACATCATAGGGGCCCGCCTGCCTAAAGTGCCCCGGGCCCCCCAGAGCCTTAATCCAGCTCTGCATTCACCAAGTGTAGGCCTAAAGATGTGGCAAGTCTGGTGGAGCTTGCGGTAGAGAGGCTGCACCATACAACCAGACGTCTATCCACCATCGCAAAGAACTGCATGTGGGAGGTCATCATAAAGCAGGCCAAACCTGTGACTCCAATTCAGATGTTTGTGATCGAGGTCACAAACCGGTAAGCAGATGCACATTTTTTTTTTTTCAATTATATTGTGCTCAGAACATATTAGCAAAATGCCCACCTTCTTGAATATGGTCAAACACAAAACTATTGTGCAAGGCATAGGAATACCAAACCCAAAACCTCTAAAAAAAAAAACAAAAAACCATAATTTAAATATTTGCAAGAGTACACTGCGACCTGTTTTAATTGTTTATGGGGGTGAAGCAATCTGTGATTACTGTGTGACCTTTAACCCCCCCCCCCCCCTCCCCAGCATATATATGCATGCCTACACCAATCTTTTGAACTTGTTTTTGCAAGTATACAGTACATTGCGACACTTTACTTTGGACATTTCTCACAGGTGGCAGGACTTTAAATTCGTCCTTAAGATATCACTTAGAGACCACCGCAGGTATGCCAGGGGGACAGGAGACGATTCAATGGAGTTCTTAGGCTTCAGTCAAACATTAACTATCCAAATGTAATGTTGTGATTAAATAAATCTAGACACCCTCACATCAATGTATGTTTTTACTGCGTTTTCTAAATTAAAATTTACTTTTTTTTTTTTACATGAGATTTGTCAATTTTTCAACAACCCCTCCACCAAAGCCTAGGGCCTTAGATTGCAACCTTGTCAGCCTATTGGATAACCTGGCAATGTAATCAAGATTACCATGTATATTCTATGCAACGCACATCAACATTTTTAAAAAAAAAAAAAAGTTGCATTACCAATGTATGCAACTATAGCGAACAATATACTGTAATGATAATCATCCATCAGTTACACTTGTTGTGGAACCTTACATCTAAAAACAAGCATTCTGTGTGCAACTGAACTTGAATCTCCTGTATCTGCTTGGGTACGCCTTTACTGTACCTGGGCTACGGTCATCCACCCTTCAAGTCATAGGCATTAGTAGATGTCGTTTGTATTCACAAATGAATTGCAGGCACTTGCTTTTGTTAGCATAAGGTCCGTTTCTAAGCACTCACGGAGCAATTTTAAGCAAAATACAGATCACAACAAGCCTTGCCTCTGAAGATGAATCAGACCCAAAGCGCACATTTTAAAAAAAATAAATACATTTTTAGATTTTTTTTTTCCCCCCCAAGGGCTTGAATGAACATAGCAGAACACTTTTAAACGGTGATTCACTTAATAAGGAAAGCTAAATACCCTTTCCAATAACCCTTCTGGGCAAAGACTTAAGCTATCTATGATGACCAAGCACCAGGGTCAGACTGGCCCGCCGGGAAGCCCCAATGCCTGATGGCTCCCCCCTCTGCATTTGTGGGGGAGGGCAGGGTACAAAGCAAACAACTTACCTCATCGCACCGCCGTCCTCCCTCTTCCCTCCACACTGAATGTTGGGCATGATGTCACCACACCCAGTGAGACGCAGCACAGAGAGGAGCCAGCAAGGGGGGGGGGGGGATAAGAGAAGAAAAGAGGAGAAGAAAAAGTAAAGGTAGGTAAGTAAAGGAACAGAGGCATGGGGAGGAAAGCAGGATGACACAGAGAGGGTGCAGTGTGATTATAAATTAAAAGTAGGCACAGCATGGTGATGAAGGGGCACAGTAATTTTAGTGTTGGGGCTGGGGGAAGGCCTAATCATTAATTGTGGGTGCTATTGATTTAACACCAGGGTTCATTGGCACTTTCTAAATGTGCTAATTTTTCCCCAAATAGCCCCCCAACATTCCAGGATCCAGACAAGCCGCAAATCAGCAGCCACAGGTGGAGAAAGTGACAAGATCAGGTAGGAGAGTGCAGGGCAGTCTGTCAAATTTTCTGATTCTAGTGGGACAATCCAGATTTATGGTAACCGTTCTGTTCAATCTAAGGGGCAGTCCAAGAGAGTGTACTATATAAAGAATGGAGTGTGTATATAAAGTGTACACAATGTTGTTAGATGTCCTTTGTGGGTTTTCTACACCCCCTCTAGTAGCTTGGTCACACCTCTCTGGTGGTTGGCCACACCCACTTTGATCGGCCTCTACAATTCTATTCGCCATGTGGGCCCTTCATGCCCCAGTCCGACACTGCAAAGCATGTACAGGTTTTGTTCTAGCATGCTGTTCCAGATATAGATATCATACCAAAAATATTGAAATGAAAAGTAGACATTTAATGAAATAAAAGAAAAAAAAAGAAAAGAACAATTTATTTATGGGAGTAACTGAAAAATACAGATAACTTTATAAATTTTAAAAAATAATTACAAGGAAAAACAGAAATAAATGTTACATGGTCAGGATAATTACAGATACTGAAAAACCAAATACATTTTCTGCTCTTTAATACAAGAAAAAATAAATATCTTGCTTTAACAGTTAAATTAGCTCATGCAATTTCTTTATTTACACATACACACAACTTATAAGAAACCCTTGTGGAAGGGCACACCAATCTATGCTGCAATTGTTCACATTATGCAAGCAAGTCTGTTTTTTTCTCATCAGGACCCATAAAAACAGGGTAACAATTACTCCCCTGCAGTGGGAAGTTAGATCCACCTATGACTGCAGTCCACGGTTCATGGTGGGCTTGTCCAGCTGGCAACATGTGTGTGAAATGGTCATATGTAACAGACATCCGAGACACTGCTGGTAAAATACAGCAGAAGAACTTTATATAGATTAATTTCTTTGTGGATACAAGTAGTAATGTTTTGGAGTCATCACTGCTTGAATGCAAACAAATATTTCACAATATGCAAGCAAACAATGTCACCAGTGCTCAAGCAGGCTTAATTATAACGTAGAATTCATTTTAAAACCTTTCAATTTTGTTAATGGGTTTCCTCCTTATCAATCTAGCAGACACCCACTCCTGTGTTCAGCCTTTCAATTCACTAGGAAATAGTGACATCATAATGCATTCATGAGGTCACTGGTTCCTGTCCAACGAACAGGCTGCATTCTTAGAAATATTCACCCAGCAAACTTCCTAGGGAACAGGCACACTTTAAATCAAGCTGTAAGGTTTTGTCTTTTATGAAGAATAACTTGCCTATAGCCAGAAGCATAAAATAACATACAGAGTAGAGGTGCTATAGCACATAAAAGCAGCAAGATAACCCTACAAAACACACACACACACACACACTTCTATGCACACATCCATTTATAAGCACACGCACTACACAGATACTTCTGTAAACAGTGGCAGACCAATAGTCACTACTAGGGGCGTGGCTGAAAAGGGGCCCAAAGGTGAGGAAGGCTCAGCAACACTGGCCCACTCTGCTCTTCTGAGCATGCAAAGGTGACAGAGCATGCACACCCAGCTCTGCAGAGTCCCACCCCCGTCTTTAAACCTTATATATTGCTTGTGAAAAAGGTTTAAAAAGGAGGCCTGTAAACAAGAACCACCAACTGAATGTATAGTACCACATGAATGGACATCATCATTTTTCATATGACCGGTAACATATATTTAGTGCGTCACACACTACGCATGAGGTGAAAAAAAAAAAAAAGTGACGTATCTCTGTTGGGATCCCACAATATGTATCAGCACTAATGTCAGTTTCAAGAGCAGACTACAAATGTGGGAACACTACAAGCATGGCCATCTTTATTTTATTCAAATGTGTTCTATTCAAAGCTGCACTACCACCTAGGATATATATATTTTACTTATGGGACCAACACCCCCACCTAGCCAAATCTCTAGTGGTGCCTCCATTTCACAACCCTGGACAAAAACTGTGTGTATAGGAGTGACCAAATATAAGCTGCAATTCAGAAGTTGCACCCCCGCCCTCCATCGCCATTTAAAGGTGGTTAGTGTATTTGTTTCACCAGATTTGCATTACAGAACAGACTGAGCCTGGGGAAACACGGTCACATGAAACAGCCCACTGGCCTCTACCTATGGGGAAGGGGCACGTTAGTAAAATATTCTCTTAGGTGGTAGTGTATCTAAAAATGTATCAAACGTATAAAAAACAAAAAAAACAGAACAAGGATTAATAAGTAATGTGCAACTAGTATTTGGTAGCAGCACACGTCAACTTATATCTTGGGGAGACTGCAATGTCCTTTAAAATATTTCACTGCAGTGGACAAGATAAAGGGCTTTCAACCATCCTGAATTTTGGCACGTTTATGGACTCGCATGTAAATCAGGGATTCTCAACCTGCAATACATGTAAACCCAGAGATTCCTCTACGGCAGGCCTGTCCAACCTGCGGCCCTCCAGATGTTGTGGAACTACAAGTCCCAGCATGCCCTTCCAGCTATCAACAGGTTGTCTACTGGCAAAGCATGCTGGGGCTTGTAGTTTCACAACACCTGGAGGGCCGCAGGTTGGACAGGCCTGCTCTACGGGTTCTAGGAGGACTTCAGCTTACAGTTATAGCAAATAATAAGATACAGCAAAATTTAGAGGTACTTTAAACCATTAACTATATAAAATAATTTATCTAGTATTAATCTAAAGTTTAGCGGGCACTTGGGAAACATTTGCAGACGTGAGCGTATGCTTGATAAATATATACAGACATGGTGGTATAGAATTAGAAAACGCTTCCAGTATAAACTGAGGGTTTGATAAAACCTCAGTATATTGTATTACTTTACATAAAAAGCAGCACTGATGCTCCAATGAGAAATAAAAATACAGGTAAAAAACTAATGTATAGTGTTTGGTTCTTTTCACTGCTACAGAACTGTGATATTTATACAATCACTGCATTTAATACATTCCCAGTAACAATAAAAAGGTGTACATTGCACATTGCCAGAATAAAAACACTAATTTGGCTGCACTTTACATGAGATACAGAAATATCTAGGACAGAAGTTGCAGGCAAAAGTAATGGGCAGACATATACAAAAAAAATGATATGAAAAACAATTTTCCACTACCAATAATTATTTATATTATAAAAACATGTAAGATGAGTGTCTATACCTGCCCTCCCAAAAAGAAACCATCAAAATAAATATTATGCATTACACTGCTTGTATGATGGGACAAAAGTATAAAAAAAAAAAAAAAAAAAAAAGATTTTTTTCAATTTTTTCCTTTTTTAAATATAAATCTCATATTTGACCAGGCAAAACATCAGCCATCAACTAAATTTACTCATTAAGATCACTGAAAGATAAGAAGCAGCATGAAAAGCATAGATGGTGAATAATGAGTGGCTGTGCAGCCTGGTGCCAACATCAGAAAGAGGTAGCATACCACCTAACAATCTGTCTGGTGTACCATGTCTTGATTCCCAAACACAGAGGACATGACCATGCATCAATGTTGTGAGCATATTACATCCTCCAGTGGTGAGCCCAGTGATTCTAAAGTGCTAGGCAGCCCCTAACACATCCCTACTAAATACCCCCTTGCCCGTATTAGTGGCAGATGCCTCCATTATCTGTTCACCATGGCACTACTGTGCAGAGCGGTCGTGAGCGGGTTATACCTTGCAGCACTCCGTCAGTCAGGACAAAAGTCATTAGAATCAGGATAATCTGGCCTAAATCTGGACAGTTGGGAGGTATGATGTAGTACTGCTAGAGTACAGATCTATGGCAAGACCTCGCCTGAAGTCGTCATGTTCTAAAGATCAGGTCCCCGTAAATACAAAGTAGGCCAAAAAGGAGGAGTGTTAAAACTGCGCATGGTCCAGATGATAATTAGGACTGCTACACAACTGAGAAATAATATTAACTTAAAATATTATGGTAATAAAAAGTTATCTAGACAAGGTAATGTTTTAACATAGCATGTTTTGTATTTACCAATTCTCTTTTACATTTCAGCTATATCTGATCAATTCATTGTATTCAAATTAAGGTGGAAACATTCAGATTAGAAAGTGTCTGTACATTTGTCATATGTGGTTACTGCTTGATGAAACTTGCAGGGTAGGTCAGATATGATGCATTCATTCCCCCTTGCAATCAACAGATGATGTTCTAGGTATTGGCAGGCATGCTATAAGCGAACAACATGAGTGGGCCAGCTCTTTTTCACCCCCATGTCTTTTGTCCTTATTCCGAATATTCACACAAGTTTACGTTTCCATGACATCCTTTTCAGGATGCAAGACACACACAAGAAAGACAAGATAATTCCTTCATTAAAAAAATAAATATAGAAAAATTGTTTGTTAAAAAGGAGCTGTAAAACACACTACTCTTGCAACAAAATGGCTACTAACCACCAGATGAAAGAAAAAACCCAAAAATCGGGTAACAATGCATAATTTAATAACCTGTACTAACCATTACTGCAGGGACATAGTCACAGGGTACACATTAAATTGTCTTTTCTAATGCAGATATAAGAAACGTGATTTCTGCTTCAGTGCCATGGTTTATATATAGATCGTTTATTATGACAGTTTTAATTTATAGATAATAAATTTAGGAGCGGTACTACTTTCGTACTTCAGCATATTTTTTTTGGCCCACAAAACCTTAGCCTCTGCTGCTGGAGGGTGTCACATATTGTTTGTTCACTTACCAGCGTTACTGAGAGGTCCAAGTACAATGGTGCTGCTTTGTTTAAAGATGGAATCCAGGGAAAATATCTGAATTAGTCACATTGGCAGATAGAAAAGCAACACGCTACAAAAATTTAGCAGCCACACAGCACCACATTGCTTGACCCCTGCTTCAGAGGTGATGGTTAAGGCAAGTTAATATCTGCATTTATACTAACACTGATGCACCATGGCAACAGAGCCACAAAAAGACAAAACCACAACAACATGTTGCCTAAACTTGAAATATAAAACGAATGTAAAATTTTACAAACTTTGTTTCAGGATAAAAACATGCTGCAGTTCCCAGATAAAACATTTGTTGTCTTTTTCTTCACATAATACTTTAAAATACAAGTACCCTCCTACTGGCAATGAATAACATGCGTGAATCATAATCAGTCATATAGTCTCCAGTAAGGAAAACCTCTCCAGTCTTCATATACTTCATGTATTATACATATTCTGGTCACCTACAGACTGGGAAGTAGCCATTTTGCAAGTTTAACCAATATTCAGCCTATAAATTCACCACTAACTCCTACTGCAGTGATGGCTAAACCTGTGACACTCAAGGTGTTGTGAAACTACAAGTCCCACAGCATGCTCTGCCAGCTATCAGCTAGTTATCTACTGGCAAAGCATGCTGGGGCTTGTAGTTTCACAACACCTGGAGTGTCACAGGTTAGCCATCACTGTCCTACTGGATAGTCTGCATTCTTAGGTATAATGGTTCAGCCCACAAAATGGCTGCCTCCACTGTGTGTAGATTATAGGTACACTTTAACCAATAAGTGTCACATATTAATTGAAAAAAGTGCACACACTGACTGTTGACAAACCCTCCATAGCACACCAGATGTAATGTATTAAAATAAACTCACTTTATCTGGGTCTTTTCAACACACTTACAACCATATATAAACATGGTTAAAACATAAAGAGGATCCTGTAGCATGGGGACACTAATAGCACTGCACTTCTGGTGAAAAAGACCAGTTTGGACAGTTTCATTTGCCTTTTCCCGTCCAGATCCATAGATCCTGGGATTCTCTTTCAAGAGGTCGATTTTTAATATGTGGCCTATTACTTACAGAGCCTGCAACTTATAAACTAAAATAACATAAAATTAAAACTAAAAAGTTGTCCCACTTCTCTCACATCACAAGTTTTAAAACAATATATTTCTTCCTTTTTTTTTTATGGACAGACACTTACAATGGCTTATTTTTTTTTCTTTTATCACTGTATGCAATGTTCTCCCATTAATAACCATTGTTCTTGTCATCCAAAGTCCTTCATCAGTCACAATTTAGTTCCCATTGAGCATCTATGCATTCTCTCCTAGGCTTATCTCCACAAAATATGCCTTTTACTTCAACACCTGCAGTTTTCCATGTGCCAATGGCACAGATAGTAAAAGTTTCTACACAGATATTTCGTATGTAGTGCCTCCAACTCCAGAAACCTTCTTAACACTAGAATGCCTGGAAGGACTCAATGTGGCGGTACTCTGTGAGCTAGAAGTGGATCCCAGTCGACACTCTGGCCTCGATAATGCCTTTGGCTGTCCGTTTATTTTACTATGAGGTGCCTTCAGATCCTCCCTGAAGAGAAGACAGAAAGAGTATTAAAAAGTACCCTCCAGATAAGAGAAATTCTCAGGTTACATAATGGTAAAGCAGATCATTACATAATGGTAAAGAACTGTCTGTACTGTAAGGCAGAAGCTCAGCAAGTTTGAAAGAGTTGTCTGGTAGCTGGAATAATGACTCAGCATCTTGGCTTCTTTCTATGCTAAAATATCTACAGCATTTATCCAGATTGCATAAAATGAGAGATGAGATGTCATCTACACGACTCTAGCTACAATTATGAGGTGCTATTGTCTTCTTGGCTACCTATATTATTGCAAGATGCTAGTGCTGGACGGTAAAAATGGTATTTACTGCCATTGTTAACAGGACGGAAGCGTGTTTTTTTTCCCCCAACGAAGAGGGCAACCCTAGCAAGTATTAAAGGCACAATAACACCATTAAAAAAAAAAAAAAAGCTTTCCCATATGATATCCAAATGGCGTTCTAATAATTATAATGTATATAAAAAAGTTAGCCATTTTTCCTCTCCGACAGTGCCTGCTACAGACAGCAATAAAATGGGCAATTTGAAGCACCACCATTGTTCTTGATGTATTTCCAGATAAAACGCTCTCCTATATGTATGTGCTAAAAGTTTTTTTTGTTTTTTTTTTATATATAAAAAAAAACGAGGGTTAAAAATGACAAATAAAACCATATACTTTGTTATGTGAAAGTGTCCTTTTCAGCACAGAGCGTGCAGGCTTCTTCCATGCAGATTAAAACTTAAGGATTAACAGGAAGCTTGTCTGGCAGGCACCATCAATAAACATAACATCAATTATCACCAAGTGAGACTTACAGTGTGCATGATTTACACAAGGGGGCACTAGTAATTTAGTATCCACAAAACAGACTGCATAGATTTTGTGTGTCAAAAATAGCATCTTCGCACAGCAAACCCATGTTTAATTGTAACACATAAGTATATTCAAAAACATTATATAAAGAGGTTTATATCATATCGTAGAATAATGATTTGACAATAAACATATATCTACACTAAAACTGATGTTTAAAGGCCATGGGTGCAAATACTAAGCAATGTAACTTTCAACAGCATAGCAGATCTTTCTTCTTTCCTGGGTGTGAGAAAGTAGTCTCATGCACAGCCTCATCATACAATGACTGAACTAACACCACTCATAATGGAGAGGTGAGGCTGTCATTCAGTGTAGGAAGCAGTGTAGGAAGCAGTGTAGGAAGCAGTGTAGGAAGCAGTGTAGGAAGCAGTGTAGGAAGCAGTGTAGGAAGCAGTGTAGGAAGCAGTGTAGGAAGCAGTGTAGGAAGCAGTGTAGGAAGCAGTGTAGGAAGCAGTGTAGGAAGCAGAACCCAATTCAAACTGCAGTGAACTAGGTCAAAGGCTGCTCTGACAATGGGGGACAGTAAGAAGAGATAAAGAAACTAACACTGCTTAAGGTTGGGTACACACTGCATGTTTTACACTGGATTATCAGGCCAATCACACGATAAACAACGGTTAGGTCTGATATTGCCTCTGTGTACGCTCCAACGATCTTGTCTTATCGTTCCAAAGCCCATCGTATAGTTTGATTTTATAAACGAACTAAAAATCACTATGTACGATGTTGGGCAAATTCTGCAGTGTGTATGCACTCACAATCATGCACACAAATCACACATGCAAATCACGAATTTGCATAGAGTTTACAGAGTCACAATCTTTTCAGCCGATTGTTATGAAGGTAAATCTTGTAGTTTTGTGTATACACATGGATCAGCATGCTGATTGGGACTTTCAGCCGTTGTTAAAATCGTTAAAGATATCGCATCGAGAGAAATTTTCTGTAGTGTGTACTCAGCCGAATGGTAACAAATAAATGTTCGTGTTAGGGAAGTTCACAGGGAATTAGCATAGGCACCATCTTTATTTTAAACTGGATAAACAAGAAGGAGAGTGAAGCGAGGTGTGGGATTGTTAGAACTATTGGGCACCCTGGTAAATCTGGTGAAACAGAACATGAAAGGTAAGTGCTCTCCTCTTTGCATCTAATGAAGCTCATCCTAAAATGAGTAATAAATATATATATTTAAACAGCTTACTAGAATGGCTATTTGAGATAAAATTGTGATTGTGATAGGAGGTTCTCTTATACATAGCAGACTTCCTGTCTCCTGTTCACAGCAAACTTCCTGTCAAAGTAGACTGCAATCTGCCTCTAAACCAAAATATGGCTGATAACACAATAGCGTGCATTCAGCTGCATGTGTAATATACAATGTTAAATCTCTCAATTTCTTTGTCAGGTTATGGGGACTGTTACTACATATCTGTGAATGCCATTAGTGGGCCTTTTATATAAAGGGAACTTGTAGTTAATTTTGGGTCCCATTAAAACATTTTTGCCATACAAATCATTATATGAAAGACTAAGTTATCCACCAACTTATACGTTTAGGGGAAATTTGCAAAGGTTATGTAGACGGATTTGTATAACGTACAACTTCTTTTCCCCACATACCACAATTGGTACCTGTACCTTTATTTTAACTTATTGTGTATCCTGTTCTCCCATAAGCCACAGAATGGGTTGGGTCACAAGTGAGAGAGTCTCACCACCTTTTATTCTTAAACAAGTCATTGACAGTATCTAAATCAAGTCATATTACTTTTCTCAATCACCCACTATATGCATTACACCAAGGATAAACAAAGTAAGCAATGACTTAATGATATAAATACTCCCCTGACCCCGCAAAAAACATAACACAACTCTTCAACAATTATTCAACAGCACCTTCTGCAGTTTATCCCTATATTTGTATGCAAATCTGTGACAGCCGCCATCTATAGTCAAATTTAAAAGGATATCCTGGATTGCTAACCCAGTTACAAAGCCCCACCATGACTGCACATACTGTACCTTCACTGGTCATAAGCACATGTGAATGTTTACCACTTCTACCCATTCCTCTATGTATTTTTCCCCAACAAATTCATGTGTAAGCTCTTCAAGGTTGGGATCTTTTCCATAATGTATTTAATAGGTCTGTTCCCAGACTGTCGGTCATGTGTGCTGTGAAGTGCCGTGTACACTGTGGCATCATACAAATAAACTTACAGAAACATATAAGATGTCCGATATCAGATGCAGATTGGAGACATTCTTACCTCTGAACTGCCATGGAAGGTCCTTCTACAAATCCCATGGTATTAAGAAATGTGACTGCTTTTGCTCCCCCATAAGAGGGCGACCTAGGAATTCCAGAAGGTGAAGATGGAACTTGATGGCTAGGGGACTTGTAGGACCCATTACTAATCCGCCCTTGCAAGGGCTGGTGACTCTGGATATTGTTATTGGCTAGGTCAGCCTGTAAAGATGTGGTGGAAGTCCTAGGGGCTCTTGAGACTGCACTAGAAAGAGAGGATACAGAGGACTGGAGTATAGGGTTCCTAGAGCTGAAACTAGCAGCCCCAGTCAGAAGATTGTCCTTTGAACCATACCGGACTGAAGCAGCACGTGGGTTATCGGAGAGTGAGCTGACCTGCTGTAAGCTGTATGTGCTCGGGGTATCATAGACCCCTGAGTCTGCAAACACAGAATCTGTATGAGAATGTAGCAGCTTCTCTCGTTCCTCCATCTCCTTCCTTTCCTGGATTGAGGCCATAATGGATTTGGAGAGGTTGTCGTAACGCACTGGAGAAGGCTCTCTCGGATGTCCAGCTGCCCTGCTCAATACAGGGCTAAAACTCTGCATAGGTTGCCGCTCTGCTCCTCGTAGGTGGCACATTTTGGCAGACATATATGGTGAGTGGTATCCCACAGAACCAGTGGCAGTGTGTGCAGTGCATTTACCAGATGCAGGAGACATAGGGTTAAGCAAACTGTCATAAGATAAGCTCCCATTGCGGTTAGACAGGGCGTTGGGGGAAAACACACTCTTGTATGGTGCAGTAGTGTCACCTTCTGACTTTACCATTTGGAGGGGAACTTTCTCTGACTCGCGACGCCCAGAGTTCTTCAGGCTCAGGGAACGCGAGTTGGCAGTGAAGTTGTCGAGCTGCAATGGAGATGACTGGTATGACTTATGTAGGGAGTTCTTGCGATACTCTGTGAGGTCTAGGTTGGGCTCCGATTGATAATCATGACTCCGGCAATCTTCCTCTAAGAACACACTGTCCTTGAGACCTTCTTGCATTGCAATCTGGAATAAAATAAATATCATTAGCAAGCTTACAAAAAAAGTCTCTATAATAAATACTTATTGATTGGGTTAACAATAACAAAATGGTGATATTTGTATTAGAAAATAGAGGATCTCAAGCATCAAATTAGTAGGCAAATAAAGCTTAAAATAATCATGTGATCCTTGATCCTCTATTCATATATTTATCAAAAGTTTTAGTGCATCGGCTATAATATTTAAATAAAATATGCATAATACAATTAAATACAATTAAAACAATATTGCTAACTTACTACCAGCTTTCTGTGCAAATATACAACAGCAAGTTACATGATGTTAATTTAATCTGTCATATTGATTACATGCAGTAAAATTAAATCAGATAGACAAAACAACAGTGTTATCCGTGTCCAAATTATCCTAATAAAAAAAAAAAAAGCCAATAAGTTTGCTTGACTTAACTAAGCAAGAATAAAATGCAAAACCCATGGAGTAACCTAGCAAGAAAAACCTTCTTTCAATGTAGATACAGCCCCACCTTCCCTTAGCAAAGTAAATAACAAGTACATACAAATATAGATTTGGCACTTACAAAAAAAAAAAAAAAGCACAAGTAAAAAAGATCAGAGATGAATGATAGTTTTGCACTTTTACCTGCTCTGTTGCTGGATGGTAGTGTACTTTTGGATTAGCTCCAAACCCTGGACGATATTTGTACATGGCCGGAGTTGGGGGGCTCATCATTTTTGGCGACAATCCGCTTTCTGAAAGTGAATACATTAAAACCCAATAGTTAGAATGAAAAAATAAATAAGATAATTCATGACGACCCAAAATCTTGCGACTATGGTGTATAATATGATGTAGTGCTTCCATGTAGGTTAAAAGAGAAGCCTTACAAATAAACTGAACTCTGTCTACTGCTTGACAAATATCTTACAATATGGGGTATATCCTAAAAAGTTACTACTCTCTCAAATATTATTATTATTATTAATTTTTATTTATAGGGCGCCACAAGGTGTCTGTGGCGCCGTACAGGGACAAAAACAAATTACAATACAAGGTGAGACAGCATAGTACAGTAAACATAAAGCACAGTAACTCCGTAAGCTCAATGCACAGCTAGTGAGGGCGGGGGGAGTATCCGCAAATGATGGGGCCCAAAAGGAGGGCGCGGAAGACAGGGAGACCCCCAGAGGGGGAGGAGGGCCCTCGAGGAGGAGGGCAAAGTAGCTGGAGAGCAGAGTTAGAAGTGGTGGAAACAGGAGGAGAGATGGCCCTGCTCAGAGGAGCGTACAATCTAAGGGGAGGGGTGGACAGACGGAGAAACACAGGGGAGAGAGGGAGAGTAGAGGGACGGAGGCAGGGAAGGGGAAAGAAGGGGGAGAGGCAGAGGATAAGGTAGGTAGTTAAGTGGGAGACTGGAAGGCTTTAAGAAAAAGGTGGGTTTTTAAAGCTGGACAGGTTAGGGGGAAGTCCTGATGGAGGGAGGGAGCTTGTTCCAGTGGAGGGGGGCAGCGCAGGCAAAGTCTTGGATACGCGCGTGGGAGGAGGTGATGAGGGGGGAAGATAGGCGACGGTCATTTGCAGATCGGAGAGGACGGGATGGAGCATGAGTAGAGAGGAGGGAGGAGATGTAGGGTGCAGTGGAGTTGGCGAGGGCCTTGTATGTAAGAGTTAGGAGCTTGAACAGAGTTCTGTAGAGGAAGGGGAGCCAGTGGAGGGATTGGTAGAGGGGGGAGACAGAAGAGGAGCGGCGAGAAGGGAAGATAAGCCTAGCGGCTGCGTTAAGTACAGACCGAAGGGGAGCGAGATGAGAGAGGGGGAGGCCAGTAAGGAGGAGGTTGCAGTAGTCCAAGCGGGAGATGATCAGAGAGTGAATAAGGCATTTAGTGGCATCTTGGGAGAGGAAGGGCCGGATGCGAGCGATGTTACGCAGCTGGAAGCGGCAGGATTTAGCAAGAGAGAGGATATGGGGGCCAAAGGAGAGAGAGGAGTCGAGGGTGACACCAAGGCAGCGAAGTTGGGGGACAGAGGAGATAGAGGAGTTGTCGACAGTGATGGAGAGGATGAGGTATGGGGGGGAGGAAAAACTATCAGCTCGGTTTTGGCGAGGTTGAGTTTGAGGAATCGAGAGGACATCCAGGAGGAGATGGCAGAGAGGCAGGCGGACACCCTAGAGAGGAGGGAGGGAGAGAGATCAGGAGAGGTATAGTTGAGTGTCGTCCGCGTAAAGGTGGTAGTTGAAGCCGAAGGAGCTGATGAGTTCACCCAGGGAGGTGTATAGAGAGAAGAGTAAGGGGCCCAGAACAGAGCCCTGGGGGACCCCAACTGGAAGGGTGGACGGGGGGAGAGAGACTCAGTGGTGGTGACACAGAAGGATCGGTCAGCGAGGTAAGAGACCGATACTCTTCGTCTCATTCCTGGTCACTTCTCAAACCCATTTATCTGCTCCTCAGCTTTGTCATTGTCCACTCAATGCCCTTCTCCATCCAATTGCCCCTTTCTCATTATTATCCCTGAATCGACAAGTATCCTTCATCACTAGTGCCATCTTGCCCGTTCATCATCTCTGCTTTACCATCATAATAATTAAACCCTCATCCTCAGTCATTAACTCCTCCTTCCTGCATTAACCCCAATCCTCCATCAATCATAATAACCATTCCATTCTACATTACTACTAACCCTCTCTCAGTAGCCTGCTTTCATATCATTAATCTCTGGCTACCTGCTGCATATGCAGGGACAGAGCTTTCTCCATTCGCAAGGCAGCGCAAAGCTGCCAATCATTATCATCACCATTTATATAGTGCCATTGATTCTGCAGCGCTGTACAGAGAATTCACATCAGTCCCTACCCCTTTAAGAAAACGTTCAATTATATTACTGAAAGGAATGCAAAAAAAGGAAGCATAGTATGGCTAAAGAGATCATTTGCAGACTGCCAAATAACTATCTATTTGTACTGTTTTTACTGTTGAAGAGTATTACAAGAACAGTAATGCCTGCAACACCACTAACCAAACTTTTAAACCAATCACTGCTGACAGGTATAATTAAATATAATTGTATAGTAGAACTACAGAAGCCATTCTCCAACAGTATTAGTAAACAATATGATAACTATACACCTTTCAGTTTCACCTCATTAGTAGGCAAAGAAAAAAAAACGAAAGAAAACTTTTACAATGCAACAAATAAAAAATGGATATTGTCGCACTAGTTAGACAAAAAACCTACACATCTCTATAAGCATATTGTCAATATCATACTCTCAAATTTTCAAGATGTATGTTTCAACCACTCTCATTGAGGTGCTAACATCCAGTAAATAGGTAATCAAGAATGAACAATAAAGAAATAAAAATGGATCTAAAAATGGGGCACTATGTAGTATTATGTCTCTTGTTTGAAATACGCATGTACCAAGTAATTAGAATAAAACATAACTTTCATTAAGCAAGATAAAGATAAAAAGTTTTGTGAAATGTGAAATAAAGTGTTTTAAAACTTGCCGTGCATGATTCTTATTCCATACTTATATATAATGAAACACCCTACCTTTGATTGTCAGCTAAGGGGCAGATAGCCCCCTAATAAGCATTTATTTACGTTGCACCATTTAGGAGCGCAGCTGAACCACTTTACTAATAGATCAATCATTTATTTACGTTGGTTCGTCAGTATTCCAATAACACTGTCTGATATCGGTTATAACCTGGAAAAAAATCTTTGTTCGTATCTATTCAAATCCTTTCCAATGTTGATTAAGTAACCTGTATAGTATTTCTATTGCAGTTAAGTAGTAATCACATTAGTTAATTGTAGCTGTGTGCTGGAGTACAGCTGATATGGCAGGCTATCAGCCCTGTGTTTAACATGTAAAGAGATTGCTTTTTCCTTTTCACTGTGCCGATCGATCGGATTATTATTATTATCATCATCATCATTTATTTGTTGGGCGCCACAAGGTTTCCGCAGCGCTGTACATAGTACAAACAGTAGACCATACAGGGTTAAACAGTACAGAACGATAAACACAAAGTACCAATGCTTCAGTAACTCCAGGACGGCCATATGGAGTAAGGACAGAGCAGAAGAATAGGTATGGAGACACGGGGGAAGAGGGGCCCTGCTCATAAGAGCTTACATCCTAAGGGAGGGTGGACAAATCAGACACGAGAGGGAGCTGGTGATGTCAGGGGAGAGAAGAAGGGGCCAGGGGAGAGAGGGAATAGCAAGCAGAGTAGATGAGGGGTGAAGTGGATGGTTGATAAGCTTTGAGGAACAGGTGAGTTTTAAGTGCTCGTTTGAAGGAGCACAGATTGGGAGCGAGACGGATGGAACGAGGGAGGTCATTCCAGTGCAGGGGGGCAGCTCGGGCGAAGTCTTGGATTCTGGAGTGGGAAGTGGTAATTAGAGTGGAGGAGAGGAGACGGTCATTAGCAGAGTGCAGGGACCGGGCAGGAGTGTGAATGGTGAGGAGGTTGGAGATATAGGGAGCAGTAGACAGGCAGAGAGCCTTGTAAGTGGTGATAAGGAGTTTGAAGAGGATTCTGTAGGGGATGGGGAGCCAGTGTAAGGCATGGCAGAGAGGGGAGGCAGAGGAGGAGCGGCATGAGAGAAAGAGGAGTCTAGCAGCCGCATTGAGTACAGAGCGGAGGGGGGCGAGATGTGAGAGGGGGAAGCCAATGAGGAGAAGGTTGCAGTAGTCGAGGCGGGAGATGAGTGCGTGGATGATGATTTTGGTGGCGTCTTGTGAGAGGAAGGGTCGGATGCTGGCGATGTTGCGCAGTTGGAAGAGACAGGCTTGAGCAAGGGATTGGGAATGGGGGCAAAAGAGAGAGAGGAGTCGAGGGTGACACCCAGGCAGCGGAGTTGGGTGACAGAGGAGATGGTGGCGTTATTAACAACGATAGTGAGGTTGTGGTGGGAGGGGAGTCTAGGGGGAGGAAAGACAATGAGTTCGGTTTTAGAGATGTTAATTTTGAGAAAGCGGGAGGACATCCAGGAGGAGATGGCAGACAGGCAGTCAGATACACGAGAGAGGAGGGAGGAAGAGCGATCAGGAGAAGAAATGTAAAGTTGAATGTCGTCAGCATAAAGGTGATACTTAAGACCAAAGGAGGAGATAAGGGCACCGAGGGAGGATGTGTAGAGCGAAAAGAGTAGGGGGCCAAGGACAGAGCCCTGGGGGACTCCTACCGAGAGAGGGGAGGGGGTGGAGGAAGAGCCAGACATGAAGACAGAGAAGGAGCGGTTAGCAAGGTAGGAGCAGAACCAGGCGTGGACGGAACCAGAGAGGCCGAGAGAGAGAAGCGTTTGCAGAAGGAGGGGGTGGTCCACAGTGTCAAAGGCCGCCGAGAGGTCAAGAAGGATGAGTATGGAGAAGTGACCCTTAGATTTGGCCGATAGGTCGTCATTGGTCACTTTGGCCAGGGCAGTTTCAGTAGAGTGGAGGGGGCGGTATCCAGATTGGAGAGGGTTAAGGAGGGAATTGTCCGAGAGATATCTGGTGAGGCGACAGCAGACAATTCGCTCAAGAAGTTTGGAGGCGTAGGGGAGAAGAGAGATAGGGCGATAGTTGGCGACCGAGGTGGGGTCAAGATTAGGTTGTTTGAGGATAGGAGAGATAAGAGCATGTTTAAATGAGGAGGGTACTACAACAGAGGAGAGAAATAGGTTAAAAAGGTGTGCCAGGTAGGAGCAGGCAATGGGAGAGAGAGAGCAAAGGAGGTTAGAGGGGATGGGATCGAGAGGACAGGTGGAGGGTGGAGAGGAAAGAATAAAGGAGCGAACTTCTTCACCTGATGTGGGGCAGAAGGAGCACCAGAGTTGACTGTTGGAGGGGGGTGGAGCGATGTGGACAGCAGGTGAGGGGATTGAGGCGGAGATGTTAAGTCTGATGGCTTCAATTTTGGAAGAAAAGAAAGTGGTGAAGTCAGCAGCAGAGAGGGAAAGTGGGACCGGAGAGGGAGAAAGGAGGGAGTTGAAGGTGGCAAACAGGCGGCAGGGATTAGAGGACTGAGAGGAAATGAGGGGCTTGAAGAAGGTTTGTTTGGCAAGGGAGAGGGCAGAGCAAAATGAGGAGAGGATAAATTTAAAGTAGAGGAAGTTGGCCAGGGAGCGAGATTTCCTCCAGAGGCGTTCCGCAGTGCGAGAGCATTTTTGGAGGAAGCGGGTGAGTTTGGAGTGCCAAGGTTGGGGAATGAGGCGGCGTCGGCGGATAGGAGAGGCAGGGCCGACCGCATCCAGGGCAGTATTGAGGAAGTGGTTGTAGAGAAAGGACGCCTGGTCAGGGCAGGTCAGGGAGGGAATGGGAGAGAGGAGAGAGTCAAGAGAAGAGGAGAAAGATTGGGTCAATCGCTTCAAGGTTACGTCTAGTGAGGGTGGCTTTTGGCGGGGGAGGAGCAGGGGAGGAGGACAGAGTGAAAGAGAGGAGATGGTGGTCAGAGAGTGGGAAGGGAGAGTTGGAGAAATCAGAGATCGTAGAGATGAGAGAAGACAAGGTCGAGAGAGTGACCAAGACGGTAGGTCGGGGAGGAGGTCCACTGGGTGAGACCTATGGAGGAGGTGAGGGAGAGAAGCTTAAAGGATTAAATGGATAGTATCAGCAGAGTGCAGCAAATAAATAGAACTACTGGTATTTCTTGGTTATTCGTATCATATTACTGGGACAAAAACCATAGTATCACTTGAGAAGGAGAGATAGATCTTGATGATGGGGAGTTAATTCCTAACTACCTGTCAGAAACCTTGCTTAGGGTTTGGGCAGTATCCTACCTATAGCTGTCATAAAGGTGCTAATTCAAACTAAATACATTTTGTGTAAAGGATTGTTCATGCATAGCAAGAAATGCCAACGCGCGTTATGCTGTTAAGCTTTGTCAAGGCAATCCAACAAATTACAAGATCCAAAGGCAGCATTCTATACAGATTTTCATTTTCCATTGGTTATCGTTATAGCTAGGCATTTCTTATGGTAGCCCGCAATAAATTAATTTGCAACCTGAAAACCTTTGTATCTGACACATACATAGTGGGATGGATAAAGGTGTGGCCAAAAAAAAGGAAACAGTGTTATAGCCAATGGTGTAAGCTCAGATGAGACAAGTTGAGCCCCTTAGGTTATTACTGCGTCTTGGTTTTTTTTACGTATTCATCAGTGATATTACAAATATCACTATAGATCATTATGTGATCTACAAATAATGGTATTTGCAATAGGGTTGATACCCCTAATGATTTAATGAAAATAAAGGAATGGCATCATACATTTAATACAACAAAAAATAAAAATAAGACAACCAATCCTGCGATCACCATTTTCAGGCCAGATTTCCACCTTCACTCAATAAAACAAACTCTGATAGAAAGATTATACACTTACCTGCCCTACATAAAGGGAATAATCACACTACTATATCATGTAACTTTGGTACCAGAAACTACTGAACTTGAAACCCACAGAACAGCTTGAAAAGCAGAATATTGGAACAAGGTTCGTACTAGAATGGCAAAATGTCACCCAGTTCTTGAGTAGCTAAACCACATGTATCCGAATGCATCCAATCAACGCAGTCAGATCACAACATTTTTCATATGGTTGGTCAACCTGCCCAAAAACGGTGACTTTCTGGAAAATTATCTCAGACTTAATCATCAATATTCCAGTAGCTAGAATCAACAAACCCAGTAAAGTATTCTCCCTGGTGCATCCATAGACTACTAACAAAACTATAATACACTGAATTACAAATATCTGTTGTGCGGTCAGACATAATATAGATAAATAAATGGCCTATTGAATAAGAAGATACTCAATCACATCTGGTTTGTGTTGAATATTGGATATAGTACCAGTCTTCAGAATGTACTGAACAGAAGATCTGGGAACCCACGATGATACACTTAAACAACTGTACATGGTCTAACTATTACTTCACAAAAGTATTTAGACATTTTTCTTTTCACAATACAGAGCCTGCTTCCTTTTACCTTCACTGCTTCCCAGGGTTGCTTTCATGTCTGAATATTTGGTGGGGTCACACTTAGTAAGTAGAGGCGGCTGTATATCCAGAGATTTTTCATTTATACCATCCAGACTTCCTTTAGACTGAAAAGGAAAGAAAATCCATATGATATGTGTAAGAGACAGAGCATTCCATATGTCTATTACATAACATACAAAACATTGCAAGATTGTCACCTTAGAGCGGTGCAAGTTAGCTTGGATGCCATTGTCGCTGATCTTGACGGTTATCTGCCTTTCGGACAAATCTTGACGGATAAACGGAGGTTTGAGAGTAATTGGCTGCTTCTTCTTTGGTTCAACCACATACCTTATGGAGAAAAGAAGCTCTCCTATTATCCTGTATGTTGCTGCATACTCTTACAATATACTAAAAGCATACAAGCATAACACACAGCACATACTAGGTTTCTGGTGAAATACAGTTACATTATCAAATCTAAAGAACTATAGCAAAAAAATAAATAAATACAGATTCAATTATTAATGGGCTTTGCATTTTATTGCAAACAATAAAATTTATTGGATTGTTCCTAATTAGTATGTTGCCAGGAGAACTTTAAACCACAATGTAAATATTTAATTACACAGTTATAACGACGACTAGCAAAGATAGCTACTTAAAGCCTTAGTTGCAGTCATCCTGCCGACCTTTATAAGTAGGCAGATCCTTTTAATTAGAACAGTAATTTCCTCATAAATATAAGTATACTTTCCAAAACATTGGGCTGCGTTTTTAAATAAGCCAATACAAATGGATTAATAATTCAACCTTTATACTTGTTAGATCGCTGCTTAGCAATAACTATAGTACAAATGTTTGGGGGTGTATTACTGAGGACTTGGTCACACATAAAACTGGGAAAATGGACAAAACAAAAATTATGAAAGGTAAAACGTGTGCTTTAGACAGGATTTACTGTTTGTTTTGGTTTTTAAATGCCTTTTCCGCCTCTTTGACAACCTATTTACTATATAAAAGACTGCGGTGACAGGTATTCATCAACCACACATGTCAATCAAGACCTACAATGGGTCCATTCACACAAATAGCATGAAAACTAATAATCTATAAATGCAGTCAGTGGTCTAAGTGGGCTGGTATACTGTGGAATGGAATATCGCCACTTTTACAGCCTTCATTGTAAAAATATCAAATTCCATTCATGTGATTGGATCCCGTAGAAATAACTTATTGTAGAAATGTATTTCAATTAGTGGTGCAGGCGCCAATTTATATCATTGCAAATGTACTGATTTTTTGATACTGTGTCATTATTTCTGTATTAGAAATGTACCGATTCCTGATGCAATAGGCATATGTGGGGGGAAAATGTGTTTTCTGCACTGTCTGAAGGCAGGTAATCTCATGGTCACAGAGATGAAAAGGTCTAATTAACAATACTTGTTTAGTATGAACACACAACAGGGGGTAATAAGACTTGCTGTTAGGCTTCCCATCTCTGTAGACTCACAAAATTCTCAGCAATCTGTGATGGCCCAAGTTAAATTACGTTAAATGCAAGATTAGAGATTATATCCTAGGTATTCAATGTAAAATCTGAGACGTTACAGTGCCAGCTAAGACAGGGGATGGGTCACCTCCTGCCAGGCTACGGCTCCAAAACTATATAAAAAGAGGTCTGTTTGACCATGTAATGTATCATTCTAGAACTTCTGGAGAATTGCTAGTATCTCAAATTAGGGTGCAAGTGTCCTTGTCAGGGTTCTTGAGCAATAAAACATCACTGCTTGAAGATTCTGCCTGCAACTATTACCTGCTGTATCCTGTGACCAACAGATAACTAATCCATTTCCTGGCTGCCCTGGGTTGAACCAAGTGTGTCAATGCTCTGCCTGCTACCCAGCAATCCTGATCCATAGTAAGCGGTCAGGAGGTACCAACAAACCCACAGCAAAGAGGCATTGCAGCAGCTATACCAGCTATCCCAGAAGTAAGCGGTTCTGGGTCGTCGCAAAGGAGCCCAGTTGTGCCAACCAAATACTGCTACAACTATTGCGCAATTGACATTCGCAGTCAGTGAGTGTCTGGTAGCAAAGTGACCCCAGTAGGAGTGGTTAGTAACAGTTGGCGACTGACAATGAGAAGGAAACATAGATAAACTGCGCAGGAAGAACATCCCTTCGTTTCTCCTTCCCCCTACAGACCGGGGGGCGAAGTAAGCCCATCCCGTCACAATTCATTTACATTTTCCATACGGTCACTTATAAATTTACACTTCGACCACTACATACAATATTATGCGATTGCTGTGATGTATGTGTTGTGTTTTCACCTGTGTTTGCAGTTTATTTATCATTTAACACATTGTGTCTCAGGAGAATGGCAGCAAAGCATAAAGCTGGGCTAGAATATTTATCAATAATAGAGCCTATCTTTACTTACCTGGGTGATAATGGACTACACAACACATGTTGTATGTTACCACAGCATCCTCTGGTGAAAGGGTTAACACCTCCACGGAACTTCCCAGTCACCTGGGCAAACAATAAGAATATAAGACACATGGGCTGATGTAAAAGTCATCCCACTGAATGAACTACACCTTTGCATTTATACAATATAACTATTATGAGATGAATACATATAAATAATATTGATGCGGTTTATAAGTCTGCTCACAGAGCTCATTAAATACAATTCCATTATTTGCTTTATATTCAACACAATCCCTTTATCTCCTCACAGAGCTTTCCTTCATTATCAGCTATTTATATAGTGCCACTAATTTTGCAGCGCTGTAAAGAGAACTCACATCAGTCCCTGTCCCATTGGGGCTTACAGTCTAAATGCCCTAACATACACAATTAATTAGATCCCTTTCAATCTAATTAAAAATGTGTATTAATCCTATCCCAATCCAATATTTTAGGGCCATGATTGAAAGACAAAAAGAGATGTGTGTGGCATAATTGGGGGCATAGAGGTCTGTAAAAATGACAATGGCCAAGCAAACAGGTGGCAGTCAACTCCCTAAGTTTCCTTGTAACCTGCATACAGGAATAATAAAACTGTTTACCATACACATTCCTCAGTGTTAGGCTGGGTACAAACCACAGGCTTTTCAGCCAATTATCGTGCCAATCATCTGAGAAACGTCTGTTCAGCCCACTACTGTATTAGTGAGCACACTGCAACGATGAGCGATTATGGCTCCAAAGCACAGTGCATCGTTGCATTGGATTTTTAAACTGGACTAAAACTCTCGCTCAACGATGGAAGGATGTCCTTCCAATTCTACAGTGTGTACGTACTCACAATCAGGATCTCCATAGAGTTTATAGAGTCATGATGGTTATGACAGAGGAAGAGCACAGATCTTAGAGTAAATCTTTTAAAACATGTATAGTGTGTACGCATGAATTGGCCTGCTGGGTCGGGAATTTTGTTTTATTTTCCCCCTAGTTGTTGGACTGATATGGCATCTAAATCTAAAGGATATGGCATCTGGAAAAAAAAAATTGCAGTGTGTACCTAGCCTGAGGCCCTATTAAACACAGAAACTTGTGGTTAATTACTTTAACAAAAACGTTATTGGACATTTTTATATATCCGTCTTACCTGTTCATTGGTGGTGCGGCCTCGAACAACAAGAACAATATGGAAACCCGTAAGGCCGATAACCGGGATGAAAAATAGGCCAGCCACACACATTACTGATATCCTGGACAAAAGGTGCTAAGGAATTTACTTCTCCAGAATACTTTTCTTTTTATCAGATATAATCTCCTAGTTATAATGTCATCAAATCCTATCAGGACTTTCCTCTGTAACATAACTTGATGCATTTTGTTTCTCAAGGCTCGGGGCTGTACAATCAGCAGCCCCCAAGGCTTTAGTGTGGCCCCCACTCTGACAACCTCCATAGACTATTGTACAAGAGGTTTATTTTAATAGCATTCGGCAGATTTTCATATAGTCGTAGCATATACACTGCAAATTTCATAATAGTCACTCCTAATATGACAGAAGAAATACCTACAACACAGAATTCCAAATAACTCCCCCAACAAAACCTCCCTGTATATTAAAAAGTTACAGTAATCTATCCACCAGTTAGCTTTTTCTTATTTATACTCCTATTTACAAAAAGACAATAATAATAATAAATAATAATAATAAATACAAATATAATAAAAAAAATAAATAAATGAAAATACATGGCAGAAAAATAGAAAGTGAAACAAAATTTGATAAAAGGGCGACATTCTTCCCTGGTAAAATTGCCACTTTTCATTTTCTAAGTAGATCTCTCCGAGCCCCACCTTTCATTACAAAGTAGGAACTGGCTATTACTATTGATTGGTGGATAATGATATCTAAGTGAATGAGTAGAGGAAGAGATGTATTAAGTTGACCACAATGATTAGTGTCTACTTTGACAAGTGTCCAGATGGCCCAATTGGACAAGATTAGGAGTCTCACTTTAGCAAGTGCAGGTCGTTCATGCGGACAGAAGATAACCGCACACAGAAATATGGCGGCCATTTACGATCATGCCCAAACAATGATCCAATTTTGACAGGATTATCATCAGATATTACTGTTGGTCTCTGGGCACGTGGTGCTATGTCAGTTTTATTGCACAACTGAATAGGTTTGCTCTTGTTGAAAGGATACGTAATACTTGTATGGGCTTCTCCCAGCACCTCCAGATGGTGTAGGACAAATATGAGGCCAAATGAGAAGATTCCGACCATGTGTGTGCTCAGTGACAGCAAGAACAGGAAGAAATAGCGATAGTTTCTGCGTCCTATGCAGTTATTCACCCAAGGGCAGTGATGATCAAAATCCTACAGAGAGATGAGAGAATATAGGGAGGTACAAATGTTTCATTGTTTTTGTGACAATTTTTAGGGTAAAAATTATGAAGACAAAGAAAATGAGCTTCCATCTATTTCACAAGGCAACAACAACAACAAATAATGATGGTCTATCTGACCGATGGCACTATGAACCCCCAGGATAAACCCCATCAGAAAGTCTCTCAGGCTTCATTTTGGTGGGTTGTTAAAATTAATTATTAGTTCATTGGTAAACAGTGATGCAGGGAAAGAATAATTTGATATTTGGTTGATCATATCCGGTATCTTGAGTTTCAATTCTTTTTTCCCTATAATTTTTTTAAGAGGATTGCTTTCTGGAACTAAATTTACAGGTAAAGTGTTATTAATTAAGGCCAGACAGTCTTTCATATTCAAATAATTTACGCTTAGTTCATTTGGAAGAATTGATTACTTTTATGATCACTAGAAAATATTTTCAAATGCAGTTAAAATGGCATGTTATATACTAGACTGGAAATCCAATAAGCCTTTATCACAGCTTATGGTGCTCTACATATGGTACAGTTTGTATACCACAACCATGCCTGGTACGCCCCCTACATTTTCAGGCTTATTTGCAGACTACATTGTTATAAAGAGGACATGAACTGCTAAAGGGACATATTGCATACACTTTTTGTGTCTTGTATGTTCAGTAACATTAAAGATCAGTACCGGTTTTTACGAGTAAGTGCATAAAATAGTTGCCCAAGATGGCAGCAAGTGATGGAGAGCAAAATTGTCGGCTTTCTGATGGAAAGTGAGAGGTAGTTTGGGACCTGCCATGTGATTTGCAGTTTAGGTGAGCAAAAGCTTTAAAACAAGATTTTGTTTCGCAGGAAGGCATTCATTAAATTAGGTGGTGCAGGAGGAGATGACACAGGGAGGCTTTACCCATTTATTTATGTTTAAATTCTTTATACAAGTGGGTGCACAGCCTTTTCCTTCCTTCCAAATGACCTAATCATAAAGCTGGTCAGAGGTTAATACTGAAACCGATCTCCATACATTTAATGGGATGCATTGTGCACCTTCCACTTTCACCTTTGTAGAAAACCACATTTTGGAGGCAAACTTTAGCCATTTTAGTAACATTCAAAGAATGACAAATGTAATAAACAGAATCCCGATGTCTTTTGGAGAAAACACGGTTAGATTTAATTTAATGAAGGTGTTGGCCCTAAAGATGAAAGTATGTTGGACTTTGTAGTTAAGCTTTTATGGCTTCAACCATGTACATTAGGCTGGTCCCAAAGACCATCCCAAATGTGGATATTCTATTTATCTGCAAGAACCAACATTTTAGTGCATACAAAGAGTCCACCCTTCGCCTCTCGAAAATGCTACAATTCCACTCATTCATCATTGTTATCCCATCAGTGAATTGTGCAACCGGAATATGATCTCTCTGGGCTGTAGCATCGGTCTTACCTCCACACAGTTGTCACAGACGCTGCAATGTGAACAGCGAGGCGGGCGATAAAAGTGGCATGTTGCGCACCACTTCATCCGTACTTGTATTCTTTTGATCTCCACATTCTTGTAGAGGGGAGCCCGGAAATCATCATCCTTATCTTCATCTTCATCAGCTTAATGGGCCAAAAAAAAAGAAAAAATAAGAACACACAAACAATATGTGACCTGTGCAACAGTTGAGAAGACAGTCTCCTTGCACACAGGAATATCAATGTATGCGAGCTTACAGGGAACATCTGACATGTTATTTTATGCATGTTTCAATATTAAATGGAAGCTGTCACAGCGGTTCCTTCCCCAATCTAAATTGATTTATTATCCATTAGAACATGTCTAGTAGCCACATTTTCATCAAACATACATGGGATTTATTAAGTGACTGGCCATAGTCCTCCCACGTCCGAGTTGCTTTGTTCTATTCTTTTACACAGCAAACAAACACCTTCACTTATAAAATCTTCCAAGTCACAAAAAACCCAAAACCTAAAACCATAATACATGAAATACTGTCACGAACAAGAACATTTATGTTCTTATCATTTTGGTTCCTCACACAAAATTTTATACGGAAAATTATAGAAGTTGGAACATTGAGAAAAATCCTAAACAAACAAAAAAAACAAAAAAAACAACCAACATAAAACAAAAACATAATGCAGTCAATTTAAAAGGGAATATTGAATTTGGTATATTAAGTGTATTAGCTACATTTTATGAAGACTAAAATACAAATAGGGATAATGCCAAAGTAAACATTCTTATCATGCTTCCCATGATCCTGGTTTTATAGAGATGGGCACCACGGAGCAGTGATTGTGCCCAATAAAAAATGCACATGTCAGATTGTGTTTGTACATAAGTAAATAGGGGGGGGGGGGGGGCTGCCCCATTGCTCGGTTACTGTTTGTGCATTGTATTCAGCATTTTAAGCAGGTATTTTTCCTTTATTAGTGGCAGGTCAAGTGACTAAGAACATTTGCAGAAATAATTTAGGCTATGGTTATTTTAATAATAAACCTCTCTATTATTATACATTATGGGGCAGCCTAGAGTTAATGATACAAAAAGCAGGAAAAGGACCATGCTACATAGAGACAATAGAAACATAGGATTTGATGGCAGATAAGAACTGCTTGGCCCATCTAGACTGCTCATTGTTTAACCCATGGTAACATTTCTCTTCCTTTGAAGAATGTTTCCCTCCTGTACTTGTTTCTATCATGTCCCCCCATTCCCTTCTCGGTTCCAAACTATACAAATTAAGGATCTTTTAGTCTTTCCAGGTATTTTTTTTTTGTTGTAGGCCATGCACCATTTTAGTTTCCCTTCTTTGTATAGTCTCCATTGTATTTATATTCTTCTGCAGATATGGCCTCCAGAATTAAACACCAAACTCTAGATGAGGGTGTACCAAAGACCTATACAGTGGCATTACTACTAATTTCTTTCTGCTGCCGATTCCTCTCCCTATGCAACCAGGCATCTAGCATGCTACATAAGTGAACGGGTAAAAGTATTCTCTTTGAGCTCTGTAGAGGCCTGCATCTGCCCAGCTCTGCTAATCACACGGCCTCATCTTCTTATTAATATTGATTGCATGGAGCCAACGATGAGTTCAGCTCGAGGACTCCCTGTG
Organism: Mixophyes fleayi; assembly: GCF_038048845.1. Lineage (NCBI taxonomy): Eukaryota > Metazoa > Chordata > Amphibia > Anura > Limnodynastidae > Mixophyes > Mixophyes fleayi. The sequence continues at coordinate 342,943,584 of NC_134402.1, read as the reverse complement.
ATGTTAGCGCAGCTCAGAGCCTGTCTATATGGAAGGTAGGAGTCAGCTGCCACAATCACAACAATACTATAAAGATTCAGCATTTCATGGTTAGGATACACAGCCCTTTCAGATGACCTACATACTCATGAAGGTACCACATAAGGTCAGTGCTGAAAAATTATTAACTACTACATTCTCAGGGGAAACAGAAAAATAAAATAATATTATTATTATTATTACTACATGTTACCTCTTGGGAAGATACCAGGATCCATAAAGGTTGCCATGCTGAAATTTGCCAACACAAACAGGAACACGAGCCCATTGTACACTGGGATGGCTGGAGATATTTCTCTAGTTAGCCAGGGACACCTGAGGAAGACAAGAGGACGTTGAGTAAGGAAAGTTCTTAAAGTTATGCAAAATGTCGTTTAAAATGCAGTTGATGTAATTGCTACTATTAGTATCAAATAAATGATGATGATTGTGTCTAGGTGGCTGTAGAACATACTTGCCAACTTCTCAGTTCTGAGGTCAAGTCCAGGCCCACCAGGAGGAATTTCGGGCCCCAGGACTTCTGGGAGCACCTTCTATAGCCAATAAAGGGGACGTGACCACACCAGGTTAGTGGCTCCTCCCACTACACAGGCAAGCCTGGACCCCGAGCTTTTATACCAGCTTCCCCTCCTCACGGCATCCCTAGTTAATTGGCAAGAGCAAGGGGCGTGGCAGAGCAAATTGCGTCATTTTGTCCTATGCGACACCCCAAATGTGTAACTTTGCTGCAGGGCCAAACTGACGCAATTTGTCACAATTAGTCATTAAGGTCCCTGTCCCATCTAACTCACTAGGAAGTGGGCAGCATCCGGGAGAAAGGCCTGTCCTCCCGGAGGTCCAAGAGAACTACCCGAAATTCGTGAGTATCCCGGATATTCTGGGAGTGAAGGCAAGTATGCTATAGAAATAGGATAAATTTAAATACAAATATGTTTCATGTAAATTTATATATTTAAAATGACTTTTCTTATATCTTTACCGTGATTAAAAAAAAAAAAAAAGAAAGTCCAAACAAAACAAAGCTGTAACACACCAGGCAGAAAGGGAATTCATAGTTAAATAAAAAAATTTGAAAAGAATGATAAAAGTCTATCAAGTTCAACTTGTTATAAGGTCTAGATCCAGCTGAATCAAGGGATGAAAATTATAAAATAAAAAGGGAGCTGGCATTTGATCTCTTTCGTAGGTATTGTATTTTTATTTTTTTTTATATTGCAAAACAGTGTGCTTGTTAGCAGGACATCACTTATTGATAAAAAGTACTTTTGTATAGCGTTTTTTATTGAAAGCTTACAAAATGTCACATATCAAAAACAAATAAAAAGCAGAAAAGCAAACATAGTATTAAATCATAACTATAATAGTAACTAGTATATTATTTATAATAATAATAATAATAATTCTTATTATTAAGAGGTCTCAAATGACTAGCTCCATACCAAATTAAGTTAATGCTGTAATGAGCACCATATTAAAAAGGCATGCAGCACAGTAGAGTCAATTATGTTTATTTCACATCAAACACAACGCCTAATGTTACATAAGCTAGAGTGAGTAGATAACCAATGTAACATCTTAACATCCAGTTCATATCAGTATCAGCTGCAACATACAGCTCAACCAACTGGGTATTTACCCCTCTGCTTGTATACACCCATATGAGTGCACTGAGTTTGTTACAATATGTTTTGGCTTAATATATGACCCTTGAACATTATCAGCTGTCTGTTGTTATATTTGACATTTCATACTCTGGCGCCAAGGGTCTTTTTGTATTTCTATATCTAGTAGGGTTGGACCCTACCCCCACTCCACATATTCCCTATAGGCAGCCAACCACCCATTCTCAAAGGAAGCTCAGATACCAAGCTTTTTACAGTGAGAATAAAATTAACCACATATTGGTGCACCGGTCACTCCAAAAATCTGGAAATGAAAAGGGAGCTTTCACACGCGCCTTACTCCATGAACGTCCATGTCACGCACGCCTAAAAAAAAATATTTACCTTAGTTTATAGATTAAATTTTAAACACCCCCAACCACAGACACTTATATCAAATCACACAAGAAACCCTACTTTTCATCCTCCACTATCAGTTGATATATTTGTCTTTAAGCCACTGCAAGCAGTTCCATAGTATAGAATATTCTAATAAACAGAGCAGCAAAATTATCTAAAAAAATATAAAAAAATCAAGTATAGAAATAAGTAAATATTTAAACTCAGCTCCAATAAGAATTCAGAAGAGTTTAACATATGACTGCATCAGACATCATGCCTCCTACTAGCCTAACTCCTCACCCCTATATCTATGCAGTACTCTATAACAGAGCTAGACAACCTGTGGTTTGGTAGCCATGGTGGAACTAGAAGTCCCAGCATGCTCCAGCAGCCTTAGGATGGAAGCCTTTACTAGATCTCATTTGAGAATGCTGCCATGTTTCCCCAGCACTAAGGTTTATAACACAATCATTTTTTTTTTTTTTTTTTTTAAAAAGCACATTAGTCTCCATTTGCGTTTGAAGTGAGCAAATTACATGTGCTGCACCTGATCCCTTGCTGTACATGCGCCATAACTAGTCACTGAAAACACAGATCTTTGTTATGGAGCTACTACAAAAAGCAATTAAAACCTCACCCAGGAGGCTAGTAGCTGATTTAAATGGTTGTGACAATTGTAACCTTCTCATATCAGTACAAATGCCTTATGGTCCCTCAAGGACACGGCACAGCAACCAATCTGCCTGTTCTGAGATTATATGAATGCCGACAGCCAGACAGGAAGATAACATAGCCCCATGAAACACACAGCATACTGCCCGTCAGAATCAAACAATGGAGGATAGTTCTCCAGTAGCAGAAATTATACAGCATGGCTAAAGATAACCAACATTTCTTGTAATGCAAAGAAACGTCATAATTAGTAAAATTATAGTAAAAAAGGGTATAGTAAAAAAATATTTAATTAAAAAATCTGGATTTACCTATGGTACCATGGGTAACATGCCTAGCAGTGATCAATGGGGGAAGAAGTGAAACTGCCAACCAATACAGGTGGGAAGAAAGTTTTAAATAACCATTATGTTGGGTATACAAGCAAACATATAAGAGCCTGCACACAAGGGGTGTTTTTACCTGCATCTTTCAACATTTTTCTACCTCTTAGGGGGTGTATTCAATCGACGGCGTGATCGGCGAAAATCCCGTGCTCGAAAGATATTACCGTTAATACGGTAATATCTTGCTGGATTTCAGCTCGCGGCTCCCTGAGCTGCGAGCTGAAATCCAGCGAGTAAATTACCGTATTAACGCGCAGGATTACTGTATTAACAGTAATATTTTTCGAGCGCAGGATTTTCGGCGATCCCGCCGTCAATTGACTATGCCCCTTACAATGGATTATCATCTGCTTTATTGGTCAGCTTTTAATATTGGGTTAACAAGCAAAACATACATCATTTTAAATGCAACTCCTCCTCCCCAAAGACAAAATAAACAGCAGGAAAAATAAAAAAATCTACCTCAGAAAAGAAGAAAGAAAAAATCCCCATGATCACACACATCTAATATACCTTAAACACTATTTAAATATCTGAGCCTATATCAATTTTTTTTTTTTTTTTTTTTAAAGGTGTATCTGACTTTGGTCTGGATACCCAACTGTATTCATTCTTTGCGTCCTGCTTGTATCTCGTCCGTGTGTGCCCTGTTTACTAGCCAATAGGATCATTGGAATGTTCACATGGGCAGATGCTTAACAAAACAAGAAAATAAATTAAAAAAAAATATCGGATCAAATGCTCCACTTACCAATTCAACTGTTGTCACCAGGATTAACAGAGCAATTCACCCAGAGGTAGCTGTAACTACAATAGCCAGGTATGGTCCTACACATACAAATGTCTTCAAAACAGTCATTCAGCCAACAGCAAAGGTGCACTATGTGACCTAAGGACAGCGATCGCTGCCCACATATGCAATTATTATTATTATCACACCATTCATGACCATTTGATGCAACGTGTTTTGGCACAATAAAACAGACCAGATGATTTGGTTTTATAAACTTCATAAAAATCAAGGACCGATGTCGGGCAAATGTGGGAGTGTGTATGAACTCACAACTAGCAGTGTAGGCAGATAACTGTAGAGTATCTTTATAGCAGATGGTTATGAGAGATGATGATCACAGATCTGAAGGTAAGTCATGTAGGTGTATAGCATGAATCTGCATGCTCAGCGGGACTTTCAATCGTTGGTGATATCGTTACAGAAATTGCATCTGTACTAAAACTGCATAAGTGTGTACTCAGATTGACAGTCTATACAGCATATTGATGAATAATTTGTAAGCTCAGATCAGCTAGTGCTCTTTTGAGGGCCAGCAAACCATCCAAGTAGCATATTGGGAGTTTCCCTGTATACATTATGAGTAATCACTGTATAAATTGTCCTTAATTGCCGTTGCACTTGTAGGTCATTGATAAAAGATCGCTATGGGTGTCAAAATGTTGAAATAAAGACAACGTATTTATCATTGATAGTTTTACAATGAAGACAGTAGGAGAAGTGGTGGTATGGCATATCACTGTATACACCCCCAATTCGATTTGAATAAGTTTACCAGACTATTGACTGTGCAGAGGCATTTTTTTTAAAAAAATAAATAAAAAATACCATGCCAAAATTGGCTACTGCAAATGGACGTTTATCTCGGCCGTAATGCAGACTCCCTTCTAAATTTTATCTGGTGGAATCAAGGGGGAGCCATATCGATACATTTTTTTACTTGGTTAAAAAACGATTTTAGAAAACTATAAAAAGGTTTATACATAGATCATAATTTAACCACAATGGAAAGACAAGCATTGCAGCATTTTAGTAAGGAGACCTCAATTGTAATAAGGAGGACGGATAAAGGTGCAGTAGTTTTAGTTCACGATAGGGCCAAATATTTAAGCATAGCATATAGGATTCTTAGATGTAGTTACGTACAAAAAAAATGTATCCTGATCCTAGTCTCATGTATTAGAAAGAATAGCATATTTTGTTAAACGAGGCGTTGATCAATAAAGTAACAAGTAATGAATTGATTATCTATATAATTTACACACTAATTCCTTTTTTTTTTTAAAACCATATATATGCGGACAGTCCATAAAACGTTAGAATAATCTCAGGTATTGATTCATTAAAGTGCAAACTTATCCCATTTCACAGATCTAGATTTACAAACCTATGGTTCGAAAATAAGGTCCTACCTGAGATTCAATTTTGCAGATACTTGATCATCAGTGGAAGGATGGTCTGATTTCTGATTTGTGTTACAATCAACGTTCGAGCACTTTATACCTCCATCCCGCAAGATAAAGGTATTAGCAAGGTTAATGATTTATTAGTTAAAGATGTCAATTTGGCATCATGGAAGAGGGAGTTCTTACGGAGGTGATTTATTACATCCTCACTCTATTTTTTCTTTGAACACCAATTTTATTTACATGGCACAGCTAAAGGGTGAACATTTGCCCCTTGCAATGCCAACATGTTTATGGAAGGTTAGGATCATCACATTTATAACTCATCAGAAATACAAGTTAAAATGAAATTATACCAATGTTATATTGATGATATAATATTAATTTGGGATGGCACCCTTGAGGAGGTTTAAGAATTTATAATGCAATTTAGTAAGAATGATTAGAATCTATTGTTTACATTTAAAACAAATACTACCGCTATAGATTTTTTAGACCTGGTCTTAGGACCTAACGGATTGGGTAAAATTGAGACTAAGGGGTATAATTACTAAACTGTGGATTTGAAAAAGTGAAGCTGTTGCCTTTAGCAACCAGAATCTAGCCGTCATTGATTTAGTGCATTCTACAAAATGACAGCTAGAATCTGATTGGTTGCTATAGACAACGTCTCTACTTTTTCAAACCTCCCTTTAGTAAATATACCCCCCAAGACTCATTTTAAGGAAGTGGATGCTGATAGCATTTTCCTTAGTGTCCCTTATTCTCAGTTTTTAAGGCTTCAAATTGTTTTACTGATTTAAAAGTTTTTATTGAGCAGTGTCAATTTTTGAAACAAAAGATTTTAGTATAGGGGTTATGGTAAGGAGTTGTTAGAAACAGCTTCTGTAAGGGCTTCTAATGCCAATAGGGACACTTTATTACATTGCAAGAAAAGTAGAGGAGGAGATGTTAATGAAAGCTTTGATTACATTCAAAATTTATTTTTTTATTACTAAATATAATAATGATCTTAAAACTATTGAACGGATGCTCAAAAAACATTGGGGCATTTTGTTGCGAGATCCCATTTTGTATCAACATTTACCTTCGAAGCCTCAAATAATTTACAGGAGAGTGAATAAAAAGTCTATATTGGCACCCAAAATAAATAAGGTTAAACATCTCTGCTAGGGATCCACTTAATCATCCATTATTAGGTGCTAAAAATGGGTATTATCCATGTCAGTGTTGCAACACTTGAAACCACATGGACAAGAAAAATAAGTGGTTTATGAACAATAGAAAGAAAATTAAACATCGGATTACATGTAATTCAACGTTCAACATCTATATGATCAAATGTGATTGTAATCTGATTTTTAAATTAATAAATACTGATTGTAATAGTTTCCTACACGCTTGCGATTAGTGTGCAGCGGCGTACAAGGGTTAATTACACAATCGCATAGGAAAACAAATTCAATGCACTTGCATTTACACCTACATTTGTTAATAATTCACTCTTGATAAAAGTTTCCAACTCACATTCTTTTATTATTAATTTAAAATTCTATTATTAATATAAAAGATGGATTTATTACACAAAGGTAAACCTGCATTAAAGATATTTAGGGTTCAGGTCATAAGAAATGAATTGTGTTCATTCTTCTTTTAATCCACATTTTACCAGCAGGAATCCGGTATCATCGCCTAAGCAATTGCACATTGTGATCGCTAGCTGTGATTGGAATAAGACATACTCAAAATGCTCTGTACCGAATATGTTAATAGGTTAGTTTAAACTGGAATTGTTAGACTTTCATCCTGTGTCTTAGAACGATAGGAAACCTAACAGCAAGTAATTTAGGAAATTGCAGATTAATGCAAATTTTATGAAGTTTAAATTGCATTAAATCCAAGTTGAGAACATATTATATTCTGACACTAATCATTGAATGTAGTAACTCAGACTTTGTGGTGCCAGGTAGGAAAGGGGACTGGTTTACACCCTGCCAACATGTGTGTCAGAAAAAGTATATAAAGAACTTTGTTAGACCATGTAATGTATTATACTATCTGTACTTTTGGATGATCACTTGTACCTCCAACTAGTGTGTAATGGGCCTTGTAAGGACCCCTTGAGCAAATAAACATCACTACTTGAAGATTCTGCCTGATGTCTATTGCCTGCTGTATCTTGTGACCAACAGATAAGAGCTTACAATTCGTTCCCCTACTGTCCTGTGTTTAACAGAGCAGTTCTAGGTGCCGTGAAGTAGCCTAGTGGTGCAGCGAGATTCTCCTACAACTATTATGCAGTTGGCATTCAGTCGGCAAGTGTCTGGTGGCAAAGTGACACCAGTAGGAGTGGTCAGTAAAAGTTGGTTACAGACAGTGAGAAATAAAACCAGATAAACTATGTAGGAAGAACATCCCTTCATCCATCTTTCCCCAACAGACCAGGTGGCGAAGTAAGCACACCCAGTCACAAACACCTTTTCTACAAAAGTGCACGTCTATGGCACACTTATTTAAGAACACAAATAGCCTTTTACAACATCCTGTTGAATTTCAATTCACAAACACATGCAAACAGTGTTGGGTCTTGTAATTCAATTAGTGAAGTGCTGAGTGTTGAAGTTCAATTAGATATAAAATGCCGGTTTAGAAAAATTATGAAAAACAGAAAAAATTTTGAAGCGTGGATTAGTTTCATTATAGTGTTTAAAAGCTATCAAAGAATGAATTATTTTTTAAATCGATTATTGTGTCAAAAAACAGATGACCATTGATTAGTAAATAACTAGAATAATCTAATACACTTACTATCCATTGGGTATTTTTATTCACCAAATCCAGGATGCAAACAAAATGATGGTTTGGCTAAATCTGAATTATGATTAAACAAGTCCTGTTGCTGATGTTTTTGCGATTTTAGGTGGTAAGATAAAAATCTGCTTAATCGTACATGTAAATTAGGGTTTGGTAATCAGCAGATTGCATTCAGTCAAATTATAAAATATGGATATAAAGCAGCTATACATTTTTTAATCTGTATACACCCTCTCTATTGTTCCTTCCATCAGTCACAAATGAGGGTGTGTGGAGGAAGGTTTCAAAGGCGTTGTAGTATTTTACAAACAAAAATGGCTTTGTGACTTTCAGAGAATGTAAATTGGCAAAAAAAAAAAAAAAAAAGTACAAAGTTTGTTTCTAGTGTGACATTCTAAATCAGTGTTGGCTAACCTGTGACACTGCAGGTGTTGTGAAACTACAAGTCCCAGCATACCCTTCCAGCAAAAAGCTGCTATATATTGGCAAAGCATGCTGGGATTTGTAGTTTCACAACATCTGGAGTGTCACAGGTTAGCCAACATTGTTTTAAATGAAAGAATAAAACTTCCAGATAAATAGGATTAAACTGCATTGTTTTAAACGTTGCGATAATAGTAACATCTCACTCAATCATGTGTTTTGCTGATCGCTCCACTGAATATTTTGTTGTTGTAGCACAGTATGCCAAGCATAAATTTATCGCCATGTATACTGGCGTTTGTAAACATATACAGTGCTAATAAACATATTTTAATAAAATTCCAACTATTCTTGGACATGAATAAAGTTTCGTATAGCTGTGCCAAGTGTGATCCATGCACGATTTTAGTATAATATTGTTTTGCGTATCCAAATATTGAACACCTGTGTATCACTAATGGGGTAGGCTCAATGAGACGCGAGGTGTCTCTGAAACGTCTGCGAGAGACCTCGCAGCAGAGATTTGACAGAAAGCGGAGATTTCTAACATAATTGCCAAAAATGTGTGCAGCGCAATGTCACGTGCCACACCGTCGGCAATTGAATCGCCCCCATATGTGAATTAGGGGATTAAAAGCATGATGCATATAACAATAGACAACATCCTTTTCTTTTTTGCCGTTACTACAAGTCACGCTTTACAATTATTAGAAAGAAGTGTTATTTAATGGTTAATGAACCGTGACAGCAATATGAGATCTGTATTGCTAAAGTGGTAATTAAAATAATTGGCAAACTGAAAACACTATCTTTAAAAACAAGATCAAGATGAGGATTTAAACCTTGTAAGTCAAGCCAACAATAAAGTTTACATATTTGTAGGTCTCAGAGTAATGAACGAGTTAAGGGATTGGCGCACAGAACAGCAGAGTCCTCATATGAAAGGCCAGCAACCCACACATGGAAAAGAGCAGACAATACAAATGGATCCTACACGATGTCTCTCTGCATTAGTAGGCCTAACAGACTCATAAAGAAGGGTCACTAAACAGGAAGGTGGAGTAACCAGTCATTTCCTTCCATTAACCTCTACAGTGCACTGTCTGAGTAAGAACATACACTGACTAATGGTTTGCTATAAACAGCATAGTTGTCAACGGTCCCCAATTCCCAGGGACAGCCCCAAGCTTTATAAGATTTGCCCCTGTAAATATCCCTGATTTTCAGTGTTGAACAATTACATTATAAAATTTCTGTTTTCCTGCATGCTAGATGCAATGCTTACCAACTAGTCTTATTTCGTAGGATTTAGAAGTCAACAAGTATTAAAAAGGAGATCTTAAAGTACAAAAAAGTGCACGATTATCACATTATGTAAACTGGAAATGACATGATAGGAATTGTCGTGTTCCAAGGTCTAGGTCCACGGAGACAGTATGGCGATTTACCTGTGTGGACGCGCAACACGTGGCAGCTAAGCAAATAGTAGCATGGAAAAAGATTTTGCACACTGTCTGCAGGTTTAATAGCTTACTTGGATCAAACCGGGATTCTAGCTAAAAGCGAGTCAATTGGGAAGCAGAGTTGCCTAGTGGTTAGCACTTGTGCCTCACAGCACTGGGGTCATGAGTTTGATTCTCGACCATGGCCTTATCTGTGTGGAGTTTATATGTTCTCCCCGTGTTTGCGTGGGTTTCCTCCTACACTCCAAAGACATACTAGTAGGTTAATTGGCTGCTATTAAAATTGACGTGTGTGTGTGAGGGAATTTAGACTGTAAGTCCCAATGGGGCAGGGACTGATGTGAATGAGTTCTCTGTACAGCGCTGCGGAATTAGTGGCACTATAAAAATAACTGATGAATAGTGTGAAAACACAGGGGATTATAGGGACTGCAACCACGATCTGTATGACCAGGAGCAAATCCCTCAGACCTATCCTCTGTGCAATATCCTATTCAATCTTCACTTCGGGATACTTTAAAACACTCTCGTGCATATCTGTGCTTAAAGATAAATCCTATTGAACAGTTTCCATATTAGTAAACAACCACAGTAAAAGTCCAACACGAATCCCTCCCCTGGGACCTCATCCCTTACTGTTCAACCACCACAAATAGAATTCACTGTGTTCTCACTTCCCCCAAGGGCTAGATGAGTGAAGCCTACATACATATATTTGTTAGTTGGACGTGTGCACCCACGGGGCATGGAGGATTGTGGCACCATATAAGGGAAGGGGATATGTACCCAAGGGAAGGCTTCATCCTAAGAGAAACGCCAGTAGACGGATCCTTTAAGTAGGCATAACCCAATTAACCAGTTATAACGAACCTCCAAAATTACTCAACATGGATCAAAAACATAGCCCCCATGTAATCATAAGCTGATTGCTACAATTTACATCCTAAGCCTGTTAAGATATCCTCTAACCAATACTGCAGGATTGTTGTTTTTTTTATTATAATGGAAATTATTTTTCCTGTCTGCTAAACCGGTGAATATGAAGGAAAGTATGTAAAAGTATGTTTTCATAATATCCACTTCCTATGGAATAGTTACAGAATTGTGACTCAGGTCCACATCAGATGGTATACATGCATTATGTTACGGCTGCAGTGTCAAAGCAAAAAGGGAACAAGCACACAGAAGCGCATTCCAATGCACTACAGGCAATGTAATGCCAGTTCTCTGTAAGCGCAGCAGTAACGGCCTCTACTGCCATCAAATGGGTTAGACTCTGGCTTTAAATCATTCCAATATCCCTTTATCAACTCTACCACCAAATCATCACCCAAGGAAAGTCCAGAAGACTTCTGCACAAATGGTACCATCTGTATTCCATGTACTGAATGCACTATTTACAGAATGCTTCCTCAATATGGATGCCTCTGAGGGTCCAAAGCAAATAAAAAAAGAAACAAAAAAAACACCACTAAAGAATAAAATAAAATTGCCAACTAATGCCGTGACCTACCAGCCAACTGGTCACAATCAATTGTTTATCCACTTCTGATCCAGAGTTTTAGGGGCAGCTATGATGATCCTGTCCTGGGGCAGGGAAGTATCATTTGTTTTTTTAAATATAGTTGCTTCTCACACACTAAGTGAAAAATCATTCATTGTAGGTAGAGAACTTTTTTAAAGTTTTAAAGGGAGGTCTGTACTGGTCTTATAGGTTCAATAAATCTAGCATTAATAGTAAAGCCTGAATCCAATGCACAGAAAATAGACACACACCATTCTAGAGAAAATCTTCTAAAGCTGGCCAGACGATGATACAGCCAGCAATAATTGGCAATTGCCTTGACAAAGCATTGGGTGTGGCCCCAAAAACCAAATGGAGCTCAATGCCCCATACAAAGCCAATCTAAATAAGACAGGGTTATTATTGGGTATGCATCAAAATACTGCAGTAATCTTTTTTGCTGCACTAATATGCTCCTTTGTTAGAATCTGGCCAAATGATTGTATAGGTTCCCACATACTTAGCCAAAATGGACCAGCTTTATGTATCAATCTAAGCAGCAACCTCGAGAAATTATTATTTCATTTTCCCCCATCCGACATTTATGACTGTGGTAGTATAAAAGAAGAATCTTAATAATTACCAATTTTTCTTGTCTGTTACTTCAGGAATGCCATAATGATTTAGAATATTGCACAGGGACAAACTACCATGGCAACCACAGTCACAACACACAATGTAGCGAGCAAACTTTGGAACGCCCCTCTGCTCCGTGTTAAAACCTCCCCTTCCTTCGCCATCTATGTCTTCACATTCCATGCTGTATGTGTGTGACACATACCCTCCAAAGAAATTTTGAAGAGGAAATAATGATAATAATTATCTATTTATGTAGCGCCACCAATCCGCAGTGCTCACAGAGAACTCATTCACATCAGTCCCTGCCCCATTGGAGCTTACAATATAAATCCCCTAACAAACACATACAGACTGATAGAGACTAAGGACAATTTAATAGCAGCCAACCTACCAGTAGGTTTTTGGCGCGTGGGAGGAAACCTGAGCACCCGGAGGACACCCACACAAACATGGGGAGAACATACAAACTCCACACAGATAAGGCCATGGTTGGGAATCAAATTCATGACCTCAGTGCTATGAGGCAGAAGTGCTAACCACTAAGTCACCGTGAATTGCAACTTAACTTGCTATTGAAAGAAAAAAAACCTATATAAAACTAAATGATATTGATAGAAAAATCAAATTGGACATAGCCATTTGTCTATTATAGAGTTCCATCAAGTGCAGAGCAAGGTCCATTTTTTTATGTGTTAAAGAGCACTAGAACATCAGAATAATCTTGGCACAGAATATACTTTATGAATGAAGGAGCTGCAATGAAATGGGTTAACCTTCCTTTGCAGATGATCTCATTGAAATCCAATCCTAGTCTGTCTGGAGTATTTCACAGCTTGTTAAACAGAAATGGACTAACCACTGCAGGTTAACCCCTTCTCTGCCGCATCAGGAAAAGCATCATACCCGTCAATTTGCTAATGGTTCTCTTTCGTGTCCAAACCACCAGGTAGTTTGATCACGTGTCCTTATAGCAAGGGATAATTTATAGCAAGCTTATGCCATGATTTCTCCATATAAAGAAACCTGGCATTTGCTTCAAGACAAACCGATGTCCTTTGGATTACAAAGGTAAATGACAAAGCAATCCATTTTTCCCATAATTACTGTTTATTAGCAATTAAATAAAAGGGGTAATGACCAAAGTAACAAAAAGGGTCATCCTATCTGTCAACAAAGAGTAGGCCTGTCTGATGGCCTATAACAGACTGCAGGCTGTGTTACCCGGCTTCTATTTTTATCCAGAGGTGACCGATGCTCGAAATTAGCATGTAGCTAATTGGAGCCCAATCCTTCATTATTAGGGTTTGTTTTTTTATTCTGTGTCAGGAGACAAGACAAAAAGGTTAAATCTCTCCGATTGTCTTACGCAACCAATATGCTATTTAATTGACCCATCAATGCCCAAACAAGTCTACTGACAACATTGGACATTGTGTTTCTTGCTGGTTAACCAATACCTCGGACATGTGACAAAAAGCAAGCAAAGAACAGCATGGCAACTAAGCTGCTGTGACATCACTGGGCTTGTCTTTCTATATCAATTCATACAGAACATGTCAGCAGGGTAAGCCTGCAGCAACAGAGTCAAAATTATGGAAAGTAACATGGCAACCATTTGTAAAGTAGCAAAAGATCATATTGGATATATTTAGTTAGGAGCAAACACTCAGCTTAATGTCACAAGAGTGGCTTTACTTGTTCTTTAAAACACTTGACCAAATTAATCCTCATAGTCATTGGTTGGGATGGGAGGCATGACTATTGTCTAGAGCAGTGATGGGCAACCTGATACACTTTTTGGGCCGTATAGTGAGGTCCTCTAAACCTCAGAAGGGCTTCACATAACTCAATCTCAGTAAGAAACTAAAAATACATTTAAGTAAAGAAAGACCTCTATTTGTAATGACATATCTGCAGGCATTTAAATAAGTGATACAAGGTATAACAAACTAATCTGCCAATAAAAAAGGTAGCAGCTGTGGGCTGCAGGTTAGGGCTTGAAAGGCCACCTGTTGTCCACCCATTGGTCTAGAACATCGTTGTCCACTTTTTCCATGTAAAGGGCTACATTTACTTTGCAAATACAATAGTTTATTGGCTAGGTGGCATTAACAAAAATAAAAAAAAAAAAAAAAAAAAAAGTCATACAAATGAGTCTATGTAAATTTAAAGTGTTAGTGGTTGTAGAAATTATTTTCTGGATCGCTGGTTAGCTTAGATCTACATTAACACATTTTGTAGCATACAAGGCACAAAACAGTGAAATAGGTTTTGTTAACAAACCACAAAATTTCAGCAAAAACTATTTACAAAGAGGAAGAGGCATTACAGTGCAGACACATTGTACAGCGATATGCAAAATGTTTTTCTAAAGTAGATATTAAGAGCCTCAATTGTCCCTGAAGACTCGGGCAGGCGTCTGTTTTATTTGGCACATATGACTGCACAGGAACGAAAGCCTAGTCTAAAAGGGAAAGAGAGATAATGGATTTATCAGACGAGAGGGACATCAGCACTGCCACAGCACAGACACACAGAACATAGCCACAGAACTTTTGGCTGACCCTAATGGAGTCTGGGCAATGCGCATAAACCAAGGAAGTCTCACTAACAATAATTACTAGTATAGTTTTGCACACACCAAACATAAAACCAGCACCACGATTATATTTACATTATAAAACAATAGGTTATACACCTCTTAAAGGTCTGTTTTGGAAGGGACGGAGTGGGCCATCAAAAAAAGGTTCATACTGAATGTTTCTTGTGTTATATTTTGTTGTTTCTTTTTTGTTTGTTTGTTTATGGGCAGTTCTGACTGATTTATTGGATCTACATTATGCACTGTACTCTGTTTAACTGCCATGTTACATATTCTTTTACTAAAAACTTAATAAAAACCTTTTAAGTTAAAAAAGGTTCATACTGCACTAGCTAGACGTGTCTGTATCACCGCAATAAACAAGTTATTCCCACTTCAAAAGTCTGTTAAATATGTTCTACTATAAAGACCATAATTGTCAAAAAAGGTTAAGTATAACTATATTTCTGCCTCACGGTCACAGCGCTGGGGTCAGGAGTTTGAGTCCCGACCAAGGCCTTATCTGTGTGGTTTGTATATTCTCCCCATGTTTGCGTGGGTTTTCTCCTGGCACTCTGATTTCCTCCCACACTGCAAAAACATACAGACAGGTTAATTGGCTGCTGACAAATTTAACCCTATTATGTCCGAGTTTGTGCGTTGTAGTAGGGAATTTAAACTAAGCCTCAACAGGGCAGGGATTGATTTGAATAACAAATATTCCCTGTACAGCACTGAGAATTTGTGGTGCCACCACTAGAGCTCAGTGAAACATACATACGTATGTCCGACCACGAGCAGGAAGGGGAAGGAGATTGGAGTAAAATGGCAAGAAAGCTGCAAATGGGGATTAGACAAGGTCACATCCTTCTCCAGCTAAAAGTAAAGTGAGGAAGGCTGAGCATGACACAGCCCGGTGGTGGATAAAGCCTAGACAACCAGAGACATATATTATGCGTGACCATTTTTTTTTTTTTTAAACACAGAAGGCCGGAAAGGCTGTTGCGGAATCCGTACAAACACCGTCCAAAGACAGTGATGGCTTCAGGATATGTAGCAAAATGATGTACTGCCCCTACTCTCAAAAATAGCCTGGCATATGGAACATGTTCACGGTAATGAAACTGAAGTAGCCTGAGCCATGAAATTCCCAAAGCACTCGAATGAAAGATGCATGCAATTGGCACATCTTCGGAATAGATGCAACTTTGCACACAACACTGAAGCGATGAGTACAAGACGCAGTGCTCTGGGGGTTGCCAATAGACAACTTTATTAGTGTTAAAAATGTCTTGTCACTTCAAACTCTGCCTAAACAATAACAAAAAAACAAACAATGGAGAAATGGAAATGATGCAGCAACCTGTAATTGAATTGAATTGTTAGCTCCCTCTCACACCATTTGTCATATACATATAGTAGAAACTCAGTTGACACACCCTTGTTAACTTCACAGTCCTGATTATGGCAAGTTCTGTAGACAAATCTTTTTATTTGACCTTCAACATATATTTATACTTTAGTAGAGCACTTTTTCTCAAAACTTAATCTGGTACACTTTTCCGTTATACGGGTGCCACTTGACTTCACCCACCTATCATTCCAGAGGGGGGGGGGGGGGGGGGGGGGAGATGCTTTAATTTTTTATTTTGTTTTAACACAGAGATATGAATTATATCCTGTTGTATTGCCAGTATTTTGGAGAATCTGTGAATAGTCAAAAGAATCACTCAATTCCTGCTCTATCATTCGAGGAGCTTCCTGGCCGTAACTACGGCCGGAGAGAACAGTGCGTAGACAACCTGCATGGCGACAGCAATCAATGTACTAGTGCCCAGTTTCCTCTCCACTTGTGCTCAAGATAACCAAAATCTCCCTAAAATGAGAGGTGGAGAGTCCATCTTTAATCTAATTTCTTTATAGCTTATCCATAATGCAATGCTCTGATAATGTTGCCAATTTTTAAAAACATCTCTAGAAGTACTATGTCATTGATATAGGCATTTCCAAAACTGTAACTCATATTTAAAGGTTCAGCCTAAACAATAACTTAGAAAGTGGCAATACTGGCTGCTCTTTCATCTAACCCAATTTTAGAATTTTCTTAGCTAGTGCAGCAGCTGCCTGGCATGCTGGTACTCAGCTCACTGACTAAAAAGTATTTCTAAACCTATTTCCCATTAAAGAACAGTAAGCATATATAAAATTATTTTAATCCAAGCCCTCTTTTCCTAAAATGTCCTACATGCTCCTATCCCCATGTGCAGAAGCCCTTCCAGGGAAATAAAGTTTATTCTCCAACAGCCTTTGCTCTTGTACCTCCGACATTCTTCACTGCACCCTTCTCTTACAGCCTAAAGACCAGATGGGGGCGATGGGACGTGAGGCATAGGTAGTGCAGGACTCTTCCAATGGAGCTTTGCAGCAATATAATGGTACCTGTACAGTTAGTAATGCATGTGCCGTTATCCCACTGCAAGAAGGGAGTCTTGCGGAACAGATAGTTTGTGCCTTCCTAGCCCCTCTCAGGTCTTTAAATCAGAAGAATGCAGGCTTATAAAGAACTAAAACAAGCAACTATGACTCATGATATAAAGTCAAGCCTGAAAACTAAAAAAAAAAAAAAACAAAAAAAAAAACACCCCACAAAGTTATTCATTAGACAATTGATACAAAACAATTAGTTTACTTGGTTTATTAGATAATTCTTTTGCAACACCTACCACACAATATCTGTGACACCTTCCAACAATAAACGAGATTTTAGAAATGTTAGAGAACATAAAGCTATACTCCTTTAACTAGCTTAATATTAGTATGGTGGCATATTAAATGAAAACTTCAGACAGCTTAGCATTCGCTATAACAAATCATACATTTGCTATGGTCCAAAGAAAGGGCAAAATGCAACACAAATTTACAAACATTAGAAATATTATATTGCACCCGAGTATTATTATTTAAATTGATCATATAATTAAGTTGAGAGCAGCCAAATTAGCAATAAGAACAAAGTTATTAAAATAATTTATCAGTGGATTATATCAATTCCCCATTCTGTGACAAGCAAATTAAATATTCTTTTGACCTTTCATGATTTGATTAAGGAGAACCTTGGATTAAAGAGCCTAGGGCAAGAGATCTGAATCTTGCATGCACCTAACTTTATATAGTGAAACTACTCAGAGGTGAGGTGTTAACCCTTTTATACAGGGTTTCTCAAATCTGTTCCTCGGGAACAGATAAAAGTGCATGTTTTTCAGCTCTCCTCACAGAATGAGATGGATGCTACTCCAAAACAGTGACCGTAACTTTGGTATGTATGTCAAACACAGAATGGTACCTGAATTATTGCCATTAAAATCTTCTTAGTGATCCATTAACCACTATTTTGAGAGCACATTTACTAGAATTCATTGTAAACAATACAATTAAAGTAGTACAGGGTGATTCAAAAGTCGCAGTACACCCTTTTATTTCAGAAACTCTACAGGAATTGGGCCGTTTGGCCGATTTCAAGATGGCGCCCATGTTTGGTACATACCATAAAAGATAGACCACGTCACCCATACTTTACTGGAGTATTTAGGTTTCCCAATTTCCTGTAGAGCTTTTGAAATAAAAGGGTGTACTGCGACTTTTGAATCACCCTGTACATCTAAAAATTTGGGAAGTGCTTCTGACAGCTTCCTGAAAATAGGGGTCCCAGTAACCCCTCTAGCCTGGTATCTGCTCTTGTCACACAGCGATATATGATACCTTGCAGTTTAGACTAGAGCAGTGGTGGGCCACAGGCAGCCGGTGGGCCACCAGTGGTCTGCTGTGCCTTAACATGTGATCCCCAGCCGATAACTCTGGAACGCTCTCCTTCTTGTCTACACTGCAGAGAGTGGGGGTCTGAGTGCATGTGGGTGCAGTACATTTTGTGGCAAGTCTGGGGGCGTGTGGAGGACCACTGGAGCAAGTGAGGGGCATGTGAGTGCATTTTGGAATAAGTGAAGTGCCAAGGTTGTTTGCAGGCTGTTTTTTCATTCTTGAAATTAAGGACAACATGAAGTACACTATATGGACAAAAGTAATTGGATGCTTGACCATTACACCAACAGGGACTGTAATGACATTGTTTTCAAATACATATACTTTAATATGGAGTTGGCCCCCTTATGCAGTGATAACAGCTTCCATTCTTCTTGGAAGGCTTTCCACAAGATATTGGGAGTGTTTCTGTTGGATTATGTGCCCATTCATTCTGTAGAGCATTTATGAGGTCAGGCACTGATGTTGGACGAGAAGGCCTGGTTTGCAATCTCTGTTCCAGTTCATTCCAAAGGTGTTTGATGGGGTTGAGTTCAGGGCTCTGTGCAGGCCAGTAAAGTTTTCCACACCAGTCTCATCAAAAGGTCTTTGTAGTCCTTGCTTTGTGCAAGGCCTTTCCAAACTTGTTACCACAAAGTTGGAAGCATAGCACTGTCCAAAATGGCTTGGTATGCTTAAGTATTAAGATTGTCCATCACTGGAGATAAGGGGCTTAGCCCAAACCCTGAAAAATACCCCCATACCATTATCCCTCCTCCACCAAACTTCACAGTTGGCATAATGCAGTCCCGACATCTGTTTCAGAACACCTGGAGAGCAACAGGTTGGCCAGGCGTTAACTGTACTATTAGTTTGAAATAAGATTGCATCTGTATTCTGCACATTAGACCATTTTTACTAATGTGACATGTCGACCAACATTAAACAGGTTTCACAGAAGAGTTATGGTATATACTATGTTAAAATGTAAAATATTTCTTAGTGAAAAATTTCTATGGAAACATTTTACAACTAATCACTTGTGCTTTGTTGATGTAATATTGCTGTGGTTACTATCACCAAGGTGTAATTTATATCTCCACAACTCTGCTTTTATAAGGTAAAAGCCAGCATGAAAAATAGGTTATTCCTATGTGCAGGATGGTATACTTATGGAGCAGTCAGACGGAAGATGAATTTGGTACAGAATAAAGTATTTAAATATTAAATGCAACGAATTAACATTAAACCGTGTCACAAGTCTAATAAGAAAACAACAACTTTTAAATTATGGGTTTTATTTACAGATTGCATGTGGACAATTGACTTGTAGAAGAATAAGACATTATGGAACTACAGGTCTATTTAATTATTTCTAATTACACCTATTAAATAGTTGCAAAATAAGATCTAGCTAAATTTTGCAATTCTGGACCAGCTAGTTAAATCCAACAACCAGAAGGACAAGTGGCAGTTAACCAAGCTGGCTGCTCTCCCGATCAAAAATATCACATTCCAAATATTTGTATGCAGACATGCATTATAATTGGGTCATTAACCAGGCTCAATTAATTGATAGAAAACGAGCCTTTTTTGGATCAATTAATGGAATTCAGTCCAGGATAATTCAGTCGGAGAGAAAGTGTCACATACTGCACACGTGTATGTGATATAAATGGGATGTTTTGACCAAGATTTCCTCATACACCAAGAAATGTATTCACAACTTTTGGTAACTAACTGACATAATGAGGAATTTCATGGTGTAATCAATAGTTGCAGTACATTCTGAAAGTGACCCTCTGGAGATTGTACGTTAAGAGAGACAGCAAATCTACTCAGCAGTAAGAAACACTAACCTTCTCTTCTGTAGTGTGTTTGGCCAATAAGACAACATATAGCTATGTGAAATAAGGCATTAGGAAAGGTTTCAGACCATCATCTATATTACTGGAGGCTTTCCAGTAGAAGTAATCTGATGCTGAAGAGCACCAATGTTTGTGCAAAGCTTCTCATCCCACAGGGAAGTGTAAGTGCTATATAAGAACATGTGTTTTGTATTGTATTTGCTCTACAATACACCATTTTTAGATTCCGGCTGCGCGTCCGTTTTTTGATGAGTGAGAAGAGGACATTTCTATACAGCAATGTAGCATATGTAAAGTGTCCATCTAGTATGCTATGCTGAGACAGCTAGTTTATATATACTGGATATAGAAATACTGAGGACACATGGTGGATACATGGTTGAACTCCTTTTTCCACTATGCATTCACACTGCTTCTATATACGTGAGGACACAGAGGCATTCTGTGGGTCTGTGTGCAAGGTTAATGTGTGATGGGGTCCAAGGACAAGGGGAAGAATGGTGGGGGAACACATATGCAACAATGTAAAAGTAAGGAGGACACATGTGACATATGTAAATTTAAAAATTTAAAATGTTAAAATTGTCAATCAAAAGTCCAGACATTTCCCAAGAATGACTTAAAAATCTAAGACTGTCCTGGGAAATTCATGAGTTGTGCCCTATACCTCAGAACCCACTGAGTAATAAGGTAAATGTAGCTTCTTTAGACTACACTTTTTATTATCATCATAATTGATTTATATTCTACCACAATGGTCAGAAGAACCATATAAAGTTGTGGGAGAACATTGGCAGAGCAGAGAGGGCGGGAGGGAGTGTGGAGGGAAATGAGGTTAGAGATGTAGGGTGGAGAGGAGTTGCTGAGAGCTTTATAGGTGAGGGCGAGACATTTCAACTGGATTCTGAAGACGGTGAGCAAGTGTAACGACTGGCAAAGAGGGAAGGCTGACTAAGAGCAACAAGAGAGGATAAATAAGATGAGCAGTGGTGTTGTGGACAGATTGAGAAGTGGAGAGATGGGTTAGAGGTAAGTTAGACAGGAACAGGTTGCAATTGTCAAGGCGATCGGTAACGATTGGATGAGAGTTTTGGCAGCGTCCAGAGTGAAAATGGGTCCGAACCTGGAGATTCTGTTACTAAGGTGGATGACTGGGAGAGTGACTGAATGTGGGGGTTAAAAGAGAGAAAGGAGTCAAGAATGACACCCAGGCAACAGATTTGTGGGGCAGAGGAGAGGGTAGTGTTATCAATGGGAAGGGAGAGGAAGGGAGAAGAAGGGAGCTGAAGGTACCCCAGGGTGTGAGGGGAAGAATGGGTTTGAATGTTACTGGGACATCAAAGAGAAGATAGCAGATAGACAGCTGGAGGCATAAGAGGAGGGGAGGGGAAACGTCAGGGGAGAAAAGGAAAATGTGGGCATCATCGGTGTAAAGCTGGTATTAGAAGCCAAAGGAACTGATGAGATTACCAAGGGAGAAAGTGTACAGGGAGGAGAGGAGGAGGCCGAGAACAGACCCTTGGGGTATGCCAACATGTAGAGGATAAGAAGGGGAATGTAATAAGGGGTAGAGACAGAAGAAAGGTAGAAGGAACCAGAAGAAGACAGTGTCACAATAGCCGCTGGAGTAGATAGTAGACAAACAGATTTAGTAGCCGAGGTGAAGGGAAGAGAGAGATCAGGCTATGGTTAGTTTATAGTTCTGCAGAGCTGTCAGTAGGGAACAATAGGCAGCTGATAATGGTAAAAAAATGGTTACACCTGCACAAACTTAAACAGGACACTATTTGAAATAAAAATGTCCAACAGACATTAATGCTGGTATCTGCAATAATGATGTAAGAATCTTATTGGAGCAGTGTCTCGTAGTGTAGAAGAACTAGCAATATAAATATGCAGAACCAAAAGAATGAAGTATTATAACTCGCAAAACAAATCCTGGGTATGCACGATTTTCCAACGACTGGGAAAAGAAAAGATCTTCATCTGTCATGACCACTGACTGGAGAGATCATGACTCTGTAAACTCTATGGAGAGCCTGATCGTGAATGCATACACACTGCAGGATTATAACAACGCTATTCCAGCAATGAATGAGATTTTTAGTCCAGTTTAAAAATCAACTGAAACAATATTATGTGCTTTGGAGCGATAATTGTTCATCGTTGGAGCGTACAAACTTATGTGATCTCAAGCCGAACACTCGTATATCAGGTGATTGGCCCGATAATCGGCTGAAAACACTGTAGTGCGTTGTGCACCCAGCCTTAGGCCTGCGGTTCTTTTTGCATTGTTAGCCAATACGGTTATCTAGATTTAGTTGACCAACATGACAAATTAGATGCAAAACGCATCCACAATTTGGCAGAATATTTTGTAAGATGATTCACCATTACACTAAAATAAGGATTTTGTGTACTTATACAAGCATATTTTTGCTCCCTCTTAGCCATTTTTTCCTGAATTGCACCAATAATCTCACTGCATAGAAACTGGCCAGTCTACGTTACTATAAAATGCAGAGTGATCTTATCTTCCTTAGACTCAGGATTAGCCATTTATTAGTTTAATGTATAGAGCAATGTTTATGCAATTATAAAATCAAGATAATGAAACAGCAGGGATTGAATTCAGAGCTATACAAAGAGCACAATACAACAATGCATGACCTCCTATTGTCACATTGGCCTGCAGCTAAGTGGACACTAAAACTTGCCACAAACATTTCACTTATGACCAAGTTGCCCAACTATTACACCATTTGTAGCACCCATGAGCAGCTAAAATTCCTGTACAAATTTGGAAATGAACAGCAAGAACACAACGATAATGTGAGCAATTTGCCTTAAGTCAAATAACTCCCTATATATATATATGATAATTAGCAATTTGTTCACAAAAAAAGTTATTTAACTCAATGTCGATGTGTCTGTAGAATTTCTCCACCACATAGAAGTGTCAAAAGCACCACACAACCTCGTGATAATATACAAAAAAGAGAAATGGCAACACAAATGTGTGATGATGGCTGACTATACAAGATTCTTATTTTATAAGTGTTATAAATAGGCACATTTGATGGATCACATAGAACACATTGGGCCTCATGCAGAGTCGTACATAATTTACGTCAAAAGCTTAGGCATAAATTACATCCGTTAAAATTGTGCAATTTACTTAGTTTGCAGAGCTGCCCGTCACCCCCCAATTGCAGCTACCAGCACTAGGCTATGGCTGGTACTAAAGCCATAGTACCAACCTGCCCAAGCCCAGTAAAAGCATGAAGCTGGATACCCTAGGGCCTAGGTTCCCAAACTGTGCGCCGCGGCTCCCATGGGTGCCGCGGCGGTCACAGGGGTGCCGGACAGGAAGGGGGAAAAAAGGGAAACAAAAAAAAAATGACCAATCCGGCGGGGGGCACAGAGGGTGTGGATGCAGAGGGGCAGAGAGTGTGGAGATGATGCAGGGGGCACAGAGTGTAGAGATGATGCAGGGGCACAGAGTAAGTTAGCTGTAAATTAATCTTTGACAGAGATATAATTGAAAAAAATATATAAAAATATTATTTTCCCTTGGATTTATGTGTATTTTTGCATACAATTATACAAGTATTTCTGTCCTGACCTAAATACTTACTACGTTTTTTGACCCAGCAACTTATAAAATGGGACTGCTCTGTAATTATTTTGGAGGGGTGCCTTGAAAAAATTATGGAGACTCTAAGGGTGCCGCGAACTGCAAAAGTTTGGGAACCACTGCCCTAGGGGGATCAGTCCCATGCTGGTGGTAGGTGTGGGTTAATAAACGTAATTAAATGGTCACAGTTATTTTCTCATTGTGCACTGCAAGTCCCAGCATGCCCTTGCACCCTTTTAAAAGATTGGTCATGCAGGCGCTTGTAGTACTACAAGATCCCTTATAATCATGCCTGCCAGAGCACACCTTAAGGAAGCACAAGTGCCAGCATACATTGGCCATCCAGGGCCCTTTAGTGCACTAGGGAAGATTCAGAAATCACACTGTGAAAGATACATCAAGTTCTAAACAGTAGATAAAAAAAAAATAGGATAGTTCAATGGTAATTTCAAATACAACTTATTAGAAAACACTCGATCATATGAAGTGTTAAAATAAAAACCATGTCTACTGAGATAGTGTGTTCGTTAAACAATGAAGAACTATAGCGGACATCCCCTGGATAGGAGTAGCAGATTGTGTCTGGAGAGTTAGGACTCTGTCTAGATCAGTGTTAGTCTAGGATAATACTGTTAAATGTAGATTAAAGGAATCCTCATAAGAGACAGGTGTTAGGATTTTAAAAAAAATATATTACCAGCCAAAAATAAAATGGGGGCAAAAAAAATAAAAAAAAACTTACTTAAGCAAGATGCGCCAAGGAGATTTTTCAAACCCCATAGGCGGCTGTGATCTATCCCTTTTCTTCATGAGGATTCCTTTAACCCACAGTTAACAGTATTATCAGATATGGACTCCCAAGGTTCTAATTTTCCAGCTGTAATCTGCTACTCTCAAATAGTGAGCTCAGCAGTAATTAATCATTGTTTTATCATGTACTATTAGTATACATGTGTTTTCATTTTAAAACCTCATGTGATCAAGTTGGAGTCTTTTTTTTTTTTTTTTTTAAACAAGGTCTAAAATATATATGTTTTAATTACGTTCCCTCTGAGTTTCTCCACTGCCCAACTATCCTTCTAAGTGATTAATTTGCAATCATTTGTACAGCTGTAAAAGACAGATGCGCCTTCTGGAGGTGATATCATGCAGAATTAGCCGATCGATGCAGGGGTAATGTCTATTGCATCAAACATGCCACCTTTATCTGATCGGAGGACAACAAAATATTTTGCTTTACCATGGATTTATGATTCATGAGTCATGCATTACATATGTGCATTTCTACATAATGTCAATACTTTCTGTAGTTGAAAAGTTCACATTATTTTAAAATTTTACATGTACATTAGTATAGAAAAGTGGAAAATAACCAAAAGGCACCAACATAAGGCTATAGTTCATTTATTTCTCTGACACTTCACCTTGAAAATCCCTTAACCCATCAGTGTCATACTTCATAAAGCAGATATATCTTATCAATATTAAATTGATGTCTGTGTAGTCTCAGAGTTCAGAAAATAGAATCAAGTTATTAATAAAGGCCAGAAACCAAACATCTAGGATATAACTACTTTGTATTTAATTTTTTCAGTTTAAGTAGTCATTTTCAAAGTATTCCATAGAATTAAATACAAAATAATTAAGTGGTTTAAAAATTACATATTGAGAGGCTTGTTAGAGATTGGCAACACATGCATAATGCAAACATTTAAAGGAAGAACTATCTTGAAACATACAATATATTTCAAAATATTTTTTGGGTGGAAGGGGGGTGTTACACACCCCCCCCCCCCCTTCCTTCCCTCCCTGTGAGTTTTACAAAACTGTCCAGAGTCACCATGGAGCACTGTACATTGGCAATATGTGATCTCCGAGGTAATTGCATAGGTTCAGTAAATTGTGAAATTATGGTACACTAATTATTACAGGAACAAAAGCTGTAGAATATCCAACTCATACTTTAATTAAGAGTCACTGGAAAGGCAAAATATTCTATAATAATCAAGATAACTTAAGCTACTGGCAGTACAGTTCCATCAAGGCAGCTATCACTCATCTTCACAATTTTTCTCTAAACCTTAAAAGCACGATACACGTATGACATGCTACCTGCAGGATCCAATCGCCAGCCCCACTATTTCTATTAATCCAGATCAGGTGTTCTTAACATTCTATGATGAGGACCTAAATTATGTTGGTGAATGAGTTTTGTAAGCCATATTTTTTTTTTTAATGGAATAGTTTTTGAACAATGAGAACCAAAACAAAAATAACTTAAGGGGGGGTGGGGGGAGACCCCATAACTCATTTTGAGTAATGTCTTAACTTATTACTTTGTCTAGAAATTAAAGCATAACATTGTTGAAAGAGATAGAATGAGAAAAATGGAGCATATTAAGTGTTACCTCACAACAGATTTGCCAAGAGAGGTTTAAGAGGACCCATCATAAACAGCATACTGGACTTTAAGAATCCCTGATCTAGATGACTGGTGTTCAACCTGTGGACCTCTGCTCAAAGCCGAATTACAAGTGGAGGAGGGGCTGTAATGTCCCTACTTAAGCAGTCCTGGTCATTCGCCACAAAGTCACAATGTAGGGCTAAGCACCGCCGGCTTCTAATGAACCAATCTTCACATGAAATGATGAAAGCGAGTGCTGCCAAGGCTATTAACGAACAATACACTCACCTAAATCAAGGGAATAAGAAGTTGGCACAGAGGCAGGATAAGTAATGAATATCGACAGCTACCCTGATGGCCTACTTCTATTACCACTGTAGAGGCACATTACTGGTGGCATATTACCAGGCACCACAGCATTGTCACCAGGCCACTCCTGAGCCTCCATCCAGAATCATCAGATCACAGAAATAACTGTGCTGTTGTGGTAGATCACAGTAACTGCAGGTAAAATATATATATAGCAAATTTTTACAACATTTGAAAGTTCCCAATGCCGCTACTCAAATTTTCGTTCCATGTGTATCATACCTGATCCCTTATTACAATAAGCAATTATTGAAAACTGCCATAAAAGGGTTGGATTGAACTACAAATACACATTGTTTCACAGTGAAAAGTGAGAGTGCTGCTGGGATAACTGTAACCCTATAAATCGGCCACTAACATACAGATTGTGTACATTCCTATTCAATAGCTTTGTAAAAGCATGCTTCCAGATGGGCATGCAGTCCATTTTGGAAACAAAACACATGCTGTGCAGGAAATTTCTGTACGTTTACCATCATTTAAGGATCGGATGAAAGCATTTATTTCTTTACATTTCAGGAAAAATTACTTGACAACTGAGGCTAACAGTTCTGTTTGCGACATTTGTTACTTCTGAATGAACAACCTGATGTTTAAACAATCCATGTTACAAAATATATGTGTGGGTGAAATATCCCATTGTTTTTACAATTAGAATGGTTGCTTAAACATGCCAAAATGTGTGTGACACGCTTTAGTCTGTTTGTGTGTAATTATCTCACCCACCACATTTTGTTCAAACAAATATGATGTATTCTTATGACGATGATCTTTAAAGGATAAGCAAAACAACCCTGCCATTATGACAAATAGAAAAGCAATGTTAACACAAACATCAACTCAATAACTGGATCACAAAGTCAAGTTGACAAATACACCAAGCGTTCTCCAGCTTCAACAGGTATGAGATACAGCGAAGCTGGGCTCTTGTCAAACTCACTGTAAACACCATCTAAAGTGATAAATATTTTATTATAATGCATGAGGTTTATAAAATAAACCAGATCATATTTATGCTTACATTTGCCTAACAGCACTCTGCAATAACCAAGAGCACAGTATATCACTACAAAAAAAATAAACAATTGTAGGTGAAGACCTTGCAGTCAAGATATTTCAATCTTCGTTTGTACATAATAAAAACTTTGGTACAAACAAAGAAACATAGAATCCCATTGGGACTTTTGGGCTTTACTAAGGACAGAGAGCATGACAAAATGAATGCATTAGTATACAGAAAAAAAAAATTCAAGGATAGACTCCCAAATAAGCTGAGAAAATATAAGAATACAGGGGAGTTGAATGTGAAAAAGTTACAGAGAACACTGTACGGTATATAAAGTAATTTTTACAGCACATAGGAAAGGAACAAGATGTTTGTAGTAAAGCAGTGTAGAAAGTAACATTTACAAGGGAAGATGGATAGGTGTGCTGTAACAAAGACAAACTATTCAAAGTATGTAGACAATTTCAGTGCTATACACCTCCGGAACAACACACAACTAACTATATGTAAATCTTATATCTAACCCTGTTCCCAGCAGCCAGTCTTGCTCAAACTTCTTAGTAGCCTAGCTTAGGTCTTCAGAACCTTAACAAATCACTGAGCCCCAGCAACAACATGCAAGTCAATTTATATATCCCAGTGGACTTACGTGGTGGATATATTAAGAAACATCCGTGAGCAGGCAGCGAATGCACTAACATAAGAACTGGACAAAATAATAAGCAATGCAAGCATGCATATTAAGCCTTCCATACAATAATCCTTAAGAAGTACTCTATAAACCCTTCCCCCAAAACATAGTGCCTTGACATACTATAAAATGGCCTTTTGTTCCTCCAGGGTAACACCTTCAGCTATATCTTGACATGTTAAAAGGCATACATACTAATAAATGTAATCTAAGGCCTAATACAATATTAAATGATAGAGTAGGAGATTAAATAATTACAAGCCACACAGCAGTTATACCCACACAGAGCTACATTGGCATAACAGATATCTTAAATCAAGGCCTATGGCCCTACAGTCTCTGCTATTGCCACCTTATCCAGAAACCCCACTACTAAACATGCAGAGACCCACCCGCAACTGTGAGCGTGTCCGTCCTGGAGAGGGGCCCCACCGCTCACCCCATTTAAAACGGAACAAATAGATTGTACTTACGTGAAAACAAAAAACAAAGTGGTGGATCCCACTAATAAGGCAGCTGCAGTGGATACAGGGATGTATTTTGTAGGTTTAAACCTTTTTCCAGTGCTGCTGGGCATTCTGTAGGTTACACATCACTAGTCAGATCCCAAGAGAGAGGCACCAGGGGGGAGAGAGGGGCACTGACCGCACGATCCACGGAGGAGGGAGAGAGAGAGTGAATGGGGAGGGGGGAGAAGCAGACAGACATAGAGAACAGCTGACCTGCTCGCACAGGAAATCCCACCCCACTGAGCCCAGCCCTCTGTGAGTGGGGAGCCGTCTGCTTAAGGTGGACCCGGCTAGTTGCTCTCTCTATTCCACAGGTATCCTGTTACACGGCGCAGCAGAGGACACTCATCACACAGATATGCCTTTACCATCCGCATGCAGACTCATTAGCCTAATGATGACTGGATTAGTATTAGAAGTCACTGAGCAAGACTTCAAATAGACGTATTATTAATCTCACCAGTGTCACTATAATAGTCCTGTTGGGAGGGATCTCCACGGCTATCTGAGCTGCAGACTGGAAGGTGGTCCAGATGACGTGAGGAGAACAGCAGCAGCCAGGAATGCAACTGACCTATATTTATGAGTACACTAAATGAATGCACTATAAAGAGGGTTAACTGAAAGGGCATACACATCGTAAACTGCTATTGCAAATCACTGAGATTAAGTTTTGTCCAGTGTACACAGATTTGAAATGTAATGTTTTGGCTGATGTGTTCCTGGAAATATTGGCTACTGATGTGTTGGCATCTTCTCAGAGTTGTGCATTAAATATGTAAATATGGCCCTAACTTAGAATTCTAGCACCCTGGGCGAGAAAGACAAATGCCGCCCCCCTAGCCCTCAATTTTAACCAAATTAACCTAAAATATTCCTAAATTGCGCCCCCTTCAGCGTTGCGCCGTGGGCGGTCGTCCCTGTCGCACAGCCCTAGTTACGGCCCTGAGTGCAATTATTAAAAGGAATAATATATGCATGCTTAACTCTCTACCCCATTTGGTATTTCATGTGGGTCAAGTTTTAAAGGGCTTACCTGGCACTGTTGAATTCCACACACATACAATGTGAGTAAAAGTCCTATTAGAAACACTGCCTATTAACAGACCTATATCTAAACACAGGCCTAAAGTGGTATGAATAAGTAGCAAATAAAGCACCATCTGTATTTTTTTTTAACTATTGTTTGGTCTATACCACCCTTCCAAAATCATGGAGTATGGGGTATCCTTTGCACTTTATATGCTCTGTTCACATGTTATTAAATCACTTCCAGCAAAGTAGCAGTGATCCAGGGAAGCCAAACATAAAAAATGTCCAGAATGTACAGTACATACATATACCAACATGTATACAACAATTTACAAACACAATAAAGTACAAAAAGTAATAACACACAACTTATGATGGCCCTATGTTTTGGGTTATGTACAGTAGTATAGTTGTTATTGACCGTTATCCAGCACTATTTTTGCACACTTGGGAAGTACACAGGAACAAAAGTCACAGAAAAGACAGTCTCATATAAAAGATTGTGAGACTTTAAACCAATTAGACTGCTCAGCATTTTGTAGTACACCACTTCAAGCAGATCATACTGTGTATTGTGATTTCTTGATACAACATTCCAATGATTCAACACTAATGACATACACATAATTATTCCCTTCTCTAAACGAAACCTACACTCATCCAGTAGGGTTTCAGCCTAGAATTAGTGATCTCACCAGTTTCAGGTCACACCCCCATGTCTGATGTATGTTAACTCTGACAAAGACAGAATGGAGACATATGTACAGTTTATATAGTAAGCCCTAACCTAGCATTGCTATTTTTTTTTTTATTTTTTTTTTTAAATCCCTGGAGAGATTAACCAACAGAATACCAGAGAGTTAACAAATGCCATCATTTTGCATGATATGTTCAGCCTGGCATATGAAAGACCAGGGGGTAAATGTATCAAGCTGCAAGTTTCCGGGTGGTTGAAAAGTGGAGATGTTGCCTATAGCAACCAATCAGATTCTAGTTATCATTCATTTAGTATAATCTACAAAATGATAGCTAGAATCTAAATGGTTGCTATAGGCAACATCTCCACTTTTCAAACCTGTCTAAAACTCACACTTTGATGCATTTACCCCCATATCTGCCCCAAATAGCCTATACATTGGCTTAAATATTTGGTTTGCAATTTGTGTGGCCTGCAAAATGAGCAAAATATCTGATAACAGTTCAATCAAAAGCGATCAAGTCATTATTGGGCATATTGAAAATGCAGTCATAAATTACAGCCTGTGTGTGCGCACATCTTTTAACCACACTAAAAAGGCTTCAGTGTACACTGAAAATGATCTGCTGCTCAGCCCAGTCAACCAGATCTTATCTAATTTATCTTATCTCCCGCCCACTCCCTGCGCTCGGCCAATGATCGCCGCCTCTCCTCCACTCTGATCACATCTTCCCACTCTAGAATACAAGACTTCTCCCAAGCTGCCCCCCTTCACTGGAACGACCTCCCTCGCTCCATCCGTCTCTCACCCAATCTGTGCTCCTTCAAGCGGGCACTTAAAACTCACCTGTTCCTTAAGGCCTACCAACCATCCACTTAACCTCTCACCTCTTCTGTTTCTCCCCTGGCTCCATATCTCTCCTTTGCTTCACTGGCTCCCTCTTGTGCCTGATTTTGTTTACCCTCCCTTAGGATGTAAGCTCGTATGAGCAGGGCCCCTCTCCCCTCCTGTCTCCACACCTGTTCTTCCGCTTCGTCTTTACAGTATTTGCCTGCCTGGAGTTTCTGAAGTTCTGGTACTTTGTGTTTATTGTTCTGTATTGTTTTACCCTGTATAGTGTACTGTTTGTGCCGTGTACGGCGCTGCGGAAACCTTGTGGCGCCTAACAAATAAACGATAATAATAATAATTTGGCCTTCCATATGTGTGGCTAAATTGAACAGCCATACTGATGCTCAGCAGTCAGACTGAGCAGCAAGGATTTTAGTATGCTATACTACTACTTTAGCGTACTAGCATACGCTAAAACATTATTTGGCATCCAAAAACAACTTGTTGTCACTTGTATATGCAACTGTTAATTATAATATACCCAAATATTTCCTAACATTGCCGGAAAGTTTTATAAAAATATTTCCGGAGTTAAAATACTGTAATAGATCATAACAAATTTGTGATTAAGCAGGAGCCTGTTTCAAAATCCAAGTGAAGTATTTAATTTACATCTATAATAAAAATATAGTTTATAATCACAATTGCATAGCTTCAGTATCTTTAAGAGTTTCACTTTATCTGAATTTATTGGAACACATCCAATCTGATATTGTGACACAAACAATGATAAACTGGTTTTGAACCAATGAATTATACAGTTGTTTCCCATCAGTATACAAAAAAAAAAAAATAGTTGCATATATTTTCCCCTTAGCTTAACATGGAATCACTGTGTGCAAGTCCACAATATATGCACAGCAGTTAGATCTTATGCGGGTATACTTGTTTCTAGATTCATTCAAGGACTCAAAGAATTAGCCAAAGATGCCAGATAATTAGTTATAGCACATGTCTTGGTTACTCTTAACAATGAAAAGTGTGGGTAGGAAAAACTTCAGAAAAAAAAAAAAAAAAAGCCATGCTTAACCATAAATGGTGTTTTGTGCCATTCGGCAAAGGGCTTATAAAGACACTGGAGTTCAACTGACAAGCATTGTAGAGCAGTGGTCAGGGAACAGGGTTAAATTACCCCAAATGAGGTAAAAATTAAATTCCTGGGGGTAATGCTGCCAGCTGGATTGTAGACCCCTTTAAATGTGAAATTGCTGTTGTACCAGCAGAGCCTCAAGGGTTGGCAGAGGCACTTCTTAAGCTTTGATGCAATAATGAAGCACGTATTGCATTTGAAAACAGAGCAGATCTGTCATATTTTTGAATGTCAACAGCTGCAAAGGCATTCAAAATTGCACATGAGGAGGTAGTCAAAAAGTTGCTGCCTTTTGCAACAACCTACCTTTGCGGACAAGGATTTTCCACTCTAACGAACATAAAAACAAAGCAGAGAAATCGATTGGACGCTGTATCCAAATTGCTCTGACATCAAAATACCCCAATATTGAAGCAACATAATTTCTCCAAAACCTGAAGTTTTGAAGTTGAAGCTTTCAAAGAAATTTTGAATAGATTCAATAAAATTTTGAATTCCAATAATTAATATATGATTTCCTTCCTTTCAAATCAAGGGGGTAATGTTGGCGTATCTAAATATATTTGGGGGTAAAAGGTAAAAAAGTTCCCTTACCCCTGTTGTAGAGGATGATGGGAGAGAAGAGGGAAATAATAAAGATGTGAAAAGAAACTGTACAGAGCACAATTTCATTACAAGATATTCTTTATAATGCATTTCTGTTAAACCTCCTTTAGTTCACGTATGCACACACTAATTATTTTTTTTTATTTTGGGTTTCAGTCTTCTTTTTCTCAGTGTGTCTTATTTCAGTGCATGATGTTATCTTAAAGTAAAGGTAAGATTAGAATCTTCATAGCAAGTCCAGGCCTGACAAAATATATAGTTTAATAGCAGCATGTAACTTCCAATTGTGCGCTGGTTTTTGTATGCATCAGCCACAATTACTAGTCTGAAATATGTGCAGTTGGAACTGTGCCCCCCTCCAAAAACATATATGTAACAAACTATGCAGACAACATGACAGTGATATACAGCTGGGCATTGCTGCCTAACAGCACTGACAGCATAGTTGATTGCAACAAAGCACTAGCCGTGTGGATTTCCTCCCGAGCTGCACAACATGGAGGCAGTAAATTAATTATTTATTACAGTTTATAGAGTTATATGTTTTTATAGTTTCAATTGTATTACACTGCACTGTATACAGTATATAAGCATAAGTAAATAAATCTGTCTCGCAAATGCCAAGAGCAATACATGTCTGTTCTGGAACTACAAATATGTCAGCAGGGCTTATTTTGAGAGATAACTGTGACTAGTTACTTGTTAAGGGTTTGAATAAGCGACATGTTAAAAGTGTCTTCAATGAGAGCAAAAATTTGGTGGTGGGCAACACTTATCAAGGGTCTAACATTACCCTGGTGGAGAAGAATTACACCACACAGATCAGAGAACCAGCACAAGTGGTTAAACTATGGTTGTGTAGTCTACTGAACATACATCAACATTCAATAACTTACCTGCTGCAAAATCTGCAGACACTCAACCTCATTATCAACCCACAGTACAAAACACCTTCATATTGCACCACTGCGCCTAGACTGCCCCATCCACAACACACCTACTCTCCAAGCTTAGGAGACACATCCAGGTATGCAGAAAAATCTAGTGAGGTTCACTATACAAAAGAGTAAATGACAAGTCAATGGACTTGCACCTCAAAGGTGCAAAAGGTATCCAAGTAAAATTATAGGACAAGAACCAATCTCCGCTAGCTCAGAGCTGACGCACAAAAGTGAAAAGGATGAGATCAGCAGTAGCCAGGAGAGTCCTCTGATGGCTGCCACACTCCTTGCTCCTGTCGTCCCACTCCACTGTACACCAGCAACATTCATTTTTTTAGTTTTGGGGGGAATATTTATTTTAAAAAAACATTTATTACACTATTAAAAATGAAGTGTAAAGTGATGGAGAGGGGCTGAGCTATTAAGGCCATGCACGTAAACCAAGAGCAAACAATTTACTTCTCAGCCAATATACATTGGATTCTGTGCCATTTTCCTGCCTAGATTTATGCATCTGGAGCAGCACACACTGTACTATGCACAGAAGTTACTTTCTTTTCCAGAGATGTATCAGCCACATTTTGTTTGGCTGTTAATCTTTACATATCTTAGCATTGTCACAGAGCTGAATGGGCTACTAGTCTGAATACTAGAACACTATGTGCACATACTTATTATATATAAACATGCCAAAAGAGGAAAGAAGGTGCATGTTTAGTAGTTTTTCCCTGCATGAGTGAAGTGTATTGAACCTCTCCCATACTATGAGCAGCTACATCCAGACTAGCATGTCCAGAGAGGATAAAACCGTTACTGGGCTGTGATTTGTTGTCTGATTTTAACACAGGAAATCCCTCCCCTCAAAGACTGAGAACTTTTTATTTAAGGTGGTACAGACTATTCAGTCTGTAATTACAGTAGCTCAGTACAAGAAAAGCAGAATTTCAACTACAGCAGCTCTGTACCTTTTTTTAAGCTATCATTTATGTCCATTTTCTCATCTGAATAGACAACATTCAAGGGAAACCACTATACACAAATAATGCTTACGGTTCAACAGCAAATTTTAGATAAATATTTATATTTTGGCAAGATTTGTATTCCATATATAATTAAGTCAATTTTATAATATAAAAAAACAAAAAACATAACCTTGCAAATTTCTACACTGAAGCAGTAGCAAGGGTCACCTCCACTGACCTCAGGAAATTGGCTGATTCCATGAAGCACAGCAATTCCAAATTGTACATTTAGTGATAGTACAGCACTTACCACTGAAGACCAGTCTTTACTTTCTTTGCCCCTCATTTGATAATAATTTGGCTGCATCTGTTAATTATTCAATTGAGGTTTTTCAATCAGACCCGTTGCCAGAGGTGTATAAAATTAAGCACCTATCCATGCAGTTTCCATTTGCAAACATTTGTGATACAAAATGGGTTGTTCTGAAGAGCTCAGTGACTTCAAGCGTGTTATTGTGATAGGATGCTAACTTTGCAATTAGACGGTTCATGCAATTTCATCCCTGCTGGATATTCCACGGTCAACTGTAAATGATATTATTAGAAAGTGGAAGAGTTTAGGAACAAAAGCAACTGAGCCATGAAGTGAAAGACCACGTAAAATCAGAGCGGGGTCAATGACTGCTAAGCGGCATGGTGCTGATTCCATAGCTGAAGAGTTTCGAACTTCCACCGACATATAATAATAATATTATTATTATAAGCACAAAAACTGAGCGGCGGGAGCTTAATGGAATGGGTTTCCATGGTCAAGCAGCTGCATGCAAACCTCACATCACCAAGACCAATGCCAAGCGTGGGGTGGAGTGGTGTAAAGCACACAAACACTGGACTGTGGAAATGTGTTTTGTGGAGTGACGAATCGCGCTTCTGTTTGGCAGCAAGATTGGCGAGTCTGGTTTTGGCAGATGCCAGAAGATTACCTGCCTGCATTATGCCAAATGTGAATTTTGGTAGAAGAGGGATAAAGGTATAGGGCCGTTTTTCACGGTTTGGGCTAGGTGCTTTACCTCCCGCAAAGGGAAATGCTTAATAATTCAGCATACCAAGTCATTTCGGACAATGCTATGCTTCCAACTTTGTGGCAACAGTTTGGGGAAGGCCCTTTTCTATTCCAACATGACTGTGCCTCAGTGTACAAAGCAAGGACTACAAAGACCTTTTGATGAGACTGGTGTGGAAGAACTTGACTGGCCCACACAGAGCCCTGACCTCAACCCCATCGAAAACCTTTGGGATGAACTGGAACAGAGATTGCGATCCAGACCTTCCCATCAAACATCAGTACCTGACCTCATAAATGCTCTACAGAATGAATAGGCACAAATTTCCACAGAAACACACCGACATCTTGTGGAAAGCCTTCCAAGAGTGGAATCTTATCACTGCAAAAAGGGGGAGACGTTGTGTAATGGTCAAGCGTCCAAATACTTTTGTCCATATATAAATATATATGCAGGGTATGTAATCCCTATAGTGTAGAAGCCAAATACAGAGGCTGAAACCTCAGTACTTTAGAGCCCATCCTACAAAATTAACACAGCAATTTAAGGCAATCATGATACTTGAATATGAGAGCACTTGGCAAATTGTAAAACAGCCCGACATAATTATGCCAAGGCTTACATCGCACAACATGCATAGCACACACTTAATGTTGAAAATTGTATAAAACTAGGCAGTTCTCATATTTCGTTTGATTTTCAACATTTGCAAAACGCTTCCCAACAACCAAAACTTCAGGAACCTCTTTATCAAAAGCACAGGAAGGACACATCCGTTTTGGGGGCCCTCTTCCACTGACACTGAAACCAAGCAGTCAGACAGACCTGTATTAGCACTGTACCTAAATGGTATATTCAGTGTTCAGTATAACAGACATAAATCCCTACACAGAAACTGGTTCAGAATGGGGTCATCATAGAAGCAAAATTCCACAGGAACGTGCACCAGGCTGGGGCAGCCACTTAAGATTAGGGGAGGGGGTGGGGTAGATGTATCTTATCTAGATTTTAGTAAGGCTTTTGACACTATGCCACATCGCAGACTGCTACAGTCCCAAGCTTCTGAGTTTATTTTAAGATGGTTCAATGGATAAGATTTTGGTTGCAGGACAGAAAAGTTATAGTAAATGGATTACATTCACAGGAGAGAAAGGTTACCGATGGAGTATCCTAGGGATCTGTACTTGGACCAGTGCTTTTTAATATATTGGTGACATAACAGACGGTATTGAAGGGAAAGTATGCCTCTTTGCAGAGGACACAAAGATATGCAACAAGGCAGACACACCAGAAGGGGTAAAACAGATAGTTGATAATCTAGATCAGTGTTGGCTAATCTGTGACACTCCAGATGTTGTGAAACTACAAGTCCCAGCATGCTTTACCAATATATAGCAGCTTATTGCTGGAAGGGTATGCTGGGACTTGTAGCTTCACAAGCACCTGGAGTGTCACAGATTAGTCAACACTGATCTAGGTAGACTAGAGGAATGGTCAAGTGAGCGGCAACTAGTTTAATGCCAAAAAATGCAAAATCATGTACTTGGGTCTCAAAAACCTAAAGGCTAAATCTAGTATTAATGGCACTGTAATGGAAACTACTGAGGAAAGGTATCAAGGAGTCACTATTTCAGGTGACTTAAAAGGCAAGTAAGCAATGTAACAAAGCAATGAGGAAGACAAGTCTGAGCCTTGGTTGCATTGTGATTAATCTCACAGAGGATAGCTACAAATAAAAACCGAATTTATGAAAAACCGATTTCAGTATAAACTTACCTCAAAACCGACGCTGCACATCTCCGATGGGACCACCATGGTGACAGCAAGTTATTCTGAATGGACAGGTGTTCGGCAGTACAGTTTCACATCATCGCGACTTCTATCAATGTTAATTTAAAGCGGCAATATCGGGTTGTTTTTAAACACTTAACCTGCCTGGTCTCACCATTGCCACTTTAAATTAACATTGATAGAAGTCGCTATTTATATTGAAATTGGTTTTTCATAGATTTGTTTTTTATTTGTAGGTGTCCTCAGTGTCGATTTGTGGAGTGGCCTACAGCACAAAGGTACTAAAAGATTTTAATATGCATAGCCTGGAGCAAAGGGAATGAGGGGGACATGACAAACTTTCAAATATATCAAAGGTTTTAACAAAGTACAGGAGGGAAATATTCTTCAAAGGAAGAGAAACATTAGAACACGAGGAGATGCACTGAAATTGGAGGGAAGTAGGTTCAGAAGAAATGCTACTTCACAGAAAGGGTTATTGATAAGTTGAATAGCATCCCATCAGAGGTGGCAGAGGAAAACATAGTAGAGCAATTTAAACATGTTTGGAATAGACAAAGATATCCTTACAGAGAATAAAGGATCAGATAGGATGTGATGCTACCATAGGTTAAAAATTGGCCAGACTGGTTCTGACTGCCGTCAAATTCTGTTTCTAGATTGCTTGTCAATTATTGAGTATTATCACTATTACAACTTACCTATCACATAGATACAAGAATGGAATGAATCAGGTCCACAGTGCCTTGAAAAAAAGATCTATTAATGCGGCCACTTCTGGGACTAGCCCCACTTACTCCTAACTTATGGACTAATAGAATATGCCAAGGAGGGAAAGAAAAATAAAATAACCCAAACCTTCTTTAAAATGAAAATTAAAATGTTTGTCCCCTATAAATTAATCTTGCAATATATTTCTGAGTTTGGTCCCAAAAGTAATTTTGGTAAGTAGTGTGCAATCATGGAAAGGCAGGCAGGCATTTTCTCCAAAACAAAATTGACAAAACTAGTCATTCAAATCTGTACATAAGAACACAAAAGGTGCTAGAATGAGTGCGTTTTAAACAAAGCCGAAACAGTGGTTCAAGAGCAGAAAAAAAATTAAAAAAAATCAGGTACTCCATGTATACTACTAGCTGAATGTGCAGATATAAAATAGTGGTTTCTATTCTGACACTAGAAAGATGTGATGCAAGTGGGTAAATAAGAAACAGTGATGAAGTACTGAACTAATCCTAAAATGCAGCTGCAATATTTGTAACACTTATTGACAAACTCAAAGATATAATGCTATCTTGAAACAGTGGGTCCATCTTTATTGATTTTGTCTCATGAAACTATAGATAACTATTTTATGACTGAAGAAATAACCTCTTCAAGAATTAACAAACTTATTTTGGAGTTTTATTTACAACAGAATTGCATGTGCATCAGTTAATTCATTTTTCTCATAAACTACTGCAGTATAATACTTTATAATCAAATGCAAAGAATTCTAAACCGGGTGGGGGGTGGGGGGGAAGCCATTACAGCAATGTGACCACCAATGTCCTGTGAACATTTTAGTGAATACAAAAGCTGTGGTTGACATTAGCCTCTCGAACATGGGCTATCATAAGAGCTAAACAAAGTGGCTCTGGCAGACGTGTGTGGCACTAGATTCTAAATGCCTCATTCAAGCCGACAGTGTTAGAAGTGCAGGAAACATGCACTGAACTTCAGTTAACAAGAAAGACCAGAGAATTCATGGTCACAATTTTAACAGTAATACGGAGTTACGCATTCTTCAGCTGCCATCAGCCACTGAGTACACCACTAAGTGTTTTACAGGTAATTCCTTATTAGAGTCACTACTAGAACATGAAAAAAAAAAAAAGGCAACTCTTATACACAATGTAGCTGCTGCTGGAATACAAGTCTGCAAGACAGCAGTTTAAAACATACCATTATGCAGCAACTTTTCCATAACACAAGCCTTAAGATGTTGTTTAAATTGAAAAGCAAGTCTTTCAGGCATGGCTTTAAACCTCAAGAGTACATTCTAAATCGAGATAAATTAGCATTACTGACACTGAAAAGTAGGTGTGATTCCAAGCTAGGATACCTCCTCCCTTCGCAGGGAAGAAAACGAATGACAATGCCTCAATCCATTCTTTGGTGATCTAGCACCAAGTGATACACTTACTGGTGTTGTGTAGAAATGGAAATATTTTCGGTCTAAAGCATCCACACTAACAAAATGCCATTTATGAAAAGTCACCAGATATAATTCTCAGCTCAAATTTATTAATTAAACAGAGTCATCCTAGCAGGGTCAAAACAAAAAATATAACCCATTCAATCTTTTCAACTGAAAACATCTCTCTAAAGAAATGTGATGCTCAAGTTATTATATCTCCACTTATAAAGAGCCACACCCACGAATGTCCCTGGCTGAGATATTATACTTAAATGCTTAACCATTATAGATTCCAGTGCCAATTTTAGTACATTTTCAAACTGGTTTTATTCGTTACTTTGGATGACTATAAATAAGTGTTTCCACTATGGAAAAAGAAAGTGAACACAGTACATTTTCATGACTGGGGAATGGATTTGTTTCTTGAAGAATTCTTCTGAAGGGCAAAAGCTTAGAAAAAACAACCTGAATGTTTAAACTCAGTTCTTTTTCCTTAGTTATAAAGTCCCTTGTAAAAAATAAAAATACAAGACTCTAGATGACTTATTGCTGGTCTCCTGTTTTTTCTTGCTTGATGTCCTTCTCTTTGTTTTGAACCTTGCTCTCCTCCTTTACAGACAGTTCTTCTAGTTTTTCTGCCACTTTGTCAGCACTATCGTTTTTGGTCGAGTCTTCTGAAAACAAAATGGATTGACGCATCAGTATACGCAGACAGTCAACAGCGCTGAGCTCCTCAGTACTAGCAGTACAAACTGGGTATTTACATTTCCAAATACTATAAATGCAGATAGAAACAATTATTGGTAGCCTATGGCAGGGTTTTTCGACTCCAATACTCTAGGTCATGTATTGAGGACTTTCCCCTATGGAAATAGGTGGGATTATTACCGACCCAATCAAACTACACTGGGAGGCATAACACCAGAGCACAGGGAAACATGCTACTACTACATGTTACCATGTACGAGACACTGAGGATCATTGGAAGGGACCTAAATTAACAGCTTTTATAGGGAACAAACAATGTTTATATTTGCCAAGAAACAATGACAAGTTGGCGAAACAAGTTAAGACACAATAAGCAATTAACAACAAGTTAGGATTTCGATACTGTCCCATTATCAAAACAAACAAATTTTCTCCAGAGTAGAAAAAGTGTTGAAATGATCCTGGACTTTATTTAGCAGACTGAAAAAGCGCTGTAACTGAAGGTTGCAGTTGTGCACAGAGTGAGTCTGCAATGTGTCAGGGAAGAGGCCATTGAATAACATACCTTTTGTGTCCTT
Source organism: Mixophyes fleayi (assembly GCF_038048845.1). Classification (NCBI taxonomy): domain Eukaryota; kingdom Metazoa; phylum Chordata; class Amphibia; order Anura; family Limnodynastidae; genus Mixophyes; species Mixophyes fleayi. The sequence goes on along the minus strand of NC_134402.1, from coordinate 342,902,045 downwards.
CTCCTTTACTTCACTTCTGCATTCTTCAAACTTTGCTTTGAACTTCTGGGCATCTAATTTTTAGAGAGGGTAAAAAAAAAAAGCAGCTAATCAAACAAGAAACAGCATTTTCAGCAGAGTCAACAGTTATAAATACGCAAAAGACTAGGGAACTATATAAATCCTAGAAGTACTGTGCATTATGGCAAACCTAACATACCATGTTTGAACTCCCCAACCTTCAATGACTTGCCACAGAGTGTAGGCCACATTAATCAAGAGGAACAGCAGGTACCCAATCTAAGATACACAGGTGAGTGACAGACTGAGAAGTATTACTTCCTACTGTAACTGACGCTGTGCATGTCGCAGATCGAAATGCTTTGTCATCACATTATCTTAACTCATTTAGGAAACGCACTACTGCACGCAGATAGTCAACTCCCTTTTCAATATGCATGAACTGACTCGCCTTCAATAAGTTATATTTTTAATTGGAGAGAATGCAGTGCAAACAATGTACTAAGCACTTACTCTGAATTTAAACAAGGTTAAAGTGGACAATACTGCTACTACAGTATAAGCAAGTCTATTGAGACAAAGTATCCCATAAATTCACAAATTAGTTCTGTTACTTTTAATTTCAGGTACTTTTAATTTCAGGTACAGAATACTTTAAAGTTTTGATTTACATATCACATTCACAAATACACTCAATGGGTTCCATTTAAAATACTCACTTTCTGCATTTAAAAAACGAATGGCCAGTAGCTCCGGTTTCGGTGCTTCATCAGCATAATCTGCATATGTATTCCAGACCCACGCTCGGTCACTTCCAGCATTGGGTTTCAGCTCCATCGCAGGTGTAACTGGAAGACCAAAAGTCTTCATTCTTCACATTGTAATACACTATGTGATCGGGATCCAACAACTCTTTAGATAGCCAAAGCTATCAAGTTTATTTGGTGTGGGAATACTGGGGGAGATGCTAGAGATTATTAATTTAGGTCTGTTTTGCTGGTTACTTATAATTTACAGACAGAGACCAGGCAAGTTTTAATGGCAAAATACATATCTTCATTTCCTGGTCCAGTGTGCAATAGAATTGTTTATTAACTACATAAATGACCAAAACTTGAGCAAAGAAAAAAAATGAAACTGAGAAAACAATTTTCCTGTGAGATCTATCAAGTGTGGTGATGAAGTGATACATCCCAATTCAAAGTCTAACATGAAGGCTGCAGATGATAGCAAAAGTTATATTTGGGCTTTGGACAGGAAACACTTGACTTGTGTTGTGCAATACACAGTTTTTCCAATACAATGGTAGTGACACTACTACTAGTGACACTTATTGCTTACCATAATGATTAGCGCAGATTTTAAGTGTCTTATCTCTCCTCATCAAAAGGCGTATTGTTCCTCTCTCCTTGTGTTTGAGCAGTTTAACATCACCAGTGCCTCTTTCTTTCCATTCTGGTGGGTCATTTTCAGAAGCAAACCGAAACAACTTTGCTCTCCTGCAAAAGGAGCGGGTTACAATTTCAACATGGTATTATCAGAACTCATACTAGAGTAAACAAGTGCCAGGTTTAAAAGGGAAACCACTTAATTTCAGAAAAGAAACCACAACATAGTGTATGTTGTATTATCATAAGAATGCAGTTCCAACACTTGCTAGAGCACCCCCTTCTGACATTTTAGTGAATTGCAAGGAATATTCATTTAGCATATAAAAACCATGTTCTCTCACTAGAATTATTAAAGATTATAGAAGTAATATAATCAGCTGCCAAGACAAAAAATATGGATTAATTACAACTGAATACAGGTAATTTGATTTCTCCAGCAACAACTTAAAATAGGGAGACAAGCCTATTAAAAGGGTAATGGGTTAAAAGATGTTTTTATCCATAGATAGAACCTTTTCATGTCCTAGTGGTTGATACTATAACCCATATTAACCAAAGTCCCCAATGACTTAGGAGAAATACCAATAGGAGACTTGTTATATTAACACACACCTATTTAGTCTGTTTATACTTTGAATAAAAGGTCCACCTAGCAGCTTAAAGCTATAAAATAAATACAAATATAATTAGAATAGCATGTCCACTAAAGAACATTTCAGAGTGCCTGTGTGAACTTCAAATTGTTTCTAAAAGAGGACAACAGACTTCAGCTGCCTTTCCTTTTTTCAATGAACTTGTAGCTTAGAAATAGAACTTAAAAAGGTGTTCCCGTATGTGCGATAAAGCGAATGCTAAAAATTATTATTTTTTATCCACAAGTGAAAACAATAATCACATACAGAAGTAGCAAAATCCTAATAGGTTCACGTAGTTTTAATATTTGTAAATTTTCAAAACTTGACCTTATATTTTACCATTTTAAAATGAAACTGTCACCAAGCCCTAAGCTCTCTAGCTTTATAGTTTGAAAAAAAAGTCTGCTCAAGAGAGATCATAGCACATAAATAGTAATTTAAATAAAACAAATATCAGACCCTGGGTATTTAAAACCTAGTGACATCATGCCATTTAACAGTTATCCTTTCCAATGTGTAATGGCATACAAACCACTACCTATACTGCAGATTTGTGAGTGTTTCAAAATGCCTTTTCACATGATTTGCACTTTAGCCAAGCCAAATATAAACTCACATCTTAAATAGCTCTTCTTCATCCTCCTCAAGCGTCTTAATCTCTTGCTCCGGCAGTGAAACAATAGGTTCAAAGTGGGGATCATGATTGGGATCTTCTGTGTTTTCGACAGTGGGCTCATGCTCCTCTGGTGTTTCCTGCAAATAAACAAAGAAACTACTTAGTTTGAAGACACTGTCAAACAAACTATACAACCCCCCTCAAACTACATTTTGTGATCTCAGTGGCTTTTAAAATGTTCAATATAAATTGCAAGGAGTGTGGGGAGATGGTTACATCCGGCCTCCTTGGGTGCTGTTACAAGGCAGTGCTACAGTTTGTAATATTTATGTTGCCTATGTAATATCCACCACACAAAGCTTTAGAAAAGGCAGAAAACAAAACACTTGTGAAATTGAGAATTGACATTATGTTTTGCTCATCATTTGACTTCCTCTCAACCTATAGAACTTGCAAACATTGACTGTCCTGCTTTACATGAGCCACTCATTTGTTATACCTAAAGAAAAAAAAAAGTTTAACTGGAATTGTGCTGAACCAGTGCTCAGTCAACAGAATTATGAACAATAGCAGGCAAATGCAGCAAAGCTTTAAAGGGGTTTTAACTCCACATGTGCAGAGAACAAATAAAGATTCCAATTTTTGTATCACAACCTTATCAAGGGCCATGAACAATTGTAGACATATTAGGTTATCCGTCTCAAAACTAGTGCAATCATTTAGCTTTTAAGCATATAAAATACAATAATAATTCTAATTTCTTATTGGTAGCAGGGACTACAGCACAAGGACTACTATAGATAATGCCTGCATATTCTGTACAGACAAGGAATAAAGCTCACTTTACTAAAAAAAAAATAGTTCTGAAGTTTGCCAGATTTTTTTCAAACACATAAAAAAAAATCTATTACCTACTGGTTTAGTCACTGATTTTACTGATATATGTATTACATTATTGCTGTAATAAAATTAGAACAGGGGATACATAACAATCATCAACATTTATTTATATAGCGCCAAATTCCGTAGCGCTTTACAATTGGGAACAAACATTAAGACAATGCTGGGCAATACATACAGACAGAGAGGTAAGAGAACCCTGCTCGCAAGCTTACAATCTATAGGGATATATTTGTAGTTTAAACATTACTTAATTGAAGATTAATTTCAGCAATTCGCAACACAGTCAATACATACAAGTATAGTATTGTAGAAAAGGATGCACTAGCATCATTTTCAGAAACAGGATGGCTAATCTTAGAGTGTGAGGTGACGTTTCCAGTTAAGCAAATTGGCAATTATTTAGAAAACCTGCAAAAATGTCTCATTAAATTTTCCAAGCAAAAAAAATAATGAGAAACTCGTGTGATCAATAAACTAAAGATGTATCTGCAATAACTAAAGGTATAAAATGTACGGATAGAGCAGCAGAGCCTGCAAGGATGGAAACAAGATCTGTGGTATGTCGAACAGAACTTATACCACACAAAACACTAACTACTACACCTCACATACTGCAGACAGTGTCCCCACAGGAGGATTGAAAAGGACCAAGATAAATAAAAACGCTTCAGACACAGAATAATATATGCACACATGTATATAATGTGCACACATGTATACAATGTACATACACACACTACCAATACACACGCATTGAACTCCGTACAGCAGCCAGTTGCTGCTGCCCTCACACTCAGCCCCCAGGTACAGACTACACCACCCGGCGGCGGCCTCTCCCCGTGACACCACGAGAGGTGGCTCCGTCTGAGGCCCCCGCCCTAACAGTCGCCGGCCGGCCCGGCACACACCGCCCCCACGGATAATAACTACTCTCCTGGGGAGGATGACGGGAGAGAAAAGCGACGAGCGGGGCTTTACCTTGGCGTCGGCCATCAGGCGGAGGATGGGGGCAGATTACGCGGCTGTGCTGAGGGGGATCCGTGGATGTCGAGCTTCGTCCGTGGTTTCGCGCTGTTTTTCCTCCCTCCCACCGGCCGGACGTAATGTCGTACGTAAGACGTACTATACACCGCGAAACGTTCTGACGCCCCCCCTTCACCCCAATATGGCTCCATCCAGACTGCACGTTAGACGTACAGTAACGTCACATCCGGTGTGGTGTACTGATGTCTGATCTCTTTGGGCCAGTGTGTGTTAATCAAAAATGAAACGATTCATGTATTCATCAATCTGATTCGTTCGTGTCCTGTAAATCGGTTTCTGAAATGTATAATAATTAATATTAAAAAAATATATACCGGAAGCCCAGGTACAGCTTCCGGTTCGGGGGTTAGTTTGACGTAAATAACATGGCAGCTTCCATGTAAGGTTCTCATGCAATACGGATTGAGTCATAAGAGGTAAATCGTGTGGCTGGAGAGAGTTGCTGAAACCTTTGATTTTGGTTTGATAGTCTTTTTCTTACTTAACACACTTGGATTCCTATGCTGTGAAGTATTACGTTTATTATGGTGAAACTATATTTATTAGATCTTAGTACTGCAGAATAAGCATCACATGGCTCTATATGACAAATGTATGGAATATGTCAGTGGCTGTTATGGCATGATGTGGCGAACTATTAATCTGTTCCATATAAAATACTCTTCCAGAAATTCATGAACTCTGAAATGTTTGAGCAAGGTGCAGACATGGCTTTCTTTTCTTGTTTTTTTTTTTTTATATAAATGTGCATATATTTTAAAATATAGATGGAGATAACTGAACACTTTACATTAATGTTAATATATTCAGTTTTGCTAGAATTTTTAGTTTCTAAAATGTTTTGTCAGACACCAATCCATTGACAGTTACGTATTATTTTCAAGTATGTGGATGAATCGCGTACATATTTCTGGTTACAGAACAGAGCAATTTTGCATTACAATTACACATATGCTTATAACACATGAACATACAGCCCAGTGCTATGTGGCCGATGAGCAGCAGCATTTCTTAAAAAGTAGTTTTAAGTATAAAACCCGGGAAGATTCATCACAGGTTGAAAAGCCCTCTCTATGGAGAAAGCCATCATCATCTATTTATATAGTATCACTAATTATGCAGCGTTGGACAGAGCACTCATTCACATCAGTCCCTGCCCCATTGGAGCTTACAATCTAAATCTAACATACACCCACACAAACCGAGAGAGACTAAGGGCAATTTAATAGCAGCCAATTAACCTACTAGTATGTTTTTGGAATGTGGGAGGAAACCGGAGCACCCAGAGGAAACCCACGCAAACACAGGGAGAACATACAAACTCCACACAATTAAGGCCATAGTCAGGAATTGAACTCATGACCCCAGTGCTGTGAGACAGAAGTGCTAACCACTAAACCACCATGCTGCCCTAAAGCCAGGTGGTAACCCTGTGTTGCAGAGAGCAAAACAAGAAAAAACCCTATTGCTGGCAAAAACTCAGATGGGATGAAGTGGCAAAGGGACACACAAATAATTAGGGAGGGTGGGCACAGATGGTCATGCATTGGTATACATACAAAATTGGCGATGAGTACACACCTAAAAGGGGTGATGAAGACAGAGCCACACATGGTAAAACAGAGTTCAAGAGAGATGTTCACATTCAAAACTGGAGACGAGGAGGTTTTTCTTTGTTAGAGACAGAAACATGGGAGAGCAGATAGCCAGAGACACTGATGGTGAGTCTGACGTGTGGAAAATGGAGTTAGGAGTGGGCTGTACTTTAAAGGGGTCTCTGAGCACTTCCTCCCTTACTAGCCTGGCCTATTACTTTGCACTGTGCTGGCCAAGAGCAGTTCAGTGGAAGCTACATACATTGAGCTGGAAATATGAGGAGCTAAGTAATAGGCCCAGGCAATGGAGGAAGCAGGGGAGAGGGGGAGAATAGAAGTGAAGTAGAGGAAGTGGGTGGGGATGAGCGCAGCAAGAGGCAACACCGCCTGGACAAACTCCATGCCCACCCCACATTTCTAAGGCAATTGGCAGCATACGACCCAGCTTGTATAGATGCTGTCCCTAAACATTGAATATGGAATCGGCCTGTGGGGATCTGGCCCAACGCTCCCTTGCCATGGACGTCCAACCAATGTCTGATAAAATGTTTAATTGGCAGTTCTTGTAGTTACATTGCAATTAAAATGGCGGCTTGTGTTGTAGAGTGCGTGTCTTCTTTGCCAGGGTAGTTTGAGGTTTGTACCATACACTACAGGCTATAGGCTATCAGTGGAATTGGCATCTCTTGTGCTGTGTTCTTTGTGGTCAATGGAGGCAACATTTATTTCTGTATAATAGGTTTACATTAGATGTCAGTTTGTCTATATGCAAAATAAAATAATAAATGAGAATGAAGCCATGGATCCAGATAGTTTTTTATTTTGATAATCCGGTTATGGACATTTTGAAAGTTTAGCTTTTGTCCCAAATAATGTGGATATTGTTTTATTAATGTTTAAAAACTGCATGTTTTGTGTTATCCATTGTTCACCATGAGAAAAAATAGCAGTACTTTTTATGTGACTCTTGTTTGATCTGCTAGATGGGGGTTTGTAAATTCATCCAAGATGTACATGTAATTAATTAAAAAATATTATTAAAATTTATTTGAACTCTTCTAATCATTTTCATAATGCAACTCTAACAAAGAACTCCACTCACAATTGAGTTTCTGCTATTAAGCTGCCCAATGTGCAGAGGTCCTATGGGCATCCATCTCCTGTAACTCTGTCCTTTACCTTACAAACCCTCTTGAACAAAGGCTGCCTTGTTATAATAGCAAGAGTTGGAGCCACATGGTAAAATTTAAATGCATTCAGCACTCATACACCACCACTCCGTTCAGCATACTTTGTGTGATCTTTTTTTGGGGGGAGGGGGAGTCTTTTTGTATTTTACATTCTGGAGTTTGTATGTTTTCCTTTTTTACTTCTTAAAATTGGGGGGAAAAGGAAAAATAAATTAAATTAAATCAGCAGTTGTTGGCTTGGCTCGTAGACTTGCCAACCCTTCCTTAAACCAGGGCATTTTGAACTCCCCGAGATGGTGGCTATCTTGAACAATGCGCATACCTACAAATTAAACTTTGTGTGACCACCCACCCACAGAAAGGTTTGTTTTTAGGCTACCCAAGCATCTGAATTGGTGGGTGTGGGAAGAGAACCCATGAGGCAGTGAATATTTATTTTGTAGAATAATTCAGCTTGTGTACCAATTATGGTATACACAGCAAAGAGGTAGGCATAAATATTTCACTGAAACAATGGGATAAGGCACATAAGTGCTCTGTTAGCAGTAAGACACAAGAAGCCATCTACAATCTAGTGTCCCATTGGTACTATACCTCTGCTGTGTTGAAGGGCATTTTCCTCCAGCAATCAAAGATTTTGGACGTGATTGGCAACACAGCTTCATATTTAATTGATGGCATCAACCATTAAACCTTACTGGGCCTAAAAACATAAATAATCAAAATTGCAGATGGTTTGCATGAGAGAAAACCATTTTTATTTCTTATTCCGCTATACTGTAATTAACATGTTTACATTATCCCAATCTCCTAGTAAGTGTATGTCAGTTCCTTGTAGCAAATATACATAGGTAACAAAGGACATTGTTCTGGCTGTTCCCTTCTGATTTTGACCTATTGTTTTTATCTTGTTTTCCCTTAGCAAAAAAAAACAAACATTTTTTTTTTTATTTTATTTTTAGAATAAAGTATTGTTTCAAGTTGCCTATGGTTTTTTTTTTTCTTCTATTTGTTTCAGAACAGAGCACAAGATGGAATCTTCTGCAGGTGAGAGAGACTGTCGTGATCATCAGGAACAAAATAGCTGCACTGAAGATGAGAACCTGAAAGGGGACAACATGAAAGGAGCCACTGAAATGGACAAAGATGATGCAGAATTAGGTGATGATGTTGCTGAGATAGATGAAGATGCTTCAGAAACAGGAGACAGCACAGTTAATATGGATCCGGGGGAAAATGCAGATAAAGTGAATGACAATACTGCAGAAACAAATGAAGCTGGAATTTATAGATACATCAAAGACGATCTCTTCACATCAGAGATTTTCAAAGTAGAGATACAGAATTTGCCAAAGTACATAGGTTTTAATGACATTAAGAAGTTCCTTGCGAAATATGGATTAAACCCTCATAAAATAAAGCTCATGAATAAACAAACATTTGCATTTGTGACTTTTAAAAGTGAGGAGGAAAGGGACAAAGCTATGAAAGTAATACATGGGGTTATGTGGAAGAATCGTTTATTAAATGTCCGACTTGCAAAACCCAGAGCTGATCCCATAATGAAGAAGAGAAGGCAAGAAGAAGATGAAAGGGAGCTGCCAAAATGTAAGCGACAGGCTGTGCAGGAGAATGCTCTGGAGGAGCCCCTCAGTAAGCAGATTGCAGATGTGGTGACCCCTCTGTGGCAAGTTCCATATGAAGAGCAGCTGAAAATGAAGGAACAAGAATGTGAACATGTGCTACAGAGACTGACAAAGTAATGATTGCAATCTCTCTTGTTACTCCACAGCTAGACTTTATTATGACATGGTGCAAAAGGCACCTACAGGGTAATTTCTGCCAGGAGGCAAGGTGAGAACCTTGCCTCATGCTGCAGGGTTTTTGTGGGATCAGGCCAGGGAATACTTTACAGCAACCAATTATGGTATTAAATAGGTTGCGTCTTTGCAATCTGGACTTTCCCTGCTGGCTGCTTTCCAGCATACTTTCCCCCCTTATAGTCCCAATAGCAGCTTACAAATATAATTTCCCGTTTTTTGCCTTGTGAGGATACCAAGGTGATATTTAGCCCTGTTTGCTGTGCCAGTTGACTGGTTTGCCTGTAGGTTAGCCCTGGCCTTCCCAATACTTCAGCGTGGGTTAAATCACTTAGACAAATAGTGGGTTCACTAACCTGTGAGCAAAACAGTCCTATATCTTACCAGCAGTTTTGTCCCTGGCACATTAATGGCCAATCCTGGCTGCTGAGCCATGCTCTTCACTACTCTACACATGTGGTATTAACTAAGCCCAATGTCCACCTGCTTTTCAGGTCCACAAAGAAAGCACATTCCGCCAAGCCTTCAATGTCCTCACAGGCATGATCCTGGACAAGTCTGGCATTTAGTAATGTCCTGAATAGAGTCCCCCTCTGTCCTGCGTCTGTGTAACTTTAAACCCCTCTCATGTTCTCAGTTACCTGAGGCATAAAATACATATATACATGGTTATCACAATACAGTCCAAGCAATATTAAATACAGTTTGGACAAGAAGGGTGTCTCGCATGATAAACCCGTATTTTCAAGGTCCTGACACCCCTAACTCATCACATTCCTCCACCCACCAATGCTAGTCACAATACTCCTCATACACTGCAGTAGGAAGATCATGTAACGCACAGGCAAATCATGGTGTGCTGCTTCTTCCACTGCCACTAATTAACAATCACTGCAGAAAGAGAAATGTAGCTGGTGGAAAAATGATGAATAACCTGGATGTCTCGGGGTAATGGAACTCTCTATGTGGGGCAGAGTGCTGATGCAATCTGATTTGCCATTCACTATGGATGGGTCACAGATGGAATCCGAACAGCTTTGGGGCATATTCAATTAGGTCCCGAATCGCGGTAACGCGCAGAGTGCTCTTTACCGGAGGTAATGCGGTACCGCAATAATGGGGATTTTCCTTTGCAACCCCACGGGGGTTATATATCATCTGCCGGATGATATAAAAACAAAGTTAAAAATCACAGAAAGAAGATAGAAAGAGAATTTGATGCATTTATTAAAAGTTGCATGATGACATGAACAAGATAATACATTTAAATCTATACACACATTTCTATGCATCTATAAGCACTTAAGCACCTGCCAGTCCTAATCATTTCTTCCAACATTAAGGTCATAAAAATTATATTTTTTTGTACAAATATAGACATGCTGTCCTCAATACAAATTGTGATATTTTTATTGTGACATAGTTCATATATTCAGTCTTTTGAATTCAAATACTTTTTAAGCTTTCATTTTCATCTGTGTTAAGTGTTCTATGTTCATCCAATGTATTTCTTGTGAGCTGGTACACACAACACCCACTTAACGATAGTTTATGTTCCACAGAGACAAAACAATGTACTCCCTATATAGAAGTCATTTCCATCCCTGTCATACATTCAAATAATCACTTAAAATACAATTTCAATCCTGGGGGCTGATGTGAGCAGGGTGGCCAATCTGGGAGAGGGGTTAGACAGGACTGGGCCAATGGACAAGGAAATGTGCATTTCCTTTCTCCCCTGGTTCCTCATCAGGACAGACCTCTCCTTTAACAAACAGGAGAGACCTCCCACTGTGCTCAATCCATCACTTAAAAAAATGTGGTGGTCAAGGTAATACCATACCCTTACTTAGGTTCAGAACAGATACTGAATTAGTAAGGACATTTTTATGAGTCGTGTTTGTTTAGATTATGGTATCCGTTTCAATTTGTTTTCTTCTTCTGCAGGGAAATAGGAAACACTAATAAGGCCTTATTGCCATGGCTATTTGTTCAGAAGCAGAGATATAATAAAATATGCTGCCTCTTGGAAAGTGTGAAGCCGTCACCAGCACAGGTATTGTTCCATATTGTCATAGGGCTTGTCACTTTATAAGATCTCATTTTGTGTTACTTTTTTCCTAGCATGCTTTGTTAAGATAATACACACTTCCATGTTATTTTTGCCTTTCCACCGTATATGTTAATGAGGTAGCATTCTGGGAAAATCCCATGGGGTAGTCTCTTAACATATCCTCTATAAGTAATACCTGCCTTAATTTCCACAAATTAAAGCTAGGCTTTATAACCTCATTAGGCAATTGGCAGTCTCTATTGTGAAATTATAGTTTATGGTGCGTTAGTTATTGGTGCTTGAAAGGTAGTCAAAGGCTATTGGTGGAAAACCAGTATTAATAGTTGGTTAACAAAACTGCACAGATTTGCCTGGCTGTCGTTGGGGTTACTGGCTACAAGGCACTTTGTGAGGTATCTCACTGCATTGTTCCTGTAGCAGATCACAATATCCTATAGCAAGCAAGACCTTGAGTAGTCATGTGTGCTGTGACTGAGTGACAATCTTCTGCAAAAAAGTGGATGAGCAGCATCCATTTCAAATTCTACAGGTAAAAGGCTTAGAGTGCACTTCTGCTTTCTGAAAATACCCCACTCCATGAAGGAGTTTACAGTTTTAAATTTCAATATTACAGATTTAAAATATATTTAGGTAATTTACACTGTCGGATATGGCTGCATTCTTCCACTAAGCCACCAATTTCTTACCAGTTCCTCTGGATGCATGTGTTTGTCACACTTATAGACTGCATGTGTGGCATGCTTTAGTGGTGGCATAAGGAAAGTATTTGCAAAAAAATAAAAAATTGAGGGATGAAATTCAAATAGTTTTGTTCAGATGTACCTTGGTTTTTAAATGTACATATTCATAATTTCAATGTTATTAAATAAAATGATTTAACCTTGGTCACATATGATCACATGGCATGTGTTGGTGTAGTACTCATAACATTTAAAAGCTCAGGAACTACTGCAAAAAAATAATTTTGAATATTGGTCATTAGTGGTAACTGTAATAAAGAGATTCAGAATATTGTCAATATTATATAAATATTCTTTTTTAAAGTGCGAAACAAAATAGTTTGAATGTTTTTATCAGACAGAGTACCGAAACAAATGTGAATTTCTGATTGGTGTTGGTGCCAATGAAGAAGACAAGACTGTGGGGTTCCGCCTTGGAAAGTACAAGGGAGGAACATGTGCTGTCGTGGAGCCATTTGATACTATTCATATTCCCCTGCGCCACCAAGAAGGTTGTGAAGGCTTTTCAAGAATTTATCAGGTAGCATCAGAACACTGTTTACACTCTGCCACAACGTAGTGATTAACATCAGGGTACTTACAGTTCTTTGTAGCCTATTTTAGTACTGATAACTTAAACTTACTTTTAAGGTGTAAGTGCACAAGAAAAGTGTGCCTAAGCTTCTGTATGTAAGAAGGCTGACAAGTAATCCCGTAGGAAAAAGTATATTTAGTGCATATTGAAAGTAACTGGTAGGAAGGAAGACCGTTTTCATTGAAATAATGTGTTTATATGCAGGACTACAACATATGCAGTCCTACAGCCCGGAGTCATATGAAGGTCACTGGAAGCAGCTTACTGTCCGTAGCAGCCGAAAGGGTCATGTCATGGCCATTGTTTATTTTCATCCACAGGTATACTATCTGTTCCTTTGAATACTCATTTTCTGTGTACTGTGACAGCTGTGCATATTTATACACTGATGATCTTCCCTGCAGAAACTGAGCAAGGAGACCCTAGCAGAGTTAAAATCATCTACTGCAACATTTTTCACAGATGGCCCAGGGAAAGGAGAGTGGTATCACATCCCTTTATTTTGTTGAGGAAGGTCAAAGGTTGGTTATTTTTTTAATGAGCTTAAATATTGTCTTTGTATATAGTAAGTCTGAGTTTCTCCAGATCTGGTTAGTCCTTTCCTTTTAGCAAGAGTTGATAATGGGGAATTCAGTTGCTCTATGTTTAGCGTTCTGTTAGTGTGCTGTGATTAATTTGGCTGTATTAATAAGTTGTAACTAACTACATTAACAAAGTAGTCATCCCTTATAGCTGAAGCACAGAGTCTATCAATTCATATCCTGAGGGAACACATTATACAAAGATCTATTATTATTGTCAGGAAAGCTTTGTACTGCAGACATTTTACCTTAATTACATTTTTTTTAATGGCACAATATGGACTGTAGTTAAACCAGTGGTTTGTCCTGTAGAAGAAATCGCAAATCTGGAGGACTTGCTTGTGGAGCATGTGACTGGAGACCAATACATCTATGAGGAACTACTGGGCCTCACCTTCCGTATTTCACCTCATGCTTTCTTTCAGGTATGCAAAACTATATTAAGCAATTGAAACAATGGGCCTGAGTCACTAAGGAAAGTAAGGCAAAAAAAGAAGTAAATGTTCTCCGGGATAAACCATGTTACAATGCAAGGGGTGAAAATTAGTTTATTATTTTGCACGTAAGTTAAATACTGGCTAGTTTTTTTGAACTAGCACACACATACTTGATAGCTTTATTTTTACACTGAAATTAAAGGTTTATCTAGGACATGCCTATCCCAACTATAAATCTGCCATCACATTTACATTTACCTCCCCCTACAATGCAACATGGTTTTGCCCAGATGCAAAGTCACTCATTTTTTTTATGCTTTACTCTCCTTAATGACTGAGATCACAACAAAATCCTATTACTGCTCAAGAAAGAATATGATTGTCTGTCAAGATTAGAGATGGCCGGGCTCGGTTCCCCGAGATCCGAATTTAGCCTATCCGAGTACCGAGCCGAGCACGCTCGGTACTCTCCCGCCCATTCGGATTCGAAATAGAGGCAAAACATCATCGTGACGTATTCGTATTTCTGAGCTCGGTTCTCGCGAGATTTGAAAAGCATAAGTACCACCCTCCACAGTAATCCATCGCCATTTGACAGAGGGAGAGAGCAGGGTTAGGTCACACTGGCTAGATCACCGCAGGGACAGATCAGTATTTGGACACATTATTGTTTGTATGCAATACCATTGTCATCTTAATACCAGTTGTTACAGCAGTAAGAGGAGGATAGAGGAGGGGTTTTTTTGTGCAGTTTTCTGGCACTCCAAGTGCTTTTGGGCTGTCCCCCATTCTTTTGCATTAATATTTATGGCTGTCAAAAATCATATTTGTCAGCAGTATCTAAAACAATTTTTAGCACTACAAGTGCTTTGGGGCTCATAATGTATTCAAAGCAGTCCACATATGAGCAGAATCGGCAAATAGGTTCTGTCACCAGTTCTGATGGTAGTGTTCCCAGTACGTCATCTGGGAAAGGCGATGTTCAAACTACAGTCTTTTGAAATCTGTCAAAAAAACACACACCAAAAAAAAAAAATTACCATGTTGAAGACGAAAAAGAAGTGTAACTGAGCAAAAGTTAACCTGATCTAAAAAAAAAAAAAAATGGCCAACATGCCATTCTACACACGCAGTGGCCAAAGAGAGAATGAGGCCTTCACCTTTGTCTATTAGTGGCAGATCAAAAATGTTACAGAAGCCTACAAGTGGTGCACAACTACTGTTATGCGTCAAAGCCGACCTGCAAATAACAGTAAGGCATTAGAGGATAATGTTTGCTCTGAATCACAAATAACACCAATGCCTGTGGAGAGTCCATCCAACAGTGGGATGTCTAATCGTGAGCATTCTGTTAGTGTACCCATAAAGAGGGACCGTTTCAGCAGTTCTGCTGATGGGTGCCTGAACAGCCCGAGTGTAGCCGGTGATGCACCAAGTGAGGATGACACTTTGGAATTAGAGAGGATGCAGGGGGAGATTTGGGTAGCCGACGAGGGCGCTGATGAGGATTTGGTTGATTGTGTAATCCTGCGCCAGTGGCAGCAGAGTTCTGGCACGTGAGGTTCTGGCACCCAGTTTGCACTTTCCAAACACAAGCAGAGATGACACAGGTGGCAGACCACAAAAGTTTGACATCTGGGCTGGTTTGCATTTTTTGGTATTTTATACAAGTGGAGGGGGGGCTAGAGAGACAGAAACCAGACTGCCTTTGTCCATTTCTTTACATATTTAAGTATAAGTGTAGGGTGTAATATACATCCAAAGACGATGGCTGCATTGCCAATATTCATAGATGGAAGAGGAAGACAATCTGGTTTGTGTGTCAAATTAATGAAGGCCTACCAGGAAATTAAACTGTTTTTTGGATAATTTATTAGCTTTACAATTACATTACTTATGAAGAAACTGGTGGAGCACTAAATTTGGTTATTTAAGGCCAAAAAAACATTGATTTTTAATCAAAATAGCAAAACAAAACCAAAACAAAAACCAAAACACGCAATGACGGTTTGGCAAAACCAAAACACGACGGTAATCCAGATCCAAAACGAAAACATGGGGTCAGTGAGCATCTCTAGTCAAGATCCAGACAACTGGATACAATAGGATACAACCATTTCTAATTTCTACAAATTACATTAATGTGATACCTTTGGGAAAGTAACAAATATGCCTAAGCGCTGAAACAAAATGACATTCAATACTGATACCATACAGCTAATCTGTGCTTAGAAATGTCATTACGTTCAAGTTTATTTTGTTTTTGGCCTCATGATTTATTCAGAACGGAACACTGTTTGATGTAATATTTGAAGCATTACAGTATTTCTGTATTGCAAAAGGAAATCCCAGTTAGGTCACTAGGGATTTAAACTGACTCAATGAAAACAATGAAAGCTGGTCTCTCTCTGGTCTTGAAGGGGTTAAGATATTAGAGAGATTCTTGACTAACATTAATTGGGACAAAGAGATACGCATGTATAACAATTGATGATTCTGTCATCAACAATACTACATATTGCACACAATTGAGTTGCAGTTTAAGCTTTATTGCATATTATAAGACTTACCATATAAATCACATCACACAGGTTAATACACTTGCAGCCGAGGTCTTGTATTCCACAATTGCGGATTGGGCTCAGTTGGACCAGAACAGCACTGTATTGGATGTTTGCTGTGGAACAGGAACTATTGGCATCTGCTTGGCAAAGGTGAGGTGGAGTTGTCGATAACAAAATACAGTCTGAAAGTATTTTCTTTTTTCTTTATTGTATCTGATAACATTACATCAGTAATATTTGTTTTCCATTTCATCTACAAAAGAAAGTGAAGAAGGTTGTGGGAATTGAGCTGTGTCAGGAAGCTATTGCTGATGCCAAGGCTAATGCCCATATCAACAGTAAGTACCTTTCACACTAATTTTATTCTGTACAATTTAGTATTTTATGTTCTTAATTTTGATATATTTGTATTGTATAGGGCAGTTTTTCCCCCATCCCTGCATCCCAGGTTACAGCTCAGTAATAACCTGTGGTTGTCGACATTATAATTTTGGTATTGTCATACCTCCTGACTTGTTTGCATTTTTTTGATTCAACCCTGCACAGTATATTTATATGCTTGGGAATTATACCAAATAAGCAGGTGAGAATAATATTGATGGGCTTACACACCTAAAAAAGTATAACTTTTAAATCTAGTGCAAGATGTGAAATGATGTATTATCTCAATAAACAGGAAGCATAAACAGACCAAAAAGCAATTACATAGTACAATATGAAATAGACATGCAAATCAAATAGTCGAAAGAAATGCAGGCCATTTTAGTTTTAAATTGCTCAAGATCCTTAATCTGGATTCCATTTACATCATCCTCTCTGTCTTGGAAAAGCAGGTGAGATTCTCTGTACTTCTCAGATGAATAAAGTGCTCTCTCCATGTGAGCAGTATTTCTAGTGGAACCCCATTTTGTTTTTGTTCTTGTTGCCCTATGCACTATATACTAAATAAAGGAAAATAACCGTAGATGTGGCACATGGTTAGTATTACTGCCTCAAAGTGCTGGGGTCATGGTTTCCGTTCTAACCAGGGCCTTATCTGTGTGGAGTTTGTACGTTCTCCCTGTGTGTGCATGGGTTTTATCCAGGTTCTCAGGTTTTTAAGTCTGTGGGAGGAAATCTATCTATATGTTAAGTGTCTTCTGACAAAACTGATGGCTTTTGGCTACACACGGGGCCTGCAGCCATTTTCTGAGACTGCATCCTATGAATTCACTAGGAACCAGTACCTCGTGAATATTGGTCATAAAGTGCCTTAGTGATGTCCATTATTTAGGTGACCAGTGCTCTCAAAGAACAATAGACATAGCCTTCTAGGTTCAAATGTGTCATTTAATGTTCTATGTTTTAGTAAATGAGGCAATACCAGAATCTAAAGTATGCAGTTTTAAGATCAAGGAATCAATGTGGTGAAGACAGCGAGTGTGCAGAACGCAGCATTCCAGAACTATAATGATATCATGTGGGGGGCAGGTTTTTAGTCTGAATTAAAGATAACTATATTTAGCACATACTCTCTGTACTATGATATGGCTGTAGATTAGTTACATTTGCTGGGGTTGGAGGGGGGACTAAAATATACAGTCATTGCCAAAAGTTTTGAGAATGACACAAGTATTGGTTTTCACAAAGTTTGCTGCTTCAGGGTTTTAGACCTTTTTTGTTATGTTGCTATGGTATACTGAAGTACAATTACAAGCATTTCATAAGTGTCAAAGGCTTTTATTGACAATTACATCAAGTTTATGCAAAGAGTCAATATTTGCAGTGTTGACCCTTCAATTCGCCCTGGCATGCTGTCAATCAACTTCTGGGCCACATACTGACTGATGGCCACCCGTTCTTGCCTAATCAATGATTGGAGTTTATCAGAATTTGTGGGCTTTTGTTTTGTCCACTGGCCTCTTGAGGATTGACCACAAGTTCTCAATGGGATTAAGGTCTTGGGAGCTTCCTGGATATGAACCCAAAATTTCAATGTTTTGATCCCCGAGCCTCTTGGTTATCACAATTTTGCCTAGGAACACAGCCATGAATAAAGAATGGTACCAAAACATCCTCTAAGTGCAACTTCTCCCAACCATCCAAGAACAGTTTGGTGATGAACAATGCCTTTTCCAGCATGATGGAGCACCTTGCCACGAGGCAAAAGTGATAACTAAGTGACTGGGATCAAAACATCGAAATTTTGGGTCCATGGCCAGGAAACTCCCCAGACCTTAATCCCATTGAGAACTTGTGTTCAATCCTCAAGAGGTGGGTGGACAAACAAGAACCCACAAATTCTGACAAACTCCAAGCATTGATTAGGCAAGAACGGGTGGCCATCAGTCAGTATGTGGCCCAGAAGTTGATTGACAGCATGCCAGGGCGAATTGCAGAGGTCTTCAAAAAGAAGATTCAACACTGCAAATATTGACTCTTTGCATAAACTTAATGTAATTGTCAATAAAAGCCTTTGACACTTATGAATTGCTTGTCATTTTATTCCAGTATACCATAGCAACATCTGACAAAAAGGTCTAAAAACATTGAAGCAACAAAATTTAAAAACCAATACTTGTGTCATTCTCAAAACTTTTGGCCATGACTGTATGTACTGAATAATATTCATGTATAATAATATCATGCAGGTTAATGCAGAAAATGGTAAGAACATGGATATTGATTCTTGCAAATGTGCAGATCTCCAGGAAGTTCACTTTACAGTTCTTGAATAAATATGAATTATATTCCTTAATTGTAGACCTAAGCAACGTTGAATTTCGATGTGGCAAAGCCGAAGACATCTTCCCTTCTCTGATAAACGCTTTCACATCTCAGAGTCCTGTTGCCATAGTTGACCCACCTAGAGCCGGACTTCGTAAGTATCAGACTGCATACTTATGTGGGCATCCCTTGGGAGTTAAGATATCAATTGGGTGGATTTTCCCAAAGTGGAAATATTAAACCATAGCTAAACAGTGGCTGTATGACCAAGGTGGTTGTGATTGCCGGAAGTTCGTAAATCTGGTGTGTTTGAAGTACAGCTGTCTTTCAAGCATCAGTAGGTACAAAATCTGTCTTTGCCCAAATATAATAGTCCAATTTAGTTCTGTTTTTAATTAGATGTGCTAGATTTGTGAATTGCCTGCGACACTTCTTACCTGAAAGGCCACTCCCTCCAATCGGCTAAGGTAGAGCATGCTGGAATTTTTAAGTTTAGTGGTAGAAGTTGTAGATCCAAAGGTATTCTCCCATCCTTACACTAATGTGATGTAAATACTTATTGTGTGTGCCATGAGTGGTATTAAGACCATCTGATCAGTCATGAATTTTGCTAATGCCTTTTAGTTTCTTAGCAATGGATGCAAAACGTCTAGCATCATGTTACTATTGCTTGGCTGTTACAATGGCTTGTGTATGTCTAGTCACTCTAGGGTTTTTAATTCCTCTGTATTTGCGCACACATACATAATCTTTTAAACCCTCCATTGGTTTACACACAATGGAACCGTCTTTATATCTCTATTAGAGATTGGCACGGGTTGCTTTATTTTAAATGTCAGTTGTTTGTTACTTAGGCTAAATATTAGAAAACAGTGGGTTCTTTTGTTTTATAGCACTTTTATAAGAAGTAATAAGGTTTATGAACGGATATTCCTGTATCGTGATTACAAAAGATAATCATTTTATATGACCGTAGGTGTGTAGTTACTGTTTATTCCCTTCAGTAGTTGAGAGTTCTCAGTCCATGCCAATATTTTTATTTAATAGAAGGAGATGAGGAGGTTACAGTACTGAGAATGGAAAGGAAAGAAGAGGGGTAATAGAGGGTAAGATGGGTCCACTTGGATGGGGCAGCAAATACATTTCCACTTCAGTCCTCCTTGGCAGCCATAACTCTGCCAATTTAGGTAGAGACAGGTTACAAACACTCTGCGGATGGTATGTTAGGTAGACCCTTTGCTTTCCCTGTGTCCTTTCCTGTCTTTAGTATAGGTAGGGTTTTTATTTTCTTTCTGTTGTGCAACAAGGTTGAATTGTGAACAATAAAATAAGTTACTGGGGAGCCCAATAGATATCATTCAGAGCGGAGTGTCACTACCACAGGAAAGGTGTATCAAGATCCAGTCACGGAGATGTCCACTTCAGACTCCTAATCAAGTGTCAATAAGAAAGGGGCTTCAGTTGTTGGTGGATGTTTTCCCCCACCACAGAGATCACCCCAGGGGCAGGCTGGGCTGAGGGGTAGGGCGGCAGGGAGGCATCTGCTCCCTGGGCTGGTGCCATAGTGTGCTAACTTGGGCTGGGTCACTGGGCCACCTGCATTTTTTCCCTTTTAAAACAGGCTATTGAGTCAAGTCTTGCTCCCTGGGCTAAAATTTGCCAGCCCGCCCCTAGATCACCCCGTGGTTAAGATGGCACATGTATGATATCCAGTAGGAACTTCTAAAAAAGTGTAATCAGGTGGTGACTAACTCTAAAGTTGAAAATAGGAGTGTCATATTTGAATCCAGAATAGAAGGTACTCACAACAGATGCCAATATCGCAGGTTGGGGATCTCCCCTTCAGGGATAAGTGAAACAAGTCATGTGAATGTTCTGGGAATGAGAACCGTGTGGAAGGGAATCCACATCTTCATCTAAAAGATAAGTATCCTAGAATATTCTCAGACAGCAGTACAGTAGTAGCCTAGATAAATCATCAGGGAGGTACCAGAAGCCAGACCTTGATGGTTGAAGTAACACAGATCATGTTCTGGGCAAAGAGAAATCTGAAGTT
This sequence comes from Mixophyes fleayi, assembly GCF_038048845.1. Classification (NCBI taxonomy): domain Eukaryota; kingdom Metazoa; phylum Chordata; class Amphibia; order Anura; family Limnodynastidae; genus Mixophyes; species Mixophyes fleayi. The sequence continues at coordinate 342,881,119 of NC_134402.1, read as the reverse complement.
GCTCTCAGTGTTACATGTACCAGGAAAACAGAATGTGTTAGCAGATTACCTCCGTAGAGAATAGATTCCAAGAATGGTCCCTTCATGAGGAGGTGTTCCAACTGTATAAAAAGATTCGGACATCATGGCAACAAGAATAAATTCAAAAGTTCACTATTTCGATAGGCAAGCTTTGGCTGTAGAGTAGAAATGTCTGACTGCAGTACTAGTGAAACTGCCCCCATAGTAGATAGTCGAATGTCCTGGCTGATCTCAACTTCAGTGATAGTCATAGAAGAGTATTAATTGGAGTCATACCCAAATCTGCTGATTCTATGTCGACTCACAATCTAGTACCTGCAGTGTAATGCTGTTGCACATACAATCTAGGCAGGCTGCATGGAAAAATGTATGGAATTTGGGGGCCTCCAGTCCTGCAGAATTATTCAAGTTTATATTCGAGACATTCGACAGACCAGACTAAATACATCATCATCCTTTGGAGTTAAGTGAGTACTGGGGTGTGGACTCTAATAGGGAATGTCTGTACGAAGTACATAATTCATTTTGATACAAATAATAAAACTGATCCAGGAAATAAATATTTTGTTATATGCCACTAGATCTCTCCTGAGCCTAAGAAGGGTGCCATTTAAGCTGATTAAGGGAGTCTACTCTCTTAGCTAGATATGCCTAGATATTTGAACCTGCTACAGTGTCATTTAAAGGGAAATTTAAGTTATAGAAGTTTTCTGGATTTGTGTGGAGATAAATAAGTCTAAGATTTCTCTCTTAAAGATATTCATTTTGAAATTGATACCACCAAGAATCTATGCACCTCCCCAAATTCATTTCGGAGGGAGATTAAGGCATTAGGGTATTAGTAATAAATGACAGTATGTCATCTGCTTTTAAGGCTATTTTGTGATTGCATTGACCTACTGAGATATTCAAATGTCTGTTTTTTGCTCTGATCCTTCTGGTGAAACGGTTCAGTAATTGATGTGAAGATGAGAGGCGAGGGGGTGGCACCCCTGTTTTAGTTTTAATTTTAATTTTTTCATTGAAACTGGGAATAAGTACACTCATTCACCAGGACAGACGCAGATAGACTGCAATGTAATGGCTAGATACCTCTAAGCAATTTTCCCCTGAAAGCTGTATTTGGTGAGAGCTCACATCATGAATGGCCATCAAGGGGGCTTTCTGTCTCTCGGGAAAAGAATAGTGTTGGTTTCCTGCATTCAGTAAGATCTGTAATGCTGGGTGTTGTCCACAGCTTGGTGGTTGGCCAACTTGATCTGGGTGGGTCAGAGAGAATTAAGCCTATTTGCTAAGATTATACTTTAAAATGTTTAGCTTTATTAAGAAAACGGGACGACAACTGCCACAGAGGGCTGGATCTTTATATTCCTTTGGAATGACCATAATTTTGACTCTGATTAGCCACCAAGTCAAAAGGCTCACCCTCTAAAATAGATTTGAACAGTAATGTGAATTTGGGAGCAATAAAGCCTGCAAACTTGTAAGAAAGAGCCGGGAGGCCATCAGGGCCAGGAATGGAAGCTGCTTTCATGGAATGTAAATTAACAGTAGCTTCTAAATCCATTGTTTTTTGGAATTTAGCAAGAAGGCAAGCTCAGGGGTAAGTTTTGAGGTGGTTATATGAATGCAAACAAACATCAGTTGTGGACTCTAGGTTCTGTAACACTGAGGGAGTTTCTAGGATATAGAAGGAAGATAGAATGAATTCTATGGGTAAAACAGTGGCTCAGTGGTTCGCACATCAGCTTTACAGCACTGGGGTCATGAGTTTGATTCCCGACCATTTCTAATCTGTGTGGCGTTTGTAAGAATCTAGCCACATCCTGGTGCTTAGACTTGGCTGAAAAGTTGGCCTTGCGGGGATGGATGGGGAGGGAAAAAGTTAGTCTTTTGCAAGGAAACTGGGTCAAAAAGAAACTTTATTTTTATGACTCTCTTGCATGATTCCCATAGAAAGATATTCTTCTTCCATATGCATAGTTGCTATAGTTCCAACCCTTTGTTTTAGTCTTTTTTGTGTTCATATTTCCAGATTCCAAAGTAATTATTGCAATCAGAAGAGCTGAACATCTGAAACGACTGATCTATGTCTCCTGCAATCCAAAAGCTGCATTAAACAACTTTGTAGAGTACGTATTATGTAATTGAAACATATTTAAAGGATATTCGTTGCTTCAAAATCCACAAACAAAAAAGTCTTGAGAGAGGCAGCAGGCCAAGGCTTAAAAGTAGACTTGCTTAAAAAATTTTTTTTACAGCAATATCTGCCTAACAGAGGAAGGTCAAATGCATGTTATCAGATAGCTGTCTGCATAAATATAATATTTCCAGTGTTATTTCTTCAGCATTTGTTTACTTTTACATTAGTTTAGCCAGAATATGTAATCAAGCGAATATTGAGGTCCATTAATACATTTTAAATAACCACACAGTTTATATACCCCTTAGTAAAGATATCTATCATAAAGCCCATGAATTGATAAGTTGTAGCACCTGATGTTGCACATACTGTTTTTATAGATGTTTTTGTTTTTTCCATTTCCAGTCTGTGTCGTGCTCCTTCAAACCGCGTGAAAGGTCGTCCTTTCCGGCCAATCAGAGCTGTGGCTGTGGATCTATTTCCTCAGACCCCACATTGTGAACTTCTCATTCTGTTTGAGAGAGTGGAGTATACAGAGAGTACAAGTAACTCTGCCCCCAAAACCTCACCCGAAGATACAGAGCTTCAGTCTGACAGCAATACTGGTCCAGAACAATCCGCTTCCTAGATTTGTACAGTCTGTTGGTAAACCAGCATTTTAGTCCTTAGTTGAACATGTTTTGGAATGTCTTATTTACTTTGTACCAACATGTAAAATAACTATTCATTTAGGCTTATTTCAGCCCTGTGCACAAGTGAATATTGTGCCCACATGTAAACAAAATGTGAGCATTGTGCGGTGGCAGACCAGGTTTCTTTCATCGAAATGGTTCTAACATTCATGTATTACAGCTTTTTAGAGTTATTTTGTGTATTGTTTTTTAAACCTAAATAAAGGATTTGTATGGTTACCGTTGTATTAAAATCAACTTTTGTAAATACATCTTCATTCCATAAGTAGTTTTTCTTTTTAAACTACTAGAATGTCTGCTGATTCAGATGCTTGTACAGCATTTTATAGGCGTTATGTAGAAATTGCCAGCAACCCCCCAGCATTCTCAGACCAAATGGCTAGTACATAAAATTAGTTTTTGATTAGCTTTGTCAGTATTTAACAATAATCGAGACTCTTTATTCTGAAATTAAGTTCTGCTTTTAGAATTTTTTATTTTTAAATAGCCATTCTATTGCCTGGTACATTGGCGCATGTGCAGGGTAATGTGATTGGACGGACAGTTGTATGCAGTATGAATTAACTGCTTGGGGTGGGTGAAGTAGCTCACTGCTAGTCTAATGGATACTGCAGGGGTTAATGAGCATTCATCTATAATTGTGTGCCTAGAGTCCTTGCCTATATATTGTGTTCAATAACAGTGTCCTATTGAACCTAAAAATGTACATTTATAGTGACTGGTCCCTCATGTAAGATTGGAATATGGCAATTAATAATAAAATGGCGCTTTTATTATTATGATCTCTTGGATTATTGCAGTTATATGTTATGCTTAGGAATGTCTACCACCTCTCTTATGTTCCATTGTTTTATCACATTTAATAAACATGTTACAAAAACTTTGTTTCATGTTTTTGTCAAAATCTACTAATCAGCCTTAAAGTAATGCTTTTTTTTATAACATTAAGTCTCATATTATTGACGGTTCTTGTGAAGGTCTATTGAAATGACCTATTAATGCGGATACGACTAATTAAAACAATGCCAGTAGCACAACATGAAGTGGTTACCGAGCACCTGCACTTGGGGAGTAAGAATTCCATTCCCATATCTGTTTACATGTTTTTACTAGTGTTTACTAGTGGACCTGCGATGGGCTGGTCCTTTTTCTCTGGTCGTTTGCTTCTTGGGTGTTCTCCGTTGCGGGGTCCATCCTGCCGACCTATGCCAAAATGTAAGGGGTTATGGATGGGGGTCTGGGATGGGAAAGAAACTCACTTACCCTACACACCGCGCCGGTGTCCTCAGGAGAGTCTCCCTTCTCCTCTACGGTGTCTGTGTGGAAGAGGGGGGGGGGGGGATGTCCGAGTACCCGAACGCAACGGGAAAGAACCCCTTGTCTCGTAAGCCGGGAACTCATTTTGCTGTAAAGGGGTGGGGTGAAAGGTGGGAAGGACAGTTCCGCAAGGTGAGTGCACCACGGGGAACAGCCCTTTCCAGACTATACCCACAGAATCTGGTCCACTACGGCGACTCCCTCTGTCACTACTACTCCAGGGGGTTCTCACTGGCTGGGGTCTTACAGTGTCCTTGTTTGCTGACCGATGCTCCCTATCTAGGCTGACCCTATCCTAACTGCTGCTCCATTTCTAAACTCGCTCGCGCACCAAACCTTGACAACTATGTGGCATACACAATCCGCAACAAGAGATGCACAGCAATGATACAACCAAGAGGACAATCAGTGATGGGGAGAGGGTACAGTATGCAGCTTCAATACAGAGTATAAACACTGGACGATACAATAAAACACTCACTACTGGCGTTGGGCTAGGGGTGGCCTACTAAGTTGTTACTGGGGTAGTTGGGTACAGGCTGGGGAAACCTAAGGAGGCCAAGGGGCTGTGGTTGAGGCCTAGGAGTAGTGACTGTGGCCTAGGGGCAGGGGCTGGGAATCAGGTCTGTGACTGTGAATCAGGCCTGTGGGCAGTGGCTGTGGCCTGTGGCTGTGTATCGGGCCTGTGGGCAGTGGCTGTGAATCAGGCCTGATTCACAGTCACAGGGGTGTTAGGTTTAACCCTAACCTTAACCCTTAAAATAATACTTACATGACATAAATGACAGGCGAGTCCGTCCATCGCCGCTTTAAGCTAATTCGTGGTTGGCGATGACGTCATTTTCAACAGTATGCAACAGAGTGAGTCATGATATGAAGTAATCTGCATTCCAGTAAGTAGTTTTTTTTTTTTTTGCAGTTCGGTGTACTATTGAATCAGACTACTCATGTCATTGTCTTCTCTGTCGGGTTAGTCAGTACCATGAAACTGACTACCACTGCTCTGGATAGCGCTGTGGAAATAGTGGAACTATATAAATAGCTGATGGTATTATGTCTAATCTTATTATTGCTCAATTGTGACTTTACTTCCTTCACACTTTTTTTTTTCTCCTTTGTACCTACATTCCCTACCCAAGTTATTGTTCTAGAAAAACCAATACAATATTGCAAAAAAATATTTTAAAAAGTTCTGAATAATATCTTAAAAGAAAGATTACGGGGGCGTGACACGCTAGCCATCTTAGGTAGATGTGGGTTACATGAGCCCCTCCTATTGAGTTGGATAATCTGGACAGCAGCACCAGGACCTTCTGGAGAACAACAAATATTTTCCCACTGCCGGGGACCCGATATTCAGATAAATCCACGCCGGGGCCTAACTCACACCTTATTACGCAGGAATTCGCCAACGATTGCAAGACACCTGTCCTGAGACCTCATCTATGTGGTGCCCTACCACTCATCTAAATAAATCGCCATCTCGTAGCCCCCATTATTGAAAACCTACCTCGCTCGCTCTACCTGCGGACACGACGGCCGTTGTGCCTCTGACCGAACGGTTGGTCTTGGGAGGCAGACAGGCAGTATACCATCCGCCCTGCTGCTGACCCCACGGACCCGAGCCATCAAACTGTCGCTGCAGGAGTGCCATTGGTGGAAAGTTGCACTGACCTTGCAGCGCTGGTCAGCGTCATAGGCAAGAGGATCTCTCTCCGCCTTCAGGCACCATCATATGACCGGCATCCCTGCTGATACCCCACAGGAACAGAAAGGTTAGTGCAGTGCTTTCCTGAAGGCGCTCTGACACTTGCCACTAACCTTCTCCAGACTCTCAATGCGCAGCTTCCCGCTGCAGACCAGCTCCTAGTGCCTCAAATAACCAGCTGTAGCACAATACCCTGGCCCCTGTCATCTAAGTGGCTTTATTCCCACTGCATACACTGTAGAGGAGGACGAAGGCTGCAACCATAATTACTGCCTATCAGACTGCCCATTATAACTGAACAGAAAAACTGCTGCCTATTTCTGCTTTACTGTGATTGTTCCAAGCTTCAGAGGGTTAAAACTCTGCAACACAAGACCTTAGATTGGCTTGAACTCTCATCTCAGCAATTTACCTAGTGTCTGTTCTGCAGATCATAATAGCATTTCTAACCTTTCATCAGGTTGTGAACACTCATACAACACAGTGCACCAGAAGCCTGCAGTCATCTGTATCACCAACCCTATATGCTGGCATCCTGGGACAGGCTCCCTAACATAAGGTTTTGTTTAAGCAGACAGGCTGTTGCAGTTCTTCCCCGCTAAACATACTGATAGTGCTTTGTTACCTCCCTCAGCACCGTCACACCTACTGGCAGACTGCAGCGCAGTGCTTAGGCTCCCCTCTACATAAGCCAAGGCAGCACAATTGGCTTGGAACTGATAAAAGCAACATGTTACAACAACCTACCAGCGCACAAAACTAGCCTATATATTGGACTGTAATAACACAGTGCCATCAGAAAATGGAGGCTTAATTCCCACAACAACTACTGTTGTTTGGCACTCTTTTTCTGACACTCTATTGCCATCTGGTGGCTGTCCTGGAAACAGCAATTGCCTGTTATCACCCACTACCAGGCAAAAGCCCAGAGCCCTTCTATGCAACTTAACAGAAAGCTACAGGCCACTGAATATCCTGGGCTCCTAGTGCAAAGCATGCTGAACATCCAAAATATTTATACCTCGCTGTTTGGGAACTGGTATCTTCGCGACCGCCCGCCTCATCACAATCATTCGCTTCTGATCTTTTCTTGAGCTAAAATGTACTAATGACCCAAAACAGGTGCGTCAACTCATTTTCTCTAAAACAACTTACTATAAAACTACAAGTGGCTTGTAATGGCGACTAGAACAAAACGGACCACCTCAATAGACACCTCTACCTTCTTGACAGAAACAAGAAGCACTCTAAACCGCAAACGACACCCATGGCTCAACAACAGCCAGATCGTTCACCAAGTTCAGACACCCTGGGAGACAGAGCCGGATTTAGACCTCTTGGGGCCCTAGGCAAGATATTGGTTTGGGCCCCCCTGAAACAATCCATAGCACTATATTCTTTTAGTATAGCATATACTCCTATAGTTAAGTAGAAGGGTAAGCTATGTGCTGCCGCACATCACACTGCTCCTCCTGCATCACCATACCCCTCATTGTCCCTCTCATCACACTGTGAGCTCTCTGCCCAGCACCTTTGCTCCCTCTCTGGCCAGCACCTTCACACATGCCCCCTCTCTGCCCAGCACCTTCACACATGCCCCCCTCTCTGCCCAGCACCTTCACACATGCCCCCCTCTCTGGCCAGTACCTTCACACATTTCACAATTTTTTTTTTCTTTCTTTTTTACTGGGTGGCTCACCGATTTGTTCTATTCTTTGGCACCCAACTACACAATGCCCAGCCCCTGCCCAAACCCACCCAGTAATGACCCTCTCCCTCTCAATTTGGTCCCGATGTAATAGATCGGCATCTCTCTCTCCCACTCCCTCGATTTTGATACCCCTTTGGTCCAATCATGCCTTCATACTTGGACTTTCACGCTCCATGTATACAAAGTGGGCAGGTGAGGGCAAATTAATACTGCTAAATCATATCACCAAGACTCCCAACATTCCCGCAATTCTCAGACTTAGCAGACCGGTGTGGGTTTACGATGGGACAGTTCCTTCAATATTTGCAGGTTAGACACTACCATAAAATGGTTAAAGCCCAGTTGTTATCCAGACCACCCACTGCATTTGAAAGTCTGTGTCTCTCTGGCCCATCTTTGAAAGGTCTTATTTCCACACTGTATAATGCTCTACTTCCCATCACCACAGATGTTAAAGACCGCTTCCAGATGCAATGGGAAATGGACTTGAGGACTACACTAGACCACGAAGAGTGGTCAGATATTTTTGAGTGGACAGCGCACTGCTTCATCAATGTCCGCATCAAGGAAAATGACAATAAATTACTGGTATTATGTTCCCTCCAGATTACAAACGATATATACCCACAAACAAGTTCTGCTTGTTGAAGAAATTGTAGCCAAGCGAACCCTCATGGATATTTGGTGGGATTGTCCCAAAATACGCCCATACTGGAAAGCAGTCCTCCCACTAGCTTCAGCAATCCTTGACACCCCCATACTCTCTGATCCTAAGCAAGTTCTGTTACCGCTGCCTCTCCCAGACCTCCCCTGTCATGCTCACAAACTCCTCCGACATTAGCGCGGCCACTTGTCAAATAGCTGCTTCCTGGAAAAATCCCACACCACCAACACTCCAAATGGTCTGTGGTCGGGTTTGGCATACCTACCAGATGGAACATATCACCACCTTACTGAGGGACTCCTCTGTGTCCTTCTATAAAGTCTGGTCCCAATGGGCTTCTTACCACAACTTACCTTTGCTCTAATTCTGAAAGGAACTGGGCCTGGAAAGGAACCACTGAATAAGACCATTCCTTTTCACTTAAGTGAATTCCCCATTCTTCCACACATCCTTCCTCTCCTGTGCTTTCACCCTCCCCCCCTATAAGCCTATATCACACCTTTTCCTTTTCTCTTTCTTCTCCACTGTCTTACGCCTTACACCCCTTCCCCACTGTCTTACGCCTTACACCCCTTCCCCACTGCCTTACGCCTTACACCCCTTCCCCACTGTCTTACGCCTTACACCCCTTCCCCACTGTCTTACGTCTTACACCCCTTCCCCACTGTCTTACGCCTTACACCCCTTCCCCACTGTCTTACGCCTTACACCAATTCCCCACTGTCTTACGCCTTACACCCCTTCCCCACTGTTTGAAATGTTAAAAATGACATCTTTACAGTACCTGATTGCTGCACAGATAACTTCTTACTGTAAAAGCACCGTGAGAGAGTGTTGTACATCCTGTATCGATATATATGTAAAAACTATGTAACTGATGTCCCTTTCAAGAATTTTGTAACGCTCTTCAATATAAGCTGTTACTAATAAAAAGAGGTTGTTGTTTTTTTAAAAAAAGAAAGATTATGTTTTAAAATCTTATGCTTTTATGCTTATCTCTTCCTGACCTATGTTTTTATAAATGTTAAATGTATTCATGGTACATCCTGGCATACAATCTGAGAGCTACAAGAGTTTATGTTTGAAAATGGAAAATGGAGTTTGAAGTTTGTTCATCTAACTATTGTGTTTGGTGTTGTTTTGGTGGTGTTATTTATTTGGGATGAATTACCACAATGAAGCATCCATAGTATGTAAATTGATCCCTGAATCCAGAAAAAAAAAAAATCACCAACCCTACTACGCCACCTATACCTCCCAACTATAAACATACAATTTAAAAACCAAATCATCCTTCTTTCCACACCACATAAAAGGACTATATGTGGAAGCTTTTCAAAAAAATGATACAATCAGACGTAAACAAATTAAACATCCACAAACCGAAAAAACAAAACCTCACTAACAGTGAGAAAATAGCACTCAAACAACTAAGTTAAATGGAAAATGTGGTCATAAAATCTGCCGATAAAGGGGAAGGTATTGTACTCCTCAACAAAAATGACTACTTACAAGAGGCACACAGACTAATTCATGATACATCTACTTATGAATTACTCTTAAAGGATCCTGTGGACTCCTATAACAAAGAACTGGAAAAACTTCTGAAAAAATGCCTTATCCATAGGCATACTAAACATACAAAAAATAATTTGAATACCTCTGCATCAAAAACCCTAGACTACCTGTTTTGTACTTCCTTCCGAAGATTCACAAAAACTTGGAATATCCCCCAGGCCGACCAATCATATCAGGCATTCACTGTATTACTTCCAATTGTCAAAATACATAGACCACTTTCTTCAACCACTGGTCACCAGATAACACAGCTACCTAAAAGCCACAAATCAAGCACTCCACCTTATCAACAACATCAAATAGGAAAAGCATTTTGTTCTTATGACATGTGACATCACATCTTTATACTCTATAATATAGATCACAAAGCTGGTTGCGACCCCATACATTCACTACTCTCGCAGCAATCCAATCTACCGCAAGAACAAATGCAATTTTTGCTTCAAGCTATTAACTTCATACTTCAACATAACTACTTTTGGTTCAAAGCTACCCACTAAAAACAGATTTGCAGAACTGCGATGGGGACCAAGTTTGCACCCAGTTATGCAAACCTGTTTGTGGTGGAGTGGAAAAACACCACTATATGGAACAACAATCCCTACCGTCACCATACCCACACATGGAAAAGATATATAGACAATGTAATATGTATCTGGACAGGAAACAAAATGGAACTGGATAATTTCCTTACGCATATCAAATCGAATACTGCCATCTATAGTGAACACAAAGTTGAATTTCTTGACCTTGAAATATTTGTTAGGGATGGTCAAATCATCTCTAAAACCTACATTAAGAAAGTAGACAGCAATAACTTCATCCCCTCCTGAAGCAAACATCATCCAAACTGGCTCAAGAATATTTCTGGAGAACAGTTCAGAAGACTCAGGAGAAATTGCACTAGAATGGAATACTACATTGACCAAGCCAGTACCATGAAAAACAGATTTATTGAAAGAGATTATCCTGAAAAGTAAACAGAAAATATGTTTGATGCAAGTAAAAAGTTAGAAAGAACTGAATTGATGAGACCTAAAACCAAAAATCAATCCATAGGAGAAGACATCCTCTTCATCAATGAATATAACAACAACTCAAAACCCTTATAAAAGATCTTGAATAAACACTGGCCAATATTAATGTAAGATGATAAACTCAAAAGCTGCCTACAGAGTAGACCAAAAGTTGTCTACATAAAAGCTAGTAACCTAAAAAACAAACTAGTCAAAAGTGCTCTCCGGGTCAAACAAACCAGTCTTACGGAAACATGGCTAGGAGAAAATAACACTAGCTTCTATTTTTGCACCAGATGCTGGGCTTGTAAAATCACAAAACCAAACCAAACCTGTCACCCACTTGAACTCAAACAATAACAATAAAAAATACTGTTTTCAAGAGAAAATTACATGCTTACTTGTGGCCTACAGTATATTGGCAGGACTATAAGATGCCTGAAAGTGAGAATAGCGGCACACATCCGATACATCAAAATGGTCTCAAAACACACAGCATTCCTGATCACTTCAATGAAAAACATGCGCAAGACCCCACAGGTTTCATGACACCTCATTGATATGAGTCTTTAATCTAGCTGCTTTTGTAAAACCAATACCATATGCATCCGTCACTTCCCAGACCCTAACGAGTTTTATCAGTCAAGAAACCTATTTTTAATAGGTTTCTTAAAAAAAAATACAATAATATCACCGCAGAAAAAGCCTATTTGGAACTGAGGGAAACTGAGAGAGATAAACTCATATGAAAGAGTAGTGATCAGGGTGAGGGCCACAATGTGGAAAAAGCACCAGTCCTTCCCTTTATCACTACATATAACAGGAATTCTAGGATAATAGAATCCATCATTAAAAATCATTGGAATATATTATTAGGGGACAATGAGCTTAATAAGAGCCTTCCTTCAAGACCAAACTTTGTGTACAAAAAATCTGTGAATCTTAAATACAGGCTAGTTGAAAGCACGATTTCCCCTGAAAAAGCAGATAAGGAAAGTACGTGGCTAATTGAAAGAACCTACGGATACTATTATTGCAATAGGTGCTCAGCCTGCAAGACTAGCAAAGTCATAGCTACCAAAGCAACAATATCCTTTACTTCAACTGTTACCGGGAAGAGTTTGGAGATCAAAAAAAGACTGACCTGCAATACAGTGGGTCTAGTATATTCGTTGCAATGCCCATGCGGAAAACAGTATGCGGGGAGGACGATTAGGGAGCTATCTACCAGGATTGCAGAGCACCAAAGAAATATCAGGAATCAGCTAAAATCACAGTGTCGCAGAACAAGATATCATAATCATGATCCAACTCTGCTCAACTTTATTGATATACACAAGGTGACTAAATTATGGTGAGGGGGAGACTATATGAGACTCGTCTCACAAGAAGAGGCTAGGTTCATATACACCCTCATAACCCTTACACCAAGGGGTCTTAATATAGATTTTGATTTAAAAACCTTTTTATAATGCTTTACACACATTTCAGCTGTCTGCTCTTTCAGCCAACTTACTATGTATTTTTTTCCTAATACATTGGCCTTTTATTATCATTTGAATACCAATCTTTATTACACAATGCTTTATTATGGACATTTTTCATTGAGGTATCAGCCAAAGATTCTCTTAATGCTTTTACTATAGAGATTTACAATAAACATTGCAGCTGTTTCCCCTTACAGCTAACTTACTATGTATTTTTTCAAATACATTGGTCATTTATTATCATTGGATTATCGATCTTCATTATACAATGTTGATTTATGGACATTGAAATATTCAGCCAAAGACTTTGTAGGCTGCCTCTCTATTTAATTTACTGACCAATGAGAGACGGGAAGGCGGATCCCCCCTTTCTGCCACTCACGGAAAGTGCACCAATCAAGATGGAAATATGCTAATTGGTTTTTACTTTATCTGGAGAGAGAAAAGTCCAGCTCTGACAATTGCTGTATTTATCCCTGAGGAAGCCTTTTTAGGGTGAAATGCGTTGGGTACATTGTTATTTCCACCACAGACACTATTCTTATGTTATTATTAACAGGAACCGTCACTTTGCCGGCCCGCGATAGTGAGACGGCGGACTTCCGCCAGAGACATGCGCATGGGCACTTTTTCAACATACCCAGCCGGGAACTTCTACAGACACCGGCTAAGAACTCTTTGCCTTGGTTATCTATAGGGTGATTTTTGGACTATTAGCTTATGAGGACTTTTTTTGGCGTGCTTTATATAACTCCTCTACCCAATTAGCTGGTTTACATCCAGACTATGCTTAAGCAACGGGTGTGTTTTTATTTTTATATTCATGCTTTTCTGCTTTGATTATTTCAAATTTATAATATTTTGGTTTTAGAGTGATCACTCTTTAATAATTGTGCATTGTATATAAATCATTTGCATGTTTGCAACTATAAAATCCAATTGACCATTACATTTTATTATTTTCTTTCATTGCGCTGGGGAATTCCAATATATTTTTTTCATTTCGTCAGGAGATTAGGTCCTTTCTCATCAGCTCATCGTTTATTTTCCTGGCTACATACTTTTCTAATAGGAAGCGCAGTTCTCCCATAACACAATTTTCACTGGCACATAAGTGACACAGAATTATGCCTTTCCACTAATACCCAATAAAATACTATAAATGCAATAAAGTACCCCTACAGGCACAACTTTATACTGGATCTAAACTATATATTTTTTACTATTTTAAATCTGACTTCTCTCATTCTCTCCGTATCATATTAAGATACAACAAACTGTATAAAGCCTGTACTGTATGGTACTATTTTACAATGTTAATCCTAGTCCACCCTTCCAGTGGATTTTTCCAATTGTCACAACAAGCTGCACTGTTACCGTATCATGTATGTAACTAACTCTACCAGACTGATAAGTGAAAGAAAATAAGGGGAAAAAAAAGCTTTACTTTTGTGCCTTTTACACTTTATGAATTTTCAGCATCAAGAATGGAACCTTTATTTTATATATGAAACAAAGACACTATGTTAATAAGGAAACTAAAAACTTTTCAGCTAAAGATACTATTCAAGCAAGTGAGATTGCTTCGTCCTTTCCATTCACCTGTTTCAATTACAACATCAACCAATCAACGTAACACTTGTCCCTAAACACACCCACAATAATCTAATGAACTCAATATATAGAAGCGCCTTCCAGACTCAAGTCACACTGTCAGGAATAAGCCCCTCTAACTCCTTCCTGATTTAATATCTTATCATATATTCACAAAGTCAGACAATCACCTCTGTTTTGTCAGGAAAGCCTCTCCTAACTACCTTTACCAGTTACAAACTGCACTTTGCGCACTCGTGACTTGGAAGTGTTTTTGGTATTGGGTTACACACGATCCCAGCACTCAATCTTCTTCTCACCCATCGCACAGGCTAGAGATTTGCTGAATCGCCCCAAACAGCGCTCACACAACCACACCCACTTCGGTTTTGCCAACACCTATTGAATAAGGGCAATAAGATCCCAATATCCTGTCCCACACTGGCACACAATGTGCACTCCTTGTTACACAAAGTTAGCAAGACACGCACCAGCAATCAAAGCGTTAACCCTTAACCCCCTCAAAGCTCTATCACACAAATGTTCATGCAGGCACACACTAGGCTTGGTATACAAATGTATAAATGTATTCACAATTTACACCTCAGCAATGAAAGGTTTTAGCATGGTCAAGCAATCTTATCTCTTCTACACAGGCAACAAATCATTTAGAGCAGGGGTGTCCAACCTTTTAGCTTCCCCGGGCCACATTGGAAGACGACAAGTTGTTTTGGGCCGCACATAAAATACACTAACACTAATGATAGCTGATCATCCAAAAAAACCATAGAAAACATTGCTAATGCTCCTTGTTGTTGCTCAGTGCTTCAATGACATGCTAATGGCTGCTGTCAAACATCAAGTGATATTGTTACAACATTTTATGAAGGGCTTCAATACAGCAGTCATTAAGACAGGAAGATAAGGTCTGTGATGCTCCAGGACCAGGTGAGTTTATGCACTGCTCAGCGTCCCTTGAAATAATAAAAAAAAAAAAAAAAGGAAGGATCATGGCTTCAACAGCCATGACATTAAAGCCAGACGTTCTAAACCAAAATGAAAAAATGGCCCTTAACTTAGCAGGTTTGGCTGAAATGGAAGATGCCAAAACTGACCCACTGCCATGGAGAGGACATCGGTGTACTATATCCTCCAGAGCCATTCTGGCACCACCAGAATGACCGGGACATCTTCTCTCTTCACCTTCTTCAAGATCCTCTGAAGCATGGCTACTGGAGGGAATAGGTAAACCAGATGGAACTGCCATGGTACGGGCATGTTGTCTACCAAGACTGGCCAAGGATCTCTTGTCCTACAGCAGAAAATCTTGACTTTGTGGTTCAATGAGATGCCATCATGTTGACAACTGGCTGACCCACCTGCCCACCAAGTCGTAAAATACCTACGGATGTACAGACCATTTGCAAGGGTGAGTATGCCTGTTGAGAATAAACCAATTTTCCAAACATGAGTTTTAGCTGATTGACTGACTAGAGAGGTTCAGATGAGATATGTTCCACTTGAAGAGGAGTTCCAGCTGAAATTCCCTTGCATGAGCAAACTGGACCACCTTGAAAGCTGAAACCATCTTGCCCAGAACATTCATACAGAAGTCTGTCTGACAGCCAATAGTGACCATATCAACTTCTGTAAGGCCTGAATCTTGTCCTCTAGCAAGAACAGCCGCTGTTTGCAGGTGTCAAGGAGAAGACCCAAAAAAAACAACATCCATTGGGATGGAGTCAATTTAGACTTCTTGAAATTGAGGCTCTTACTGTGGGACTCGAGAGTCTGTGCCATCACCTGGGCATGGGAGTCAAGTACCGATGGCGACTCCTAAGACCATCCAGGTAACAGATGATCGTAACCCCCTTGAACTGCAGCAACGTAGCCATGACATTGGTGAAGACCCATGGAGTCGTGGCCAAATCAAAAAAGAGAGCCTGGTACTGGTCCGATTGAATAGCAAAACGGAGAAGGGACTGATGGGAACATACAAACACACTACCCTACAGCGTGTGAGAGAGTATGGGTGTGTGGTAGCATTAAGGCTGAAGTAATTGACAACCTGTATTTACTAGTTAGTGAATTGCCTGATGACATACTTGCAAAAGAGAACTACATATAAGGGAACTTTCACTTTGCTATTCTGTTTGTTTCCATAGTGAAGCCTATCTTGATATGCTAATGCAAAGTAGAGCCCATTTGTTATATCTCATCACTTTCTCAGTCAGTTAACCTAAAGCAGTATTGTATTGCAGGAGAACATAAATAGATCAGAGGCAGCTAATTAACTTGAAGGTGGCGTCATCTCTTTTGTTAGGAAGCCACTCCTGACTACCTTTAGCTGTCACAAACTGCACTCTGTGCACTCATGACTTGGAAGTTTACAGTAAGGGAGCACACAGGATTCCAACACTTAATTTTGCACTCCCCTATCCCTAAAGTTACAGATTTAACTGGTCTCTTACCAAACACAGGCATCCACTTCAATGCAAACATATCTCCAGCTATGACTTAATTACCCAATTGAGCACATTCTGGGCTCTAATAGCTAAAAGAGTTAACATTTCCCACACTTGTATTTAAAGAGTTAACACAGTCCAGCAATCTCTCTCTTCTAAACAGGCAGTGAATTTGTTTAGAGCAGGGATGAGGGAACTTTTTTACCTTTTATCCCCAAATATATTTAGATATGCCGACGTTACCCCCTTGATTCGAAAGGAAGGAAATCATATATTATTAATTATTGGAATTCAAAATTTTATTGAATCTATTCAAAATTTCTTTGAAAGCTTCAACTTCAGGTTTTGGAGAAATGATGTTGCTTCATTTTTGGCACGAGAACATCAATATTTGGGAATTTTGATGTCAATGCAATTTGAATACAGTCTTCAGCGTCCAATCGATTTCTCTGCTTTGTTTGTATGTTTGTTAGAGTGGAAAATCCTTGCTCGCAAAGGTAGATTGTTGCAAAAGGCAGCAACTTTTTGACTGCCTCCTCATGTGCAATTTTAAATGCCTTTGCAGCTGTTGACATCAAAAATATGATAGATCTGCTTTGTTTTCAAATGCAATACGTGGTTCATTATTGCATCATAGCTCAAGAAGTGCCTCTGTCAACCTTTGAGACTCTTCTGGTACAAGAGCAATTTCACATTTAAAGGGGTCTACAATCCAACTGACAGCATGTGAATCGGCAGCATTACCCCCCCAGGAATTTAATTTTTACCTCATTTGGGGTAATTTACCCCTGTTCCCTGACCACTGCTTTAGAGCAATAAGGACACCACTTATTACATTTTATATTTAAAATACACAAAAAAGTACAATGCATACAGATTATAAAAACAATAAAAGATGACATAATACAGCAAAACATATAAAATAAAAAGGAGAAAGTTTACATGTGAGTTGTATAATCTGTGCCAAGGGCAATTGGCTTGGAAGATGGACAGCTTATCAATGTTGATTGATTTCCCAAAAGTCTGACAATATGTTGTAAGCGGTCTCATCTTGTAAAGACACTTTTTCACCTTTTCCCTCCTACAGGGGTTGGACTCCAGGGGAGACCTGTGGCACAGTTTTACAACCACAAGTTACATCTTCCCTGTTTAATCCACAATGCTAAAATGTAATTTATCTTTTCTGGCGAGTGTCACACTAATCCAAGTTCATCATTAATTAAGCCAATACAGATTTACCAATCTACAAGGATAGGTCAAGTAGTATTAGTTGAGCTAATACTAATTTACTCTCAGCTTTATTCCATATATGGGTTGCCCTTCACCACCCTATTTATGAATATTTAGTTGATGACTAGTTATATTGATTGAAAGTAGTATTTTGGAAATGGAATTATATTTGCCTACATAAAATATACTATCATGTGGTCACAGAGTCCATGGGGTAAATGTATCAAGCTGTGAGTTTCTGGCGGGTATGAAAAAGTGGAGGTGTTGCCTATAGCAACCAATCAGATTCTAGCTATTTTGTAGAAGAATTATGCAAGACCCCTTGCTGGGATGGTTCATTGATTTCTCTTTAGGTCCCAAAAACCACTCTAGTTCAAGGACACAACCCACCCCATGAGGACTTTGAAGCTGTTCCTTCTAAAGGGGACAATGTTATCCTGTAGTTCTTGGGTCTGCAGGGCCACAGACTAAACACAGGCCAGTATTTCTGCCCTCACATTTTACACATTGTTTTAGATCATTAACCCTGTGAGAGAGTAACGAAAATTATACAGATTCATTTGATATATAGTATTTACAATGTAGTCCCTTATGATTTTACTTTATTCACCACATTTATGTTACGGGTTAATCCTTATAACTGTAATGCCTTCCTTTTCGCTACAGGTGGGTTCAGGCTAGCGGTTAGTCAGGCCTATAAAGAGTACTCCACAACTGGTTTTGGAGTCTATTGCTCAATTAATCTTTAGTAAAGAAAGATAAACAACTACTGGGTTCTTTAGACAAGGCTTTAGAGACAGCCATTGAGATTATACGTACACACTAGCTTGGATTTTTATACCTAAAAAAACATTCAGCATGAATGCTCATGTTACATGTCCTGGGATTTGTGGTAAAATGTACTGAAGAAAAATTTTGATCAAACCAAAAGGCAATACACAACTTTTGCCAGCATAAATAACCCTCACATATGTGGAAAACACTACCCAAGCACATGAACTTACTGTGAGAACTAACCTACCAATTGCTGGGTGGGTTAGGCAGGAAGGACTAGCTCCACGTACCAATGTAGCACAAAACTGCATAAGATCTAAAGAACCAGTGTTACAGCCAGTTTCACAGACTGTTATACATCAAACTGGATAGAGAGGATCCAGACAATTGGCTGAACCTATGGCTTTTTTTTCCTCAAGTTATTGTGGAAACCACAGGTCCTCTAATTATCTACACTGATTGTTGGACTCTGCTTAAGAGATCTGACTTTCTGGATGCCCTCCCGGAAACATGACAACTGGACAATAACCAACAAACCCTTTTTGACTGGTGCCGACATGTGGAGAAAAAATATGAACTACTGGCCATGGTCGAAAGATTTGCGCAGGATATGTCAATGCCCACATTGGTCATTTATAAAATGACCAGGCAGATAAACTAACTAAGAGTACAGAGTATGCAAATTACCTCAGGTAATGAACTGTTGTTGCTGGGTTGCGGGGTACATGAGAGATCAGGCCAGAGAGGATCTGAAGATACATCACAACAAATTCGGAATAAAGGTTTTCCTCTGACACAGACTATGGCAAGAGACAATGTAAAGAATTAAACACTATGCCAACAACTGAAACATGCTACCTGCCATAAGTTAAGAATACATTTGTCATTTAGAAGTATGGCAGTATAATTTCATAGGTCCCTTACCATAGGGCAGAGGGGTAAAATATTTTGCAAATGTTGTGGACACTTACTCAGGAGTGATGCTGGCACAACCAGCGATTCATGCAAGTCAAGAACCTTATAGGTGCAGGCACAAATATAATCAATGCAAATATATCTCCACATATAAACCTTGTATTCTGTTCTCCTTTAACATGGTCAATGTTAAAAAGTTCCGGAGAAGAGGGCGCGGCTGATTGGAGCTCTTCGTCTTACTTCTGAACATCAAACTTCAGTTTGAGTTATACCACACAATTTCAGCCTGAACCGCCCTCAAAGTCTTGTGTAATCCCAGGGAACACAGAGCCATCTGCTTGCTCTGAATCAGACACAACACCAGAGTGGAGGCCTTTCAGGCCAAATCCACTCTGCGCACCTTTGTAATTCCAAGGAGCGTGCTAATCATACTATATTCAGACCCTTAACATCAAATGATACCAGCTCATTCTACCTATATCTACCCAGAGTGACACTTGAAATAAACCATGGGCCTAGAAGTGGTGGGTTAACACCAAATTGTAGCACATCCCCAGCAAGCATCGTGGACCAGTAGATTCTTGGGTCGCATCACCCGTACTACAGGCCCTGACTCCGGAACATTATTCTACTTCATAAACATAACATCGGTTTTTGTACCAACACATGTGCCAGTAGCCAATGCAGGGATTTACTCTGAGTACTAGAGCACTAACTGGCAACTATAGAAAATAACCTAATAATATAATATATATATACACACACACACACACACACACACAAGTTAACCCGTGCATGATACGCATGCATTCTAGTCAAATCAAGCTTCCCGACGTAAGCGCCCTTTTTTAACGTGGTTTTGTTCACATGTCACAACCTCATCCTTCATTTTCATCGCCACATCTATCCAGATGTCTATCCA
Organism: Mixophyes fleayi; assembly: GCF_038048845.1. Lineage (NCBI taxonomy): Eukaryota > Metazoa > Chordata > Amphibia > Anura > Limnodynastidae > Mixophyes > Mixophyes fleayi. The sequence goes on along the minus strand of NC_134402.1, from coordinate 342,860,883 downwards.
GACACAGGGATCTCTCTCAGCGGTCCTGAGTATCACACTCCTCTCACTCTGTCACCCCCGGCAACCACCAACCACTCCCCACTGTCACCCCCGGCAACCACCAACCACTCCCAACTGTCACTTCTCCTTTAAGAAATATATATATATATATATTTAAAATCTTTATAAACACTTTTAACAATTAACAAATTAAATTAACAAATTAAAAACATCTTACTATACCAAATTTCAGCCCTTTCTGAATTTTTTTTCCCACACACACTAAGAATTTAGTAGGTCAATGTATAACTCCGCCCAGCAGGTGGCGCTGCAGCTTGGTTTTATTTTTTCCACAGACAGACAGACTAACACACGCCACTAGACATTTATATTATAGAGATATATATATATATATATATAACAGTGATGATAATCCAATCCTTTGAGACTTAAACCTATTTCTTTTTTGTGAACAAAGCTATTTGGGATTGTAACTTATATTTTAATTTATCTACACCAGAATTTAATTAACCTCTTCTTTTCCACTAATTTTTTATAGTACCATCCTTGTACTGTCTTGTCATATTTTGGTGGTGTTTGGTAAGAAGAGGGGGTGCTCCTAAACATTAGTGCTAGGCCAATTTAGTATTAAAAGACTGGAATGTTTAAGACAGATGCACTCCTAGGGGTAAATTTATCAAGCTGTGAGTTTGAAAAAGTGGAGATATTGCCTATAGCAACCAGATTCTAGTTATCTTTTATTAAGCACATTCTACAAAGTGACCACTAGAATCTAATTGGTTGCTATAGGCAACATCTCCACTTTTTTAAACTCACAGCTTGATATATTTACCCTCTAATCTGCAAATGTAAAGCACAAAACACCAATTAAAAATGAACAATTCTTTGTAAGGATATTTTAGTTGTTTTAGTGTACTAAAAGTGAAGGAAAAATGGTGAGCATGAAGAATTGAAACAAAAATAAAAAAAAATGATGTACCCATAATGCTGACCATATATTATTGCACTATATCGTTATGCCTCCTTCAAAAAGTTGAATTTCAAATTTGGTCAACTCTGGGTTCAATTCCTCTCTCGTTCTTAGTATTGTTGTATCATATATATTGTGATATATATTGTGAAAAATTTGCGACTCACACCCACTAAATTAATGTATTCATATATGGTAAGTAGCGTTATCACTCTATCATCTGTTTACCTGTCCTGCATATTTAACATGTAAAATGTCCGTTCACCTGTCAGTTGTAATTAGATCCTCCCTATAGAATATACCATTTGTAAAACAGACTTCAAATTTCGATTGAAATGAATACCTATGAGTCAGGATCAGTTCAGTATAGACTGTGTATAAAGCCCTAGCTTGTCATTTATATGGCTTCTAAAAACTTCCTACCACACTATGTCCTCTATCAAGCATTAGCTAAAGCATCACATGTTGAAAAGCGAGTTAAATCCCACTGTAAGCTGCTAGAATTGGTCTTTTAATGTCTGTATTGTGAATGTCGACATTCTCTAGCTTTCCACAATGAAAGTGTTGGCACATTTTCATGTCGACAGGTTAACTGCCGAAATTTCCTGAGCCTCAAATGAGTACCCAACCCGACCCCATTTGAGGAACTCTAGTGAACCCTACCTTGGAGAGGAAAAGGCGGAGGGAAAGAAAATAGTAAATCTAGAGGCACAATTGACATTTTATCATCCACTCATCAGCATCATTCCAAACACAAAACTTAACTCAAATGGTTTGCTCTCAGGGCTCCACCAAAAAGGTTATGAATAGGTTGGGGGGGGGGTTACCAGACAAGCTGCTAGCCCAAAAAGTGAGTGGTAAACATAGCCATAACCACAACACCTCAATTAAAAACACTAGTGTAGAGTTTTTGATCCCAAAAAAATACCCGTTTCAGAGATTACTACTACATTCCTCTACAATAGTCCAGTGGACTTTGAGACAGGTGCCCTGTAATGCTCCTGCTAAAAGGTCTTTGAAAAATTTGTGTCAAATGCTGTTAGACTGGCTTTCTGGGATTTCCTGTACTGGTTCTAGATGATTGTACCTGTTTGATAACATGTAATCAAGGTTAAGGAAACAGCCCGTCTCTTTCTGCTTACTATACCTTTGTCGTCTTATTCCTTATCTGTCAATATTTCATAATTGTACAGTGGAACCTTGGTTTAAGTGAAACTCAAACACTTCACAGCATACAGCGTGAGGGTGATTAAGATATTGTGATTTTAAGGGATTATGTACTTGTAATGTCATGTATACTATAAGCCAGTGGTTCCCAAACTTTTGCAGTTCGCGGTACCCTTAGAGTCTTTTCAAGAAATCCCTCCAAAATAATTACCGAGCAGTCCTGTTTTAAAAGTAGTCAAAAAAACGTAATAAGTATTTAGGTCAGGACAGAAATACTTATTTAGTTGTATGCAAAAATAATACATATAAATCCAAGGGAAAAGAAGAATATTTTTATAATTTTTTTTCAATTATGTTTCTGTCAAATATAATTTACAACTAAAACTCACTGTGCTCCCTGCATCCACACATTCTGTTGGCCCAGCATCACGCCGTGGCCAAGAAGATTTAAAAAAAAAAAAAAAAAAAAAAAAAAGTTACCAATCCGGCGGCGCCCGGGATCCAGCATCCTCTCTCCTGCCGCTTCTCACTGAATATGTCGGCCGTGATGACTGCACGCCCGACATTTAGTAAGAAGCGAGGAGGGAGGAGGATGCTGGGTCCCGGGCGCCGCCGGATTGGCAAGTTGTTTTTTTTTTCTTTTCCTCTTCAAGTCCACGGCACCCCTGTGACAGTTCCGCAGCACCCCTGGGAGCCACTGCGCACAGTTTGGGAACCTAGGCTATAAGCTATTGTTTCTACTTGGAAGATATAACCATTCATTTGTATGCTGTGATGAGCAAATCATACATGTGCATTTATGTTATTACCTTATAAGGTCACAGTTCAGACAATTTTTGTATAAGAATGAGTTTAACAAAAACAAAAGCAGCCTCACCCTGGGACAGAGGAATTGACAGTGTCCAGACCATTTCTCCCTATTTCATGTGTCGAATGACAATCCCTGGATTTTGATCACTGCTTTTACTGCCGAAGTACAATGTGAATCACTTAATTGTTATTTGTTTTTATTGCTAGCAATTTTTATATATTCACTCAATAAATCACTGGTATTATTTGAACAAGACTCACTTGCAGAGAGAACAACCTTTGAAGTGGAATACCAGTCAACTTGCCTAAACAGGATTATTTCATTTTGTGTGTGTGCCCAAGTAGAAGTATTTATTTGTTCTTCACAAGTTATTTTCAGTAGTTCATTGGTCTTGTCAGTTTTATTATAGAATCATTTTTTTTTTTTTTTTTTAAATGCATTTTATTAGTAACATCTTATCTTGAACAATATTACAAAATAGCAAAATTCTTGTGAGGTACATTGGCGAGATTACATGTGCACATATAAATTGAGCAATATATATGACACTCTCTCACAGTGCTTTACAATATAGACAACTTCGTGTCAGTATGGTAACCATGAAGATGTTATTTTATTTTTTTGGGTTATACAAACAAAAGGGGGGGGGGGAGAGAAAAAGGGGAAGGAGGGAATGGTACTAGGTAAGATTGGGGGGGGGGGGGGGGGCAGAACAGGTTGGAAGGAGTAGGGGAAGGGAGAAGGAATTCACGCTTTCAGCAGGAAAGAGCAGTCTAATCTGGTGTTTCCAGCAACAAGCCAGGTTCAACTAGAATTGAAGCAGGGGTTGATTACAATATGAAGCCCAGGAAGACCAGACTTTGTTAAAGGACACAGAGGAGCCCCTGAGCACACTGGTGATATGTTCCATCTGATAGGTGTGCCAGACCCGACCACAGACCATTTGGAGAGTTGGGGGTATGGGATTCTTCCAGTAGGCAGCTATTTGACAAGTAGCTGCACTGATTATATGCCGGAGAAGCTTATGAGCATGTGTTGGGAGGTCTGGGAGAGGTAGAGACAATAACACATGCTTAGGATCAGAGGGTACGGGGGTGTAAAGAACAGCCGCGGCTAATGTTAGGACCTCCGTCCAGAACGGGCGTAGTTTGGGGCAGTCCCACCAAGTGTGTATGAAAGTGCCAGTGTGACCACAGTTTCTCCAGCACGTTGGACTCGTTTGAGGATATATAGAGCGGAGCCTAGACGGAACGTAGTACCATCTGTGGAGTAATTTATTGGCGTTTTCTTTAATACAGACATTTATGGAACAGCGTGCTGTCCATTCGTATATGTCTGACCATTCTTCTGGGTCCAGAGACACTCCCAAGTCCGCCTCCCACTGTGCCTGGAATCGGTCCTTGACCTCTGTGGACGTGGGGAACAAGGCATTGTACAACGTGGAGATAAGACCTTTCGAGGATGATCCTGAAAGGCAGATTCTCAAACACAGTGGGAGGCCTAGAAGATAATTGAACCTTAACCTGTTGGTGATAATGTCTGATTTGTAAGTATTGGTGGAACTGTCTCTTCCCCAGCCCGCACCGACCGGGTAGCTCCGAGAACTGAGGGAACGTTAGGGTCCCTGTTATGTGATTTAGCAGCAATAATTTGCCCTCCCCTGCCCGTTTTGTGTACATAGGACGTGATAGGCCCGGCGTAAAGGCTGGGTTCGACCAAAGAGGTATTAGTATCGGAGGAGCAGGAGATAAAGATGCCATTCTATTACATCGGGACCAGATAGAGAGGGAAAGGGCTATTACTGGGTGCACCTACCAGGGTCTTGCTGCCGACAGCTGCACACAGTGCAGGTCCGTTCAGCAGCGACAGTGTGCTGCCCGGCTGCTCTGATTGTTTAAACACAATCAGAGCAGCGGGACAGCACACTGCCACTGCTGAACGGACCTGCACATACTGTGCAGCCGCCGGCAGCCTTAGACATCAGAAAGTGGGTGGGGCCTAAATGGCCCCCCACCCCCCTATAATCGCCCTGGGTAGGACAAATGTCTAGATCCGCCCCTGACTGGGTGAGCCGAGAAGGGGCTGGGCGCTGCACAGCTGGGAGCCAGAGGGTAGAACAAATCGGTGAGCCTCCTAGAAGATCCGATTCTATGTCGACCCAGACCCTGGTTCCAGGCGGGGAGTGCCATTGGACACATTGTGCTAAACGTGCTGCATAGTAATAGTTGCGAAGATTGGGTATGCCGAGGCCACCTGCATAGAATCAATTTTGTCAAAAAAGGGACCACACTGTTTAACTGTAATATCAAACTTTATTGCTTAAAACTAAGAAACCAAAAAGGTTTTAAAACACAATATTTAGGGTCAAATGCACAATTTACATCAGTATTGAAAGCAGAAACCCATTTTAAAACAGGAGACAAGTAAAACAAATCACTTATCTGACAGTCACTCAACACAATTCATACAGCAATCATTAATTAGTTCACAAGTTTTCACCGTGCAGACAATACTTACGCTGGTTACTAAAGCCACCTGGAGATAAACAAAGCTTTTAATTCACCAGTGGCTACACAAAATATTTCTTGAAACAGTGCATTGAACATAAACATATCCAAATGACCAACGACTAGCAGACTTATTTTAAATAGCTTAGCCTGGATATCAGCGTTTATATTTATATATACACATACAGCATAGGGTAACATCAATGCTTAAGTGTAAGATAACGCAGATATGCTTCTGAATGGCTTACAGTAAAATAACATTTTTATAACGCCACCAGCTTCTTACAAGAAAAAAAATGGAGTATGGGCAGAGACAGGCACTAAATACCCATACTAATTAAGCATGGCATGTATGTACCGGTCACGTACCTTCAGCTTTACATTACCATTTGGGTAGCTCCAGCACAAGAGGGGTTACCATTTTCAAGAATTTTAAATATAAAATATTAAGAAAACAAATCTAATCCAAATTATTGCACCACTTCAAGTTCATAATACTCTAAAGACTGAAAGGGTCACAATTGCTGGAGCAGTATCACGCATATTCATCTATAAGATAAGCTAAAACCGGCTTTAAATCTTCATGCACCAAAAATAGGTCTCACACTATTGCAGTACAAATTAGCAACATATAAGCGTACAACATTGACGTTGCAGGTCAAAATATTAATAATGAGTTAACAGTTTCATATGTGACTGAAATTGGTAGTAATTCATATGGATCATAAATAGTACTTATACCAGTTCGTTAAAGGGTTCTATAACACATTCAATGAACAGTTCACCCAAGCCGCCCCCGCCATACAGAAGTCAGATGGGGTCTTATTACCATGACCCCTATACGGTTTCCTTAAAATTCTAGCCCTGTGGTCCCCCAAAGAAACTTTTTTTTAAATCTGACATGATGCAAATGACTTCCATGCTCCAGAAAATCTCCTGGACTCCATTCTCAAACACCTATCATTTGAGGTACTGGAGTGTCCTAGAGAACGGACTCTCGCCTTACTGCTATATTGGAAAGCTACGGGTTCCAAAAAAGCATAATACTTTTAAACTCAAATGAAAGACATTTTCCCCACTGAGAAAATTTCAAACACATTAACAAAATAAAAGTTCTTAATATTTCTATTAAACATTGTGAAACTGATAATCAGACCCAAATCTAGCAAAATGAGAGCAAAAACAAAAAACTGGAAGTGTTAAAAAAAAAAAAACTACACAGACCTTATAAATGATGAATCTACATGTATGCATATGCAGGTCACTTTAGAAGCAGACCTCACAATACCATACAAGCACATTAAATAAAGGAGATAGTTATTGCATTACTCTTCTACAATACAAATTTCAAAACTAAAATTTCACTTTGAAATCAAAAGCTTTGGTTTGTCAACTCCTATATAAAGAAATTAGTAGTAAATTTAATAAAGATGTTTGACCCATATTCTATCAGTGAATCAATTACAGCAACACATTATGGGAGAGGCATACATTGTAGATTATTTGTGTAGATTAATGGCAGAAGGAAACATGGTGTACAGAAGAGTACTTCCTGCTACAGACAGGCGCTTTATTGTAGGACTCCCTTATTAAACTATTGCCTTCAGGTCGTTATACAACAGCCATTTTACAGAGCTTGGAAACAAAATAATACTGACAAAAAACAACCACAAAAACTAAAGAAATAAGCTTGCTTCCACTTCAGAATATAAAGTGATCACAAATTGTTTATCAGGTATAAAACCCCCACCCCCAAACAATGAAAGTGCTTATATGAATAGATACCATTTACGTGGAATAAGTGATAAATGGTCAATACAGCCTGTCTTACAACAACATTATAATCACAATGTTTATTGATGTGGATAAGGTGCCGCCATGTGGATCCCCTTCCTCTCATTGGATATTGAGCAATATATAATGATACAGAAAACCTGTAACAGGAATGCTCTGGTCTGATTGTCAATCATCAAGTGTGTGTGTGTGTGTGTGGGGGGGGGGGGGGGGGGGGGGGGGGAAGAAAGAGAGGGAGGGTGCAATTTATTGATTCAAATCAGTGACTAGGTGTGTGTGATGGCCTCACACATAAATACGACAATGGACTTTTGAACAAACAAATGTAGGGTAATATCCTTCACCATAATATGCAACACTATAAAATGTTTTTGGGTTAAGTCCCTCTTTATGCAAAACACAACACCAAAACAAAAATAAGCTGATTCAAGTATCTTTCAGTCAGTTGGTTGTTGCCTATAAATTGATAGGTAGCATAGTGAGTTATGTTTATATAGGGTAAAAAATAATAATAATAAAAAAAAAAAAAGTACAATTTTGAACAAAACCCATGATTAAAATGCAATTACTTCAGGTTTTGAAAGCCTCTCTATAATAAAGCATAGTTTATACAGCGACATTGGCTTTCATTATATGATGCTTGGAACCTTTGAAATCTGTTAATTCTAGTGATCAATAATAATAAAAAAAATATATATATTTGCATTTAGTTTTTCATGTTATGGCTTTCTAATCAAAAGCACATTAAAAACTTTATACAATCATTATGTAATTCTCAATGAGTACAACCCACATAGGTTTTACTGTACCCTGGTTTGAGGCTTGCTTCCTACATCTCATTAATGTAAGACAAAGAAGCAGATTATAAACATGCATAATATGTACAGCAGTTGCTATTTTGTTACATTCGTCCAGTGCATATTACCAACATCACTGCCCTGTAATCCATTCTCTCTCACATCTGTAAAAGGTTTTAAAAATACACTGTCTAAATGTATGCCAAGTAATCCCTTATGTTAATAAGTTTAACAAAATATCCCCTCTGAATTACGCAATATATTTTATTCTGTAGTAATATAGTAAATAGCTATTTTATGTTAATTAACAGACTAACATACCACAAGAATTTGTCGGCAGTACCACTTGGTAATAAATGTACCATAAAAAAAAAAAAGAAGGATGGCATGGGCTAACAAATATTAATTAAGAACATGCACTGTTATGAAAATAAGGTTACACACCACCCAGCCATCCCTGTTCACACTGTAGTGATCTATTGTGCAACTGGTGACCAGTGGCTTGCAACCATCTCATCAGTCTGCCTCCGAGTCCCATAATGCCAAAAGCAACCACTGCTGCAGGAAGAACCAAGCTGACCTCACATCTGCTTTGGCTACACTACAGCAACTCACAATCTCATTGGGGGATCTGATGTCAAGCAGTTTAATTGAAAAAATCATTTCATTTTCAATGGATGACTGCACAGTTTTGTCATTAGCTGAAACCATCCCCAGTTTACTTATTATTGGAGGATGGAAAAATATAATTTGCTTAGGAAGGAGTTGTCCACTGACCATCACTGAAAGCTCCAGGGGAAAAAATAAAACTGTTGTGTTTTGCTAATGTGTAGCTGTATAATAGATGTGAGGGTAAAGCACTTTTAAGATGGAAAAGAAAAGTGGATAAAAAAGGGATTCCTTTTAATAGCTAAATGTAAAAGAAAATTATTGCAAGCTTTTAATGCACTAACATCCATTGTCCCATAGATTGTAAGCTTGAGAGCAGGGCCTTCTCACCTCTGTCTGTTTTACCCAGTTTGTTTATTAGTTGACTATGTTCGTCCCCAAATGTAAAGCGCTACGGAATATGTTGGCGCTATATAAATAAATGATGATGATTGTTATGGCAATAACTACAAATGAAGTTAAGATGGCATTTATACAGAGAGTGATTTGATTACTTCAACATATTAAATGCAAAAAGACAAAACATGTGGAGAATATGCAAAGTACAGAAGTAAAGGGGTAAAAGGGGAAAGCACAAACAGTTACTTTATAGCTTGCTATGTTTTGCCAATACAAAACTTTTATTCCTTTTTTTCCCCCATTTGAAAAAAGCGCTTTACCCTCATATTTAGACAGAAATGTTTAGTTAAATATATAAGCAGCAGTCTTATACAAGTGGTGCCTTTTTTGTATGAATGCGCATCCACAAAGTAATGCACATCTGTGTCTCTTGTATGGTTTAATTAGGTTTAATTCTCAATATGTTGATATTCTGTAAGTATGGGCGTTTTCCCAGAAGCACTACATTATTTCATATCCAGGACGTAATACCTTATACTTTGAATAAAGGAACATCGACAGTGACACTTTCTTCCATAGGCTGGAAATATCTGGCCAACTACATGACATCATGCTATTTCTGCTGTTGTGTTTGCTGGATGTAATCTTCAGTATCAGTATAAATGATTGTGCATTCAAAACAGAGAAGGTGTATCTAACCAGGATAGATTTAAGAGCCGTTCTAATGTTATTTGAGGTATTTATGGAAAACATAATGTGACTTGGTTCACAATAGAGTGAAAGTGCGTGTCATATTGTATATTTGGTACAACTATGTGAGTCAAAAGAAACATGGCCCTCCACAATGAAAAAGTTGGACAGTGCTGATCTGAATGAAGCACAAGAGATGGCATCATTAACCTTTATCAAAGCCTAACAAGTGTTTCTCTGAAGGCTCAAGCAACTGCTCAGACAATGAGGAACGCAACAGAAACCCAGTAAAAAAAAACAAAAACAAACAAAACAACAACAAAAGCATTTACGATGCATTCCTATTTGCACTCGCCTTTCTATACATAGAGAAATGATGTCTTGCGGCCCTGCACATTAAAATCCATCAACATTTGTACAAAAAAAGCATGAAAACAAGTGTATGACAAAGCCCTCAATATGGGCTTGCTGGTTTGGCTGAGATAAAATTAAATCCCAAAGAGACCACAACAGATGTCCATTTATTGCCCAAAAACCCTCAAATAAAATTTTGTCCTCCACTAAATGGTCCTCCCTGGAGAAACCTCTTCCAGTCTGTCACAGTGAACTCTAGCAACTGACATTACAATCGTAGTTGTACCTGACTGTAGTGTCATGGCTTCTGCCTGCTGATAAGTGTGGTATGGGAGTGGTCATTCCTAGAAAACGTTTTACATTAACAAAAGTGTCTTTGTACAGAAAAAAGGATCGCTATGATGCATAAAGTAAAAACTAAAGTAGAATTGCATTAATAGGGAGTATGAGAGACAACCCACATGTTGAGTGAATCTACTTGTAATAGGCAAAAAAAAAACAAAAAAAAGTCAGAAATAAAATTCTAGATGTTTTCCCAATTTAAAAACTACAATATAAAAATATGAAATGAGAAACATCATGCCATTTTACCCTGCATTTTTTACCCACAAATACTCACACACTCTGAAACCATGGCCTACAGCTGCCCTTCATTGCCTTTGGTTCATATAAGGCTTTACTACACAGGAAATAATTGTGTGGTCAAGAAAACCTACGACACACCAAAAATTACTAAAATCCATATTTGTAACATTAATATGATCCTACATACATTTATTGACTATTCTTCAAATCTAGTATAAACATTTTCATGACTTATTAAATAGAACTCAATAAAAATAACAAAAAGAAATTTGTGCTAAATCACTATGAATGGATTTCACTTAAAAGTACAAATTTCATCAAATGCAAAGGAATTTGTCTTACAAATAATACTTCAAGCCTCTACTGAGGGGCCTTAGTCACCAACAACCTAATGATACCCTATATAAACAAACAAAGGCTCCATAACACCTTGAAAGAGCCTGCCACCCCTCTGTGTGCTTAGTCAATTTATCAGGACAGATTGAGCGCAGTCTGTATAAATTCCTGCTCACGTGACCTCTAGAATACAAGGCAGTGTGATCACACAGGCTCCATATACAGCACACACTGTGTGTGTCACTTACAGGAGTAGTATTTGCATTGCAGACTGATGCAGCTATTGAAGGGCATAGTAAAACAGCATTCATTCAATTTGCATACAGGCTGTGCTTTCAAGACATCTTGAGTAAACATCCTTTACACAAGAGACTACAGCAGTTGATTGCTCTGAACTTGGCAGTAGAAGGCACATCTGCAGCACACACCACACAGGTGAAGGGGGCAGTACAGTAGATGTGACAGAGCAACATTGTATTTAGGAAATAACAAGCAGCTGAGACGTGTGCAAAACCAAATTTTTTAGATATGTGCTGGAAATTGTGCTGTGTCCTTCTTACATCAATTATAAAGATAAATGCAAGAACCTCATTTCAGGGTTATAATATTTACACATTGTCTGTGCACATAGGGTGGTAACCACAAGAAATCCTATTGCAGTGGTTTCCATAGCCTGAAGCTCTCACATCAGTTATGTTGCTGGCTCCTCAGATCTTAAGACTCATCAACCATCTTAATCAGTGCATTCAGTACATACTGAAACTAAACATATTTGTGAAATAAAGACAACAATGTATATTTTAAGGTCCAGTTTAACAAACAAAAAAAAGTATAGACAAAACATACACACAACTACCAGAAGCGTCCCTTGAAGGGAAAGTGCTTGATGTCCTAAATATAATGCTTATGCCTTTTAGATTTGCACATCGCAGCATTGCTTTTTTTTTGGAGGACATAAGAGGAACTGAAATGAGACCAAAACAGCATGTTTGATAAAGGAGGTAATATTTCTATATAGTGTTGTCCAAATGACGCAGGATGGATAATGCATAAGGAAGCAGCCCTGTTTACGCATCACCTTCATCAAAATCAGTGGAACAGTTTACTGAAGCAAGCCTCCCAAGTTTCTTATTGCTGCCTTTTAGTACAGGTCAGACATCCACTGTACACAGAGGTTCATTGCCAGGCTGTGCAGATTCAACAATCGTCATCTTGGGTTTTTTACGGGTCTCCTCCTATTGACAGAAAAAAAAAAAATCTTTATTACCCTTTTTAAGTTTTCATATAAACTTAACATACAAATTGAAATCTGTTCAAAGAAAAGTGTAACACTGCTATATATTTATATGTTAAGGTCTATCCTACATTCACATTTACCTTCTTAAAGCCATGCCACTACATAGTAAATATTTACTAACAGGCACTCTCCCCCAGCTGGCCGGCTCCAAGTACCAGTTTTCACAGCTAAAAACAAAAAGGGAGACAGGGCGGGTGGGCAGGAGGCCAATCTTGATTAGTCTTCCTGATCATACACTCCCCCTCCAGTTAAAGATGGGGGTCTTTATTGATTTGCTAATTCTCTATTAAGGAACATAGACATAGTCCCAGGGCCCAACCTTAAATTAATATACAAAAACTAATTTACAGATTAAATTATAGATTTCTGATTGGAAACCATCACTCACCCTCTCCTGAGCCAGCCTTCTCATCTCGTCCTGTAGCTTATTTAGGATATGGATATTTGGCTTGTTCTTTTTGGCAAACTGCTGTAATTCTATCACACTTTTATCCGAGGTTTCCTGGTAAAGAAAGATACAGTCAATAAACTAAGGTAATCCTCACATCATGGTTCTGCTTATATCACTGGTAGCATATTTCATGGTCAAATCAATGTGTTTGTACTGAAAAATTGCAATATCCATGAAATGGAAAGGTTAAGACTCACCTGTTTCACCATTTTGGTGCTCTCCCTTCCATACATGCGGAGAAGGGAGCCCCAATTTTTTACATGAGGATGCAGAAGTTGAAGAATTTTTTGTGACGCCAACTGCTTTCCTACCCTCTTGTTTTTGCCTACAATGAATAGAAAACATTTAAAGCTATACTACAAAATATCTGTATTTACAAAAGTGTATAGCCATGGCTGTACATCTAGATGCCTATCACAGAAGCTAAAAGGAACCACGTGGTCTATATCTAAATCATTACAAGGTGGATGAGGAAGCACCTTTGCCTGCTCAAAAACCAAATCAATGTCAAAAAGCGCTTTAACAATCTAATTTGTATCCCTTATAAAAGCAGATGAACCTGCAGTTTGGTTAGTCCTCCCTTCTGCCAGACTACAGTCCTGTATATAATACAGCACAATTAAGAGAAAACATCCCAGCAACCATTGGTGAAGAAAAAAAGAAATGCTCAGGGAACTCACACCAGCCTCTGACAGTGTGCTTTCCGCAAGTCATCACATATTCACTCTTCTGGTTCTTTCCAGGAATCACTTCAAACTTGATTGACGTGTCGCCCATTCCGTGGTTTCTATGAGTATAGGATAGAAACCATCACTAAGCATTACGTGAAAAAATGCGATCTAAATAGAAGAACCAAGACACAAACCTTTATAACCCTCTCAATGCTATGAAGGTTGTGTATGTGCTTTGCAGTTATATACCTGTAGATGTTTATCCTTTGTTTTTATGGAACCTTGACACATGGCAGATTTTTGGGTACTTGCTAATTATACGGGTACCACTCTGGTCAGTGCTGCCCGCACAGTATAATTAGATCACACAACAAATCAGCACAGACAGACTGGCAGTTCGGGATGACAGTGCACTGAATTAATGTATGATCCGATTAGTAGGCAAAGGCAACGCTACTCAAAGTGCGCCCATGTAAATAATAAGTACAAACTGGGCAGCTTACTTATGTAGGATGGACCTTTACAGAAAAGCGGCAGCATTGTTAGCAGGTCTGTTATTGTTTGTAGTGTTTTGTTGGCAAAATAGTACAGTTTATCCTCCTAAAATATTCTGGGGAATTTAAATTCACTTCAACATTGCAGATAGATTAAATATGCTATTAAATAGATACAAGACCAAAATTAATATGGCTAATAGCTGCAGAATTTAAGTAGTTTATCACACAAGTTTTAAAGATGCACCACTCATTGAATACATAGCAGCTACAGATTCATCATGAACAGAGATTGCATCATGCATCTGTAAACATCACAATTGTATTTTCTCTTTCCTACCATTGGGGGACACCGAGACATTGGGGTATAGTAGGTGGGACTAGGAGTTTAGGCACTTAAGACTTGTTTTTACTCCCCTACTATGCACCTCCTCTCCTGTAGCCCCAGCCTTTTTTTTTTTATTATTATTTTTAAGTGCCTTAAGAGATAGGTCATTTTGGTATGGCTCCTGCCTATACTTGTATTAGTTTTAGCTTTTTCATGTGTTTATTTTATTCTTTACTTAGGTGCAGTGCGGGGCTCGATCTCAAGACCCAGGGAGTGAATAGAACTTGAGCTCTGTTCACTCTGGGTCCCGGCGCATGTCAGAGGCAGCTTAGTCTCCCTTCCTGGCACCTCTGTTGGCAATTCCCCTAGAAACGAGCAATAGGGGCCATATTTTTGAAGAGCTGCGACCCTCTATAGAGAAAGGGTCCGTTTCTTCCAAGGGGCCCACTCTACATGCCAGCAGCATATCTCCGCCCCTAGACATGAGCAACGGAGTCAACGATCGCGCTCATTAGGAGGTGATTCTGTTTTAATAGAGCACACGCACCTGGACACTGTTTTATTACATGTGGGGACTCTTCTATAGCGGATATTGCACGTTGATTGCCAGACAAAGGCATCAGCCATGCATGGAGGCAGCTATTTTTGGGGAGGGCTCTAGGAAGGACAACCTCCCTACTTCCTGTCACGGAAGCGCCCATCTTTCATTGTGGAACACGGAGATCATCGCGCTGCACGCTGCTCCTCTGTTCTGCCTCTCCTCTACTGGTATCGTTGCACTCTTATTGTAATATTTAAAAACGCTTGTATTTCTTTACTACGCTGTTTACACAATCAGGACTATTGTTCAGTGTCTTGGGATTGGTGTATTTACAAGGACTTAGCTGGAATTGAGACCTGATAAGATCCTTTTCCCTTGTAATCAGACTCTAGCTCTCAGACCTTTCTAAACATTAAGAATACAGTGTATATTGTATTTAATCTGTATACATTTTAAATATATGTCTGAGAAGGGCACGTCCAAAAACAAAGGATCCTCTGCTATGTCTGCACTGCATTATACCTGTGCCAAATGTAATAATAAATTATCTGTCGGACTGCCCTAACTAGGATGCTCGCTGTACGGCTTGCGAGGCTGAAACCCAGGAGCAACACGCTCCAATGCAGGGGCCAGCAGCTATGGAAGAACCGCCCTGGGCGAAGTCACTGACAACAGCCATGGCGGAGCTCACCCAGGCGATGATGCGATTCGCAGAGGTACGTGAGATTTCTGTTTCACATACTTCCATACATTCACTAGTGGAGGCAGGCACATCTTCACAATCCCAATCAGTTGAGGAGGAGGAACACCTGCTTACTGTATCACACAGGGCAAAAAGAATCATCTCGGATGCATCTCAAGGCCGTGGTCAGGATTCTGACCAATCCTCAGAAGAGGAGGGTGAAGCAGACTTTGATCTACAGGAGGATGACTCACTTCGCTCAGTAGATTCTACTCCTGCCCAGAATGTGGAAAGCCTCATTCTAGATTATCATGACACCCTATGCGCAGAAGTACTTTCTTTGGCCGAGCATATCCTTGACACCTCGGATTATGTAGGCCAAGCAGCCATGGACGCTGTGTCTGTCAATGCCAAATTCTATGCCAAATTATCGCAGCTTGTCGTACCTTACGGTTATGTTCTTGGACAACGGACACTGATTTAGCTCTAGAGGGTTTGCCATTTGAGGAGGTTACTCTCTTTGGGTCAGAGTTGGAGACGGTCATTCAGGTGGTCACAGGAGGGCAGAGCAGTGCTCTACCCAGGGGTTCCAATAGACCTCATCAGGGATGGTTTTGGTCATTTCATGCCCGAGGTCGGGGTACTCCGCCCAGAGGTCAATCTTCTGCTCCCAGAGGAGCGTATAGCAGAGGTAGGGGCACAGTTAGGCGAGGAATCTCGAGACCAGGGGGACAAGCCTGCTCCGTGACAATCTTTCCCCAGGGGATTCTGTGGTGGGGGCACGTCTTCTTCGATTCCAGGGTCAGTGGTGGACATCCTCTATAGACGTTTGGACACAAGAAATTGTGTCCCGAGGCTGTGTCATAGACCTAGTCCAGTTCCTACCACGAAGGTTTCTCAACACAGTAACCCCCCCTTTGTGCCCTCAGGTGGAGAGCACTTCAGGAGGCAATCCAGATTCTGCTGGCAGCTGGGGTCATTGTTCCCGTCCCATTGCAGGAGAGAGATCAGGGCTTTTACTCCAGCCTCTTCCTGGTGCCGAAACAGGACGAATCATTTCGTCCAATTTTAAATCTGCAGTCTCTCAACAAGCAGATAATACTGCAAAGATTACAAATGGAATCCATTCGAACTGTCATCGCCGGAATGGAACAGGGAGAGTTTCTGGTCTCCACAAACATCAAGGATGCCTACCTACATGTGCCTATATTGAGTGGTGGTCACCATTGCCTCCCCTGCTTTGCAATAGGAAACTCACTTTCAGGTCAGGGCACTTCTTTTAGGCTTAGCGTCTGCCCCCCATGTTTTCACCAAGGTCATGGCAGGCCTTCTGCGCCAGAGGGGAGTCTAGATAGTTCCATATCTAGACAATCTCTTTCTGAAGGCACAGTCAGCGTTGCGTTTATATCAAGACATCCAGATCACTATACAGTTTCTGGAGGCACATGAGTGGGTTCTAAATTTGGCCAAGTTTTCGCTCATTCCACAACAGTGAATGCGATTCCTGGGCCTCTTATTCGACACAGTGACTCAGAGAATATTCTTACCGGACAACAAGGTCCTCATTCTCTTGCGCAAGACCAGGATCCTCCTAAAGCAGAATCGGGTCTCCCTTCTCAGTTGCAGGAAACCTCTGGGGACGATGGTGTCGGCGTTCGAGGCAGTGCCGTTCGCACAGTTTCACTCTCACCCGCTGCAACGGGAGATTCTTCAGAAATGGTCAGGTTCCCATGTGCATCTAGACAGGCAAATCATCCGCCTGTCCAATGCCACTCGTCTCTCTAGCATGGTGGCTATCCAAGCAGAATCTGGAGAAGTGCCAGTTTCTTCGAGCCTGGACTTGGACCTTAGTTACGACAGACGCGTGTTTGTTAGGTTGAGCACGGTGGCCTAGTGGTTAGCACTTTAGCCTCACAGCGCTGGGGTCATGAGTTCAATTCCCAACCATGGCCTTATCTGTGTGGAGTTTGTATGTTCTCCCTGTGTTTGCGTGGGTTTCCTCCGGGTGCTCTGGTTTCCTCCCACACTCCAAAAACATACTAGTAGGTTAATTGGCTGCTATCAAAATTGACCCTAGTCTCTCTCTGTCTGTGTGTGTTAGGGAATTTAGACTGTGAGCTCCAATGGGGCAGGGACTGATGTGAATGAGTTCTCTGTACAGTGCTGCGGAATCAGTGGCGCTATATAAATAAATGATGATGATGATGATGATGATGAGGAGGGGTAACGGGGTCTTGGAGATTCCAGGGTCTCCAGTCACACCAGGAGGCAACCCTCCCCCTATCAACATCCTAGAGCTCAGAGCGGTGTACAAGACGCTGGCTCAAGCACAGAGATTTCTGTCAGGAAAGCCTCTTCAGATTCAGTTGGACAATGCCACGGCTGTGGCAAATCTAAACCACTAGGGAGGAACACGCAGTGCAAGGGTCATGCAGGAAACCAGGATCATGGTGTGGGCGGAGCACCACGTTTCTAATACATCAGCCATTTACATTCCAGGCGTGGAAAATTGGAAGGCAGACTTCCTCAGCAGGTAGGGGGTCCACCCAGGCGCATGGACTCTCAACAGACAGGTCTTTGCTTTCCTGGTGAAGCGTTGGGGCTTGCCGGAGATCGATCTCATGGCATCAAGGCTAAATGATCAGCTTCCCCGATTCTGCTCAAAGTCTCAGATCCTCAAGCAGAGTTCGTAGATGCCATGGCACTTTCAACTGGTGTACCTGTTCCCGCCTACACCCATGCTCTCACGGGTGCTAAAAAAGTTTAAGAGCCTTCCTTTGTCCCGAAAGTGGTATCTCGGTTCCATTTAAATCAGGAGATTGTTGTCCCAGCTTTCCACCCGTTATCTTCTTCTTCTGCTAATGACGAGTTTCTGTCGCTGCACGTGGTACAGGCCCTCCGGTGTTTTGTCCGCAGAACTAGGGATCTTTTTGTTCTTTCTAATGCGCAAACCAGCCTCAATCAAAGCAGTCTCTTGCTCGCTGGATTAGGTCCACTATTTCTCTAGCTTATGTCTGGGCGTCTCCACTGGTCCCTTTTTCATTAAAGGCTCACTCTACCAGAGCTGTGGGCACATCATGGGCAGCCCGCCACGGAGCTTCGGAGGAGCAGCTATGCAGGGCGGCAACTTAGTCATCTGTCCACAGCTTTGCGAAGTTCTACAGTTTGCAGGGTATTGCATTAGCGGATGCAAGTTTTGGAAGCAGAGTGTTGCGTACAGCCATTCCAGAGCATTCCCTCCCTTAGAGGCAGCTTTGGTATGTCCCCAATGTCTCGCAGTGTCCCCCAATGGTAGGAAAGAGAAAAGATTTTTACTCACCTTAAAATCAATTTCTCTTACTCCATTGGGGGACACTGCGCACCCTCTTTTGCTCTGTAAACAGTTCTGTTGTGTGAATTTAAAAAAAAATTAAAAATTATTTTTTCTTGGCCCGTAGGGCTTCTTTTCCTTTGATGTTTGATTAGACAAAACAGACTACAGGAAATGTGGGACATAGTAGGGGAGGAAAACTATGTCTTGCAGTGTTCCCCAATCGAGTAAGAGAAATTGATTTTACGGTGAGAAAAAAAAAAATCTTCTTTTCATGTTTTTTCTAGCAGTCATCTAAACCATATCAACATCTGAAAAGTGAACATGTATATATGGTTTACAATAAAAGGAATTGTTTTAATTCCATAATATACAATCAAGCAGCCTGTCATGCTGGAAACATTTGATTTCATAAGAAACTTTATCCAACGCAAGTTTCTGTTACATATTTAACTTTATACCAACTTTTTGCTAACCGTATGGTGCACAATTTAAATAGAATGCCTGCTAAATCTGTCTGCTCTAATATTTTAAAATGATGGCTGTCACTGTAGCTTCAGGCAGATGAATATAAAGAAAAAAAGTTTTATTTGACAAAAAGCTTTTCACAAATGATTCCAAACTTTTTTTGGCCACAAAAAATATATTTAAATAGGTATGCAAGTTTTCAATGAAATTACAATTTAAGTATATACTGGATACTACATACCGTTTAAGGCACTCGTGAAGAATTTGATATGGCGACAGCAATCCAGCTTTATTGGTCAATTCATAGACTCGTGAATCCTCAATACTGATATGGTTGAAATACTAAGAATAGGTGCAAGTGACAAAAATAAGAAAACTAAAATATATGTTTCTTTTGACACAATATGCTTTCTCCAAATGTCTGTCCTTATGAATAACCAGAATAAAATACAATATTCAATTGGTAAAGCAAAGTTCTGGAAAAAGAGAGATAACAATGATTTTTCAACAGATTTCCCTCACCTCCAGCTCATCACTGTCTTTTGGCTTTTCGTCAGAGGTCTGCTTTATAAAGTCCGGAATAAGGATTTCCAGTGTAGATCGGGCTGAGATGAAAATAAAACAATAGATTAGTGCAAAATTGGAATATTCAGAAATGCGTAGGAGGATATGGTAACATAACATTCTATGGACATTACCAGCTTTATTCTTTGCCAGTTTTTTGCTGCTTGCAGTTCCAGTACCATAAGTCACTCCGTCAATAATCACAGATGCTCCAAAAGGCTCACTTGGGTTCTCTACACAAGATTTACGGAACACACTCATTATAATAGTTTATCACTGGGTATTGAAGCTGCAACTTAAATACACATTTCAAGTGAATAGTGGGTATATACACTACTGCAAATTAACATATCACCATTTGGTAAATATACCAGAAATAATTATACTTTGGAAAATATACCCAGTATGCTAGCTGTCATATCCCAATACTTTAAGCTAACACTGTAAAATATCTGCTTTATACAGCAGTGGTAGTCTTAGCATAACTGCAGAAATGGTGCAGTCTCATAGGTAACAAATGCACTGTACACAATATTGTATTCACCGCAATATAACCAATATATAAAATTATTTGAACTTTAAACTGGTGTTTATTTAGATGCTACACAGATTATATTTAATTTTTGACTAAGGATCAATCCAGGAGACAATTTCCTAAAAAGAAAGCAGGCATCCAGCTTGGTGAATTTAAAAACAAATCAGAAAGCCTAACAGACCTCTTCTAACCCATGAAGCTTAGGTTTTATGCAGTCTTTACAAAAACAGCTCTTAAAGTCCACTGTGCCTAAGCAGGTTGAATCTATCAGTTTCGACTACTGGGGAGGGGGGCAACTCCAAAAGCACAACAAACAATAAGAGGAAAGCTGGGTACACACTATTGCATTTTACTTCAGATGCGATTTCTGTATACACCTACACAATTTACCGAATAATTGGATGGAGTCGTTTCAATTAATAACCATCAATTTCATTTTACTTTATGTGAAAATATGCGAATAGCACATTACGGCGTGGAATGGCGTATTTAGCAATAACACTTGCGAACACTTCTGCATACACATACAATCACACATTCACTTGTAAATAGTTCACCTTAATAAAGTTCCAACGCATAGTCATTTATAATCGAATGTAATAGATTTAATAGTTTAATATAATAATGCTAAAACCACTTTGTTGATATCTAAGGTTTGGGATTTAGGAAACATCATGTTTCATAATCCACTTTTTCCCATCAGACATCCGTTACTATCGGCTAAGCGGCCGCATCTTGCGTATATGGATGATAGAGGAATAATGATTAGAATGATATTGAGTGTGTAATGCAAATAGACCAGTTTAAACTAGTTTTTCAGCGGGCAGATACATATACAGCTGTTGAAGAGTTGACCCCCACCCTTTGCGGGCATTGTCTGAACCGACCTATGACCTGCATTATATTGGACTGCTCTGAATCCTGAATCTATGGAAACACGACGAGACATCACTACTGGTTTTTTTTTATGCATCACAAACTGTATATAAACCAGGCTCTGGGTTCCCTATACACTCTACTTGACCACAGACTTCAGGATTAAATGACTGTATGCTGGATCCAGGGTGCTTGCGTATGTATCGGCTGTACTTATTCTATTGAATAGAATATATTGCATCTCGCTATTAAATCACTTTGTCCACTGCGATTTGATGTGGTTGCAACGCACAATCTTCATTGTTGGCGACTAAACGAACATAACCTTTAAATCTGTTATCTTCATCTCATAACCATCTGTCTCACTGTACACACTACAGATCTGTTTACACGGCTGGTCATGAGTGCATACACACTTCCACATTTGCTCAACATCGTTTAATTGTCGATAGTCAATCTTAGGTTAGGTACACACTACATAAATTTTCTCCAGATGTGTTATCTATAACTATTTTACCAATGACTGATAAAAAAAAGTTCCGATCAGCATGCAGGCTCATGAGTATACATTATACACGGGGTGTCTCTTCAGATCTGTGCTCATCTGTCATTACCATTGACTGAAAAGATCACAACTCTGTAAACTCTATGGAGATCCTGAACGTGAGTGCATAGATACTGCAGAATTGGAACGATATCATTCCATTGCTGAATGAGATTTTCAGTTCAGGTTAAAAATATCGATCAACAATTTCATGTGCTTTGGAACGGAAATCTTTCACCGTTCCAGTGTACACAACTGTGCTTTTGTCCCAATCAGTCGTTTATCATCTGATTGGCCAGATAATCTGCTGAAAACACTGTAGTAAATTTATAAAACCACAATTAACAAATGCGATGTAATTCATAAAGATAAAACATGATTGTAGGTAGGAGCATACACATTCTTGCACTATCTGATCTAGCATTCGTTTCTAGTGCGATCTGCATAATTGCATCAGTGTGTACCCAGCTAAGGTGTTTGTCTTTATACATAAAAATTGTAATGCCCAATTTAGTTGATTTTTAAAGACTTTGTCACATTATAGAGAACATTGTATAAGGCTAGGTATACACTACAGAATTTTCCGACCAATGTGTTATCTACAACGATTTTACTAACGACTGTAAAAATAAATAAATAAAAGGCTCCATCAGCATGCCAATTCATGTGTACACACTATACAGGTTTTAAAAGATTTACCCTCAGATCTGTGCTCAACGGTCGGCTGAAAAGATCATGACTCTAAACTCTGTGAAGACCCTGATACCGATTTCCTACACACTGCAGAATTGGAAGGCGGTTGGAACGAGATTTTTCAACAGTACAACCAATCAAATGAAACCATGATTGGTACTTTGGAACGACTCACCCTAATCGTGCAAGTATACACTAATGCAATATCAGGCCAACGGGGCGTTTGTCAGCTGTTTGGCCTGATAGATGGCTGATAAACTTGTAGTGTGTACCTAGCCTTAATGAAAGTAGTTTTCAAGGTATTCACACACGGAAACATTTTATAAATTTTACATTGAGAAATAGTTTGTACAAATATTCCAATGAACATATTGTTTGTCAATCAATAATCCAAATCTGATAAAATTGATATATTGCACATGTGAGGTGGAGTGGAGGTCACTTAAAATATGATTGTTCAACTTGCTCAAACACACGAGTTCTTATTGTTTAAGTAGTAGCCAATCAAAATGATCACATTTGGACAATCTCATTTTCAAAGAGCTTTTAGAATAGATTGCATCACTTAAATGTTTTGCATGCCACCATATACATAGCTATAATTGCAAGATCATAATTATATTTTTTTGTGGCGCAATCATTTTGTTGTTGTAGTACCATAAATCATTACTACAACAAATTTTCCCACTGTTGTCAAGGAGGTGATGCTATTTAATATTAGATGTACTAAACATGCAACAAATGGCTAATAAACTTAAAATTTCATAAATCCACTATCACTCTGGTAGCTGTGTGTTGGCAATCCTAGTAGTAAATCACATCTTTCTACACAGAACTAGAATTGTTTTACCAAGAGAAAAAGAGCTTCAATAAAATAAAAAATAAAAAAGCCCAAAGCAGAATTCATGTACCTGGTTATGACCAGCAATTATCATTTTCCCTATGCGATGCACTGAACTACTGCAACACTCCATGACACCATGCAGAGGCATGCAATGAATTTTAATTTTCTTACCACATTCAAAAAAGTTGTAAACAGGGCGAACTTTCAGGACTCGCTGCATATATTCATGGAGGATGCAAACTTCAGACTTCCCATTGGGATTAATAACAAACTCTAGCAAATAAAAACATTGGTTGAAAGTCATAAAAACAGGTTTTTAAAACATTATGCCTGCTTTATGTATTAACTGTTATTCTACTAAAAAGGTACAAAGTTGTGCGTGGCAGTCTTAATTCTAAAAAAGTTTTACAGTATTATAAAAGAAAAAGGTTTGACTTGTACAATTTTAGCTGCACCTTGACGGGACAAAAATGTTAGAATGAGTGAAACATTAAAATGTTTCTGCAATGAAACAAACCTTTCTTTGTTGGTGCATCCTGAACAGACAAGGTTATAAGTTTCTGATTCGCAGGTAAAATGGGTCTCTCAGACTCTGCCTGCTTGCGTTTCACTTCACGATTGAACTGTCGTCTTTCTGCCCATGTCCTGAATTTCTTAACAGTAACCTGCTCAAAATCAAATCTTTTTTCCAAATAACTTCGGAAATCTTCAAGGTCTAAGAACACAAATAATTAATGTGATATTTAAGAATGTATGTAACCACAATTTGCATTCAATATTCAACAATCAACATAGGTATGTCCAAAACCACAGGACTCCCACGCATGTTTCCCTTCAAGCTAAAGCTTAGGAGGCTCTTTTGGTAAACATTTGAAGTATACATTTCTTTGCAGACAGCAGATGGTCTAGCAGTGTTGGCTAACCTGTGACACTCCAGGTGTTGTGAAACTACAAGTCCCAGCATACCCTTCCAGCAATAAACTGCTATATATATTGGCAAAGCATGCTGGGACTTGTAGTTTTACAACACCTGGAGTGCCACAGGTTAGCCAGCACTGGTCTAGCACTATACTATTAAGCTCATTTTCTCATACTTGCAAAACAGAGAACGAGAACTCGGACACTTAACGAGAACAGAAAGTGGCAGTCATTAAGGAAAGTAAAGCAAAAAAATAAAAAGGCGTAACTTTGCACCTGTGCAAAACCATGTCGCATTGGAAGTGGAGGTAAAATTAAAATGTGGGAACAGATTTATAGTTCGTGTAGGGCATGTCCTAGATCAAAAAAAAAAAAAAGTAGTATTTTCTCAAGAAAAATAATAAACTAGTTTGCACCCCTTGCATTGTGATCACGTTTACTCCTCTTTTTTCCCTTACTCTCCTTAATGACTCAGTATTTTACTTTACTAACTTTGGACCTATGTAAAATATTTTGTTTATATGTTTGTATTACTTAACTATACTCACCAATGGATTCATCTTTGCAGACTTCCACTTTTGCCTTCACCTGGCCCAGTGCTCCCTGTGCTATGTCCCCTGGAGGCTCTTTGTCATCTGAACCAAAGCTATCAGCAGCAGTGGAGTCTGGCTCTTCAGGCTGGTCCTCCAAAGATTTATTACATGGCGATTCCAATGGACGGCGGGCTGACATGATGTCATTGTTCTGCTCCTTCACTTCATTATCCTTCATTTTCTTATAATGCAAGCAAGGAATACTGCTGATGGGAGGATCATGTTTCTGAAATGACAAATAAAGGATCTCAGTGGATGTCAAGAATTATACAGAAATTTATATCCCACATATTCAGCCTACCTATCTTTGGTTACACAGAATTATATAACCACACCACTGAGAGCATAACTAAATATTAGAACACAAACCAGCGAGTTTGAATCCAGGTATGCGACCCTCTGCCGTATCATCCTGATTAATAGTCCAACATTGACAGAGAGTAATAGTATTGGAAACATAAGTGACGTGATCGTATAATGATCGAAAGGGGCAGATCTGGAATCAAACTGGCTGATTTTATGGTCTTTAGCATTAGCTAAGCCAGCCACTGCGCAAAGGATATATATGTTGTTACAAACAAATAAAGCATTTGATTATTTAATAAAGTTGAATAGATGAAGGGAAACACCTGTTAATGTATACATGAAGGTGGACCTATCCTTTGAGGAAAGAAAGTATTCACTGTGTATAAGCTGAATATAAAGAAAAGTAGCAAATGTGGTTTGCCATTTAAAACAAGTAAAGCAGTAAGAGAGGCAGACAAGCATGTCATATCCTGGTGTACATACTCTTATGCTTCCAGTTCCCAAGAAATAAGGCCTGGACCAGGTGACTACTCTTGTTTCTCTATGTAAATAGACAGGAATGCCGGAGTTATGGAATGTCATGATCCATCCATCAGGTAAGGGTTCTGTAGGAGGGCGACCACGGCCTTTATGAAGGAATAAAGAAAAATATACCCACATTATGCCAAGTTTCTGTATAACACAATAAAATATACCTTCTCTTCTGGTTACTAAACGTTGTCCTAATGTAAGGTGAAATAAAAATGAATCGCTACTTATATCTAATTTACAACATTACATATTTGTTTACTTTAGGTGAGCCAGTGCTCTATGAATTAACTTCTTAAAGTTTGCACAGTCATAGCATGCATTCAACACTGGTGCACAGCACAAAAAGAGCAAAACATTTCTTACTTTTCAAAACGGTTTTTATTTTGGTTATCATTGGTTGCACACTGGTCTCTCCATCTGAATGGTGGTCACTTTCATGGTCATATTTTTCTTCCAGTTTTCTCTTCTTGGGTATATGAAGACTTTCCTCCAGCAGCGCATCCACATCGTTATCAAAGTCATCCTGCAAAACAAATCATCAGGCACGCCCCCTCTTCCAATAGGTGGGAGAGGTAAAATCCCTTTTACACTGAGCACAATGTACCTCCAATCTGGAGCTAGAGGGGATGGCAAAAAAACATGTCTACAATATGCTGTGACAACACAACAATCACATACAATCAGTAATATACATTAAACATATCTGACCAGTGGTTAGGATGCATATGACAAAGCACTATAATTCATTAAAAATGGCAATCTGTCTGAACAAATGAGGACATGCTTAGAATTAGTTCGGTATGGGGTGTAGTATCAACAGTTACAAACATACCTCGTAGTTGTATATCAGGGATTCCTCATCAATCTTATCATTCTGAAGAATAGATTCCGGTGCAAACTCGGCTCCATCGTCATCTACATCCATCACATTCTCAGTGAAATCCTCCAGATCATCAAGAACAGCATATTCCACTTTCTTTTCCTGATCAGTTTCTGCCTCCTCATTTTTTTTATTTGAAATGTCATTATTACCCACAAATTTACCATTGCTACTGCTAGCAAAAGGACAAACATGCAAGTCTCCATTAACAGTTTTATTGCTATCTATGGCTGTCTGACCCTCTGACCCTGCTCCAGTGTACAGAACCTTTCTATCTTTGCTCCTGCAACTCTCTGTAAAACTTACACTAATTTTAACATCTTTAAGCAACTTGAGATCAGGAGTAAATCTCTTAACTGCTGGTGCATGTCTAGCTGTTCTGGGACTTTGGTCACTTTGTAAAGGATCTACTACTGTAAGTTGACTCTTGTATGAAGACGACCCTTTAGTAAGTAGCTGTGCTCCGTAGTTTAGCTGCAGGTCCCCAGCTGGGGTTTGTGACTGTCCATCACCACCAGAGCCAACGTCCATTACCTCTGCGTCACTGGACGTTTGCAGGGGAGGTGGTGGAGGCTCTTCATTTGGCGGCAGAGGTGGGGGACAAGCAGGTGTGAATTCCATCTCCTTGTTTCCAGGTTCGTCAGGGGGAGGGGCTACAACCTCACACTGCTCCATACTTAATACTAAATTAGCACAACTAAAGACTATACAAAAAGTACTTAACAAATAACTATTCTTATTTGTAGCAGGTGACTGTCCAACAATGTGGATATAGCATATCTCAATTGGCAGCACGGATGATTCAGTTAAGCTGACTACATTGCTCTTTTCATTAATGTAGACAGCCTTCAGAAATACTGTCTCTATTACTGGAAATCACAATGTATTCAGCTTAAGAAGAGTTATCGCTAGGCAGACATTGTGGTACTTGACGCTTTTTCTTCTACCTGGAAAAAAAAAAGAGACAAAGAAAGGAAAACAAAACAAACAATTATTAGGTGTGCTAGTCAAATGCAGAGAATCAAATAAAGTAAAGACTTAATAAGTATGTTGAGTATTAGATTTTCATTTCTCATCCCAAAGTTATTTTGAAAGGCGTTATCTTTTTAGATTACTAGGAAACATGCTGATTCTCAATCCTTACATAAAATGACAGACATCAGAAAGGGAGTGGAAAAAACATGAAATTTTCTGTCGCTCCAATTGTTAAAGATTAGTTATTCAGGCGTTATATTGAGTAACTAAGTGCACAACTTTAAATAAACTCCTTTTCTCTCGTTTTTTTTTTGCATTATAAAATGAGTGCCAGCAAAGGAAAGCAACAATAAACTAGGGTTTTTATTTTTACTGCATACAGTCAGGTTTTGAGGTGTCATATCTGGCTTTCCAGGACTACAATGAGTGTTTCAGAAATCTTTCTCAATACATGTTCCAGGCGTTACTTCAAATTAGTTGCATCATAGAATAGAATGAATCAAGAAAGTACAAATGTTTACAGAGAAACTTAATACAGATGGATCAACAGTTATCCCGACTCAGATCAATGCATTGTATGTTAATTAACACCAATAGTAAGGCTTGTCAAATGGCCTCAACCAACCAAAATAAGACTATTGAAGAATGGACAATTCTACCATACTAATATGAACACCTGATAACCAGACCATGTAGGCTTGTATGCCACATTGAATGGAGCACAAGCTGGTATATGTTGGTCATATGGGCTGTGTAACATACTTAGACAAAATGCTGTCATTAAGTATAGTTTGTCATGTTCAGAAGTTGTCAATATATTATGAAACACAACCCCTATACTTTTTGTACATGGCTCACACTTATTGTTAGATAATTGGCAACAACTATAATAATGGTGGTAAATGAATTGGCAAAACAAATA
The DNA here is from genome assembly GCF_038048845.1 of Mixophyes fleayi. Taxonomy (NCBI): domain Eukaryota; kingdom Metazoa; phylum Chordata; class Amphibia; order Anura; family Limnodynastidae; genus Mixophyes; species Mixophyes fleayi. The sequence goes on along the minus strand of NC_134402.1, from coordinate 342,832,441 downwards.
GTATATTTAAAAAATAAAGCTAGCTTCTGGAAGATTGGACAAGCATATATACACACATTTTAGATTTGATTAAGCGAGAACCCACAAAGAATCAAGATTATAACATTTTAGACAAATTTAAAGTTATAACACTTTATATATAGCCATCAATTGTGGACACTAGTAGAAGCATTCTCTGTCCACTCTTAATATATGCCTGGTGAGTGACAGGTGACTGAGTTGAGTCCATAATCACACAGTCCTGACAAATTTTTCATCGCACACCCCTGCCTCCCAAAAAAACTCAACTGTTTAGTTTTTTTTATCTTTCGGGAGAGAGAGAGGATGCAGTAGCTTAACTCATTTATATATTGGCATTGACCGCCTATGAAGGAGAGTTTTAAAGTATTCTTCCAAACAGAACACTTTAGAAGTTAATTCAACCTCAAGGGTATAACAGCCGCCATTAGAGCCTGGCAGCTTAGTTGCAGCTGCGGAGGATAAAAAAAGCCAAACATTTTTATTTTGCAGCTATGAAGGTAAAGATACATTATTCAGTGTTAAGCTGACATTCCACAGCAGTTCTGTTAATAAGTAAAACATTACCTTCCCCTCTACTACAGACAGCTGATGCTCCTCCCATATATTTAGAATATGTCCTGATTGGATCTTAGTTGATGTGACACCACCACACAGAAAACTGTCCCTGTCTTATTAATTAACCAATCCATAAAATGCATTTCTTTAAAGACAGTGTTTAGCTGTCCATCACGGTCTGCTTGTTTAGTCATTGAAGTATATACCTACTAACATGCCAGCCTGCTGCAGAGGAGCGAGAGAGAGCATTGTGGACTTCTTTAGATATGTATAAACAATGCAGTAATTTAATATACATTATTCAGCTTGGAAATAAAGAGCCTTTGCTCTATGTTAATAAACAAATAGTGTCTTTAATTGCTCTTTAAGGTCACTGTGTCAATTTAGTTAAGGTGGAAGCCAGGGGAGGGCAACAGGTAACCCGCCAGCAAGCCTGTGGAGCCTTCACTTAAGGCGGCCCCCCATCCTGCTGCTTCAGATATCACTTATTCTCTGCAAGCAAAGAATAATAGAGAATGGGAGCAGCTGGCTTCCATGTCATGTGACCACCTCAACACTGCGGGGAGGTCACATAGCATGGCCAATCATAGGCCTGTAATGGGTTAGTGATCTGCACTTTTGGACTACATCCTCTCCCTCCTTCATCTGTGTGTTCTGGCTGTTCAGGTAAGTGTGTGGCATGTGCTGAGGCCTGTGAGGGGAAGATAAAAGTGGCATGTAGGGCATGTAGAGAGGTCTAAGTGATTTGTGGGGGAGGTTTGAAACACAAGGGGGTGTGAGAGCATGTGGCAATATTTTGAAGCATGTGGGTGCATTTTGGGTAGGGATGTGCACCGGCCACTTTTGGTGTCTCGTGTTTTGGATTCGGATTTGTTTCGCAAAACACCTGACGAAAGGTTTTGGTTCGGATTTAAGGATTTGGATTTATTTTTAAAAAAAACATAAAAAGTGCTAAAAACCAGTTTTGTGGGTTTTTTTTCCCCTCCTACGCTATTATTAACCTCAATAATATTCAATAACAATCATTTCCACTAATTTCCAGTCTATTCTGAACACCTCACAATATTGTTTTTAGGCCAAAAGGTTGCACCGAGGTAGCTTGAGCACATAATGCCAAAAAAAAGAGGTACAAGATGGAATTGTTCTGGGCCCTCCCTCCCACCCCTCGCCTTCAATTGTTTGGCCGCCGGAAATATCCGAACAGTGCTCAGATCCCGTTCGGATCCGCACTGTTCGGGTGGGCTCGGATTAGCGGAATCCGAGCCCGCTCATCTCTAATTTTGGGGTGAGTGCTGTGGGGGGTGCCAAAGTTTTCAAATTAAAGATAATGTGTGGTCCTTGTGGAGGTTGGAGGCCCTTGAAGTATGTCGGCTTGCCCATCACTGGAGTAAGCAGTGTACCACACTGCAATGGAATTGATGTTGACTGAGAAGCATTGTGCCATTTATCCCAAAAAATGTATCCCAGGGAAATGACTAGTTTGGGGTTTTGTAGCTTTTCTTTGGGAATGTGTATTCTGCAACTGTCTGAAGAAAGGACCCATGTTAATCTTATGTTAATTAGACCTTTTGATGTGTGAGAGTCCAACACCTGAAGGACAGGAAGGTTTAATTAGACTTGCTGTTAGATTTACTCTGTCTAAAACAAGAAAAAGGAAATCACAGCAAGTTTTAGGATATCACAGATAAGTGTAAATATTGCATGTAAATCCACGTTTGGGTAAACACACTGCATTGTGATACTAAAAATAGCTCAGACATCAGGGGACTGGCTTACCCTGTGAGGCGGTGTCCAAACTGTATTAAAAAAAGCACTGTTTTGTATTGAACGTTGTTCTTCTTGTTTCATCTGACCTGCTCACTGGTACCTTCAACCAGGGTGACCAAACAAACATCACTTGCTTCAAAGACCTGCTTGGAAACTTATCTATCCCTGTGACCTACAGATTAGACCTAACTCTAATCTGGTCCCAGCTATTCTGAGATTTGGACTCATCTTTCCGGTACCACTGCTCTACCCAGCAGCTCTGACCAGTGCGATAGGCCAAGGGGGGGGGGAAATCGATCCACAACAACCCTGATCCATAGAACGAAGTAAGGGGTTCCAGCCCAGGTACACCAGTAATTGGGTACACTAGCAGTGTCAGTTACCCAGAAGAAACCCGGTACTGAATGCCGATAAGGAGTCCAGCGGTGGCAGCATTTGTAAGCCCGTCCTACTGCGGTTAGAGGGCGTATTTGGGATAAAGAAAGGGAACTTTGGCAAAGTAAACCCAGCCGGTTTCCTGCAACAACAGACAGGGTGGCATAGGTGGTCCATCCTGTCAGTCTCTGTTACATTGTACGCTGCATACGGCATGCTGTATTGTGCTATGTATTATGTTAGCTACGTGTATTGTATTTATTTTATGCTAATGTGTGTCTGGGTACTATCTGGTTTATGTATTGTGGCGACTTATAAACAATGATGATTCTCCACACTTCTTCTGTGGCATACTTTATTGCAGCATGAATCTGAGATTCATGCTGCAATAAAGTATGATATGGTGGATAGGTGAAGAACTTGAGCGAGTTAAGTATGTGGGTGGTGTATCCATTAGAATAAAAATGATATGTTAGGGAAAAGAAATTTAAACAGCATATTAACTTTTAATGAAAAGTTGACATAGACTTGTTTACAAAATAAAAAGCTAATACTACCAGTGTTACTTCAGGTGAAAGCAACATAAAACCTGGATGTTTTGCTCCACATTTCTGTGTAGATAGATTAAAACCACCTATACTCAGACAGCACTGCTCAGTCATCAAGGTAAGCACAGCATGTGTCCAATTTACTGGCAAAGTGATGCAATCCTATGCTGGCAGAGGCAGAAGTATTGCACTCCCAGGTGGACTATCTGTACCAGAAGGCAGACGATTTTTAAAACTGCCTATACCACACAATGTAAGGCTGGTGGACTCAACCTAGAGAAAACTGTAGAAACCAGGATAAAAACCATCTTCAGGGCAAAATAATTTTCTTAGCCCTTTGCTGTGGATCATGCCAATATGGTACCCAACTTTCCATCGCTACAACAGGCACCTCTTCGACTCATACTAAAAGGAGACAGGAACAATATATTTTTCTGGGCTAGACTCAAAGGAAGGGAGAAGGAATCTTTGGATTTCTCAGTGGGTGTCCAGAAACAGTAGGCAAGATTTGCATCTGCTAAACCGGCGGTTCCCAAACTGTGCGCCGCGGCTCCCAGGGGTGCCGCGGGCCAAGCATTGAAAAAAAGAAATAACACAGAAACTTACTAATCTGTCGGGCGCCGGGACCCAGCAGACTCCTCTCTCCCGCAGCTGTCACTGAATATCGACGTCAGTAACAAGCTGCTGCGTGAGAGAGGAGACTGCTGGGTCCCGGCGCCCGACAGATTGGTAAGTTTCTGTGTTCTTTCTTTTTATTCTATGGCTGGCGTGCAGCAGAGGAGTGAGAGGGAGTGTGACAGCGGGGAAGAGAGGGTGACAGCGGGGCACAGCAGGACAGAGGAGGGTGACAGCGGGGCACAGCAGGACAGAGGAGGGTGACAGCGGGGCACAGCAGGACAGAGGAGGGTGACAGCGGGGCACAGCAGGACAGAGGAGGGTGACAGCGGGGCACAGCAGGACAGAGGAGGGTGACAGCGGGGCACAGCAGGACAGAGGAGGGTGACAGCGGGGCACAGCAGGACAGAGGAGGGTGACAGCGGGGCACAGCAGGACAGAGGAGGGTGACAGCGGGGCACAGCAGAACAGAGGAGGGTGACAGCGGGGCACAGCAGGACAGAGGAGGGTGACAGCGGGGCACAGCAGGACAGAGGAGGGTGACAGCTGGGGCAGAGAGGGTGACAGCGGGGCACAACAGGACAGAGGAGTGTAACAGGGGCAGAGGAGGGTGACAGCGGGGCAGAGAGGTTGACAGCTGGGGCAGAGAGGTTGACAGCTGGGGCAGAGAGGTTGACAGCGGGGCACAACAGGACAGAGGAGTGTAACAGGGGCAGAGGAGGGTGACAGCGGGGCAGAGAGGTTGACAGCTGGGGCAGAGAGGTTGACAGCGGGGCACAACAGGACAGAGGAGTGTAACAGGGGACAGAAGAGGGTGACAGCAGGGCACAACAGGACAGAGGAGTGTAACAGGGGACAGAAGAGGGTGTCAGCGGGGCACAACAGGACAGAGGAGTGTAACAGGGGACAGAGGAGTGTAACGGGCAGAGGAGGGTGACAGCGGGACACAACAGGGCAGAGGAGGGGCACAGCGGGGCAGAGGAGGGGCACAGCGGGGCAGAGGAGGGGCACAGCGTGAGAGGGACAGTGGAGGGGGACACAACGTGAGAGGGACAGTAGAGGGGGACACAACGTGAGAGGGACAGTGGAGGACACAACGTGAGAGGGGCAGTGGAGGGGGACACAGCGTAGGAGGGGACAGCGTGAGAGAGGGCAGAGGAGGAGGACAGCGTGAGAGAGGGCAGAGGAGGAGGACAGCGTGAGAGAGGGCAGAGGAGGAGGACAGCATGAGAGAGGGCAGAGGAGGAGGACAGCGTGAGAGAGGGCAGAGGAGGGGGACAGCGTGAGAGAGGGCAGAGGAGGGGGACAGCGTGAGAGAGGGCAGAGGAGGTTGACAGAGGGCAGAGGAGGGGGGACATCGTGAGAGAGGGCAGAGGAGGGGGGACATCGTGAGAGAGGGCAGAGGAGGGGGGACATCGTGAGAGAGGGCAGAGGAGGGGGGACATCGTGAGAGAGGGCAGAGGAGGGGGGACATCGTGAGAGAGGGCAGAGGAGGGGGGACATCGTGAGAGAGGGCAGAGGAGGGGGGACATCGTGAGAGAGGGCAGAGGAGGGGGGACATCGTGAGAGAGGGCAGAGGAGGGGGGACATCGTGAGAGAGGGCAGAGGAGGGGGGACATCGTGAGAGAGGGCAGAGGAGGGGGGACATCGTGAGAGAGGGCAGAGGAGGGGGGACATCGTGAGAAAGGGCAGAGGAGGGGGGGCATCGTGAGAGAGGGCAGAGGAGGGGACAGCGTGACAGAGGGGGCAGTGTGAGAGAGGGCAGTGTGTCTGGATGCAGAGGGGCAGAGTGTCTGGATGCAGAGGGGGCATTTTTGCATACAACTAAATAAGTATTTCTGTCCTGACCTAAATACTTATTACAATTTTTTGACCCAACTACTTCTAAAACAGGACTGCTCAATAATTATTTTGGAGGGGTGCCTTGAAAAAATTTGGAGACTCTAAGGGTGCCGCGAACTGCAAAAGTTTGGGAACCACTGTGCTAAACACTAAACAATGTGGCCTCTTCCTATTCCATGGCATAGCTTTACTCCAACTTATTGTTGATGGCTAAATATAATTCTTTGATATGCTTATCTTATCTGAGAAAATTTAATCCTGGCTCTAAAGTAGGCATTCCATCAAAGACTGAATGTAAAGCCAAACATGGACTTCTAGAACCAGGCTATGTGTGGCCTTTGTTTCTAGCATACCCCTTTCCCTTAGAGCAGGTCTGTCCAACCTGCGGCCCTCCAGGTGTTGTGAAACTACAAGCCCCAGCATGCTTTGCCGGTAGACAACCAGTTGATAGCTGGAAGGGCATGCTGGGACTTGTAGTTTCACAACACCAGGAGGGCAGCAGGTTGGACAGGCCTGCCTTAGAGCTAAACATCCTCACTAGTACTCTGTTGCCCCTAATTATTGTGCATGTAGAAGTAGGGGTTTATTTGTTGGCTGTACTGCCATTGGAGATACTAGGCAATAGCATAAATGGCATCTACTTAAAAGGTACAACATAAAATATAATCTGAGTGCTGTGCAAAAATAAGACACAAGTGCCCAAAACAAACAGGCCAAAGTCAGGGCAGAAACTCAAGAATGATCATGGTCCAGGCAGATGCAAGGACAGGCGACAATCCAAACAGTGATCAGGGTCCAAAGAGTGGACAGAACAGGTAACAACCCAAAAATGGTGAGGGTCCAGTCAGAATCCAGAATACAAGAAAATATGGCACTCCAATTCATAACACTGCATGTCACAGGCAGGGAGGAGCAAGCCACTTTGAAGTTCAGGTGTACTTGTATACTGTTCCTAACTAAGCTTTTATTAGCAAGTTGCATACACTGGACGTCCTCTTGCTAATTAATTGTCAACACAGCCATAACTGTATTATATATACCTCCCTGTGTGCTGTTACAAGGCAGTGTGTTATGTTACAGCTTGTAATATTTATGTTGCTTATATAATATCCACCACAGAAAATGCTTCTAAGTAGGCAGAAAACAAAAAACCTGGGAAATGGAGAATTGACAAAATCCTATGATTTGCTCATCATTTCGATCTCCCTCAACATATAGAACCTACAAAGATAGATTTATAAGTTCACATGAGCAAGAAAGAAGTTTAACTGGAATTGAGCTGAACCAGTGCTGTCAACAGAAACATTACTTGTGTTCATGAAACAAATACAGATTGCAAACTTTTGTATGATGATCCTATAAAGTGCCATGATGAATTGTGGACATATATTTAGTTGTTCATGGCTCAAAATTACTGCAATAATGTAACTTTTAAATACATAAAATATCAGTATATGAATTACAGGACCCATTTTCTTCCATAAAAAGCACTTTCATTGAAGATACATGTCAGCAACTTAGATCACACAGACAATGCATACACCAAGTAGCCACAACATTAAAACCACTGACAAGTGAAGTGAACAACAACATTGATTATCTCGTTACAATGACACCTGTCAAGGGGTGGGATATATTAGGCAGCAAGTGAACAGTCAGTTCTTGAAGTTAGAAAAATAGGCAAGCATAAGGATCTGAGCGACTTTGACAAGGGGCAAACTGTAATGGCTAGACGACTAGGTCAGAGCCCCTCCAAAAGGAATGCACAACTGTACCCGAGGAGTTATATCCCTTCAGGGCAACAGTATTGCCTGATGGAAGTGGCCTCTTGCAGCAGGATAATGCACCCTGCCACACTGCAAAAAATGTTCAGGAATAGTTTGAGAAACATGACAGAGTTCAACGAGAAATCGGTGATGTTAGATCACTGAGGGCCTTTGTGACCGTGCCGGAGGCACTCCGAATAAAGCTGGGTACACACTACATAGTTTTCATCCAATAATCGGCTAAATCAGCCAACATACAACCACTCGTTCAAAAGTCGGGTCAGTGTGTGTAGTGACATTTAGGCAGACTTTCGACCAGTCTGCCCAAATGGACGATTGTCGCCTCATTTGGTTGGTCGTACCGTTTAATATTTTCGTTCTAATCTCGTTTCCGCTGTGCAGTGTGTATAAACTTCCGACCGATCCACAACAGGGAGTACGAAATTACAGTCATTGCCCACGACAACATGGCTGTAAAATGTCGCTAAAGGGACGTCCACTCTTCCCTTTATCGTCCTAAACAAGGCTAGTGTGTATGCAGTCCATGGACCGAGCGATTGGACCATCGATCACATGTAAAATCGCTCAGCATAAAAAGTTGGTTGAAATTTTTGTAGCGTGTACCCAGCTTTAGTAAATATGCCCCTTAAATCCTAATTTTAGAGCTTAATAATTAACACGAAAAATAACAGGATGGAAACAAGTCTAGAGAAAAAAAAAAGCATCTGGCGCACCTGATACGCACGAGTGTATATAATGTACACACACACTACACGTACTTGTGTACACACACACTGAACACAGCGCGTCCAGCAGTCTCCGTGCAGCAGCCAGTTGCTGCCGCCCTCACACTCAGCCCCCAGGTACAGACTACACCACCCGGCCTCTCCCCACCAGACACCGCTCTCCCTGTGACACCACGAGAGGTGGCTCCATCTGAGGCCCCCGCCCTAAGAGTCGCCGGCCGGCCCGGCACACACCGCCCCCACGGATAATAACTCCTCTCCTGGGGAGGATGACGGGAGAGAAGAGCGGCGAGCGGGGCTTTACCTTGGCGTCGGCCATCAGGCGGAGGATGGGGGCAGATTACGCGGCTGTGCTGAGGGGGATCCGTGGATGTCGAGCTTCGTCCGTGGTTTCCCTCCCTCCGGTCGGACGTACTCTCCCGTATTGTAGACCACTGTAGTGTAGTATACGCCGCGAAACGTTACCACGGCTCCATCCGGAGCTCTCCAGACGTACGGACACGTCACATCCGCCGTGGTGCACCGATGTCTGCCCTCCCCGGGTCACTGTGTGCTGTTATAATGCAACATTAAAAGATAAGTGTAGCGATCGGTTTGATTCGCTTGGGTCCTGGAAATTGGTTTTAAACATGTATAATATATATGAAATTATTAATCGGAAACCGGGTACGGCTTCCGGTTCGGTGGCTAGGTTGATGTAAATAACATGGCAGCTTCCATGTAAGGTTCACATGCAATACGGATTGACTCAGAATAGATGGAACGTGTGGCTGGAGAGGAGCTGATACAATTTTGCTTTGGTTGCCTGTTTGTGCCTTAAAAACTTGGCTTCTTATGTTAAATATATTTTCACTATGCTATTAGACCTTAGTAATGCACAATAATCACTGTATGGCCCTATATGCCAAATGTATGGAACCTGGGAGTGGCTGTCTACTGATTGTGCTTTTTCCCATGCAGTGAATTTAACAGGTACCTACGCTAAAGGGGATTTAAACATATCACCATGAGCTGACGAAATCCCCTTTGAATTCATGACCTGGCCAGCAAGGGGCCAAAATGGTACCTATACCCTAACCCTGTGTGAGTCAGCTAAATCCCCTTCACCGACTGTACCATTTTGGCACCCTGCTGGCCAGATCATGAATTGGAAGGGGATTTAGGCACCTCACCGTGTAGTGTTTAAGGGGCACATTTATCAATCATCAGCAAAAATGAAAAATAGTTATCAATACTTATCGCATGGATAAGGATTGAACTATTTCTCAAATCTATTAAAAACGGATCACAGAAACAGCAGTTCCGATAAACTGCTGTTTCTGCTGGCGTACATTATCAAGACAAGTTTCCAAAAAAAATGTTTTTCGGAACCTGTTAGATTGAGGCCAGGAGCAGTCACCATACTGTTGAATGGTGACTGCTCCCAAAAACGAAGAGGAGTGCAAAGCAGCAGATATCCACGATATCTGCAGCGATGCACCTTTCATAAATATCTGGATGACACAGAGGGACCTTAATTTCACTGTAAGAGCACTATCGTGCTTTCTTAAATATGCCCCTAAATCCCCTTCAGCGTAGGTACCTGGTCCATTCACTGCATGGGAAATTGCACACTCAATGTAAGCTAGCTAGATCCCTTTCCCTGAAAGTGAATTAATTGGAAGGGGATTTAGCCAGCTCAGAGGGGGGATTACTATTCACTTACAGACTCACCTTTTACATTTATATTGTATCAATGTGTGAGAGTTTGCAAAATGAAAATGACATATCCATATAAGTAATCATTATGTTATAGCTTTAAAAGAAATTAGCAGATATTATAGTCAGAATGAGAAGAGGAAAAAGATTGAAGCCTTGAAAAAATGTTACATAAACATGTTCTCAGAGAACATGGACAGCTGAAGGTTCTATGAAAAGTAACATTAAGACTGGTGGCAGAATGCCTGAGAAGATAATAACATAAGAAAGATTTGTTTAAAACGTACAAATTGCAGAATACGCATAATGTATCATTAGCTTGTTGTTAATTTACTGTCTTCTAATTGGTTGCTAAGCTTCTATGCCCTTAAAACTTTTATAAGTGTAAGGGACATGTTCAATTGTTGAATAACCCTGCAGCGTTAAAACTATTACCGGTATTATGGTTAATAGTAAGCTGGATTTCAGCTCGCAGCTCCGAAATCCAGCGAGAAATGTATCGTAATACCGGTAGTTACGCGCACTTTTACAGTAATGATGGTAATAGTGCGCGCGCCACGAGATTTTTGGCTATATCGCCAACAATTGAATATGCCCCTAAGAGTTATTTCTGCAGTAAAGCAGTCTCAGTTTGGAAACCAGACATTTGTGTGGTCTCTTATTCTGCACGCCGATCGATCGTTACTATAGATATTTGACAAACTGTTGACTTACTTATTCAATTACAGGTGGTCATTCTGCTAACATAGGTAATTAACCCCAACATTTCTTGGTGCCGAAACCCGGGAGTGCACATCGATTGCCAGAAAAATAAGACCCTCTGGAATGGACCGTAGCTGCTGATTACACAAATCCATACGGTAAGTAAACATTGAGTGTGTTTTACACTTTGTTTACTTCGTACTCAGCACTTATGGTTCTCAGGGATATTTCTGTCTAATTGATTTGTCGCACTCCTATGAATCTAATTGATAAGTCAGCTCTTGATATCTCATTAGGGGAAGTACATGTTGTTAGGAACCCCTCCAGCCGGCACAACACAACCCGGAATCTACTCTGCCAGTCAGGTGTTCACTGGAGCCCCTGATGGTGGGGACAGACTGGGCCGCAGACTGACAGAGGGTCGTGAAGTGCGTACCAGCTGGGGAGAACCCAGGCAAGAGGAGTCAGGTCCACGCAGAGGTCAAGGGCCGGCAGCAGACAACAGTATCGATGAACAAGCTGAGGTCAGGGGTCACAGGCAAATAGCAGAACGGGTAAACAGGCCAAAGATCAGGGTCACAGGAAACACGAGCAAGGTCCAAATCAAAGCCAAGGGTCATACACGGGGAGTCAAATAGAGATATCAGGATACAGTACAGGAACTAGCAGGTTAGCAGACTGGAACACAGGAGCTATAACCGGCAATGAGGCAGCAGACCTCATTGCCTTAAATACCAGTGGCCACCAATCAGAGCCTAGCTCTGAATTAGACACAGCCCCCAGCATAATTAATAGGCTGCATTAATTAGCCCACAGGCTAGGACATATGGTGAGCGCTGCGCCCGGCTTCCTCTCATTGCCGGGACGCAGCGCTGAAGCGTCTTCTCGTTGCCCCGGCAACGGCCGGGTCAGGGCCGGAAGTGACGTCCCGGTCGCCATAGCGACGGCCGGGACGCAGGTGAGTGAGTCGCGGCGGCTGGGCACCACCGCGGCTCGTAACAGTACCCCCCCCTTGAGGAGGGGTCGAGGGACCCCGACATCCAGGTTTTCTTGGGAACCACCTGAAGAATTCCCTCAATTGTTTAGGGGCATGGAGTTGTCTTCGCGGAACCCAAGATCGCTCTTCTAACCCGCGGTTCCTCCACTGCACCAGGAAGTGCACCTGTCCTTGCACTTTTTTGGAATCTAAAATCCTTTGAACCACATATCTTAGTGGCTTACTCGAACTTCGCCCAGGCACAGTTGAGGATTGGCTAGGATACAATACCGGCTTCAACAATGAACAATGAAATGTGTTCGGAATTTTTAGTGAACTAGAAATCTTCAATCTAAAAGCTACCGGATTGATCTGTTTGGTAATCATGAACGGCCCAATAAATTTAGGCCCTAGTTTTTTACAAGGCTGTCTGAGCCTAAGATTTCTAGTTGATAGCCATACTTTCTGGCCCACTTTGAATGGGCAGGTGGTACGGTGGCGATCCGAAAATTTTTTGGCCGACAATGAGGATTTTTTCAAGGAGGACTGAACTTTCCCCCAAATTACTTTCAGATCAGCAACTGTGGAATGAATCTCCGGAATACCAGCAGATTTGAGAGAGTACAGAGAATTAGACCTGGGATGGAAACCGAAGTTACAGTAGAACGGGGAAGTTTGAGTAGATGAGTGAGATGAGTTATTCTAGGCAAACTCTGCCCAAGGCAGCAAAGATGACCAGTTGTCATGGAATTCTGAGGAATAACATCGGAGGAACTGTTCAAGTGCTTGGTTAACCCTTTCAGTTTGCCCGTTAGACTGAGGGTGGTATGCAGATGACAGACTGATCCGGATTCCGAGGAGGGTGCAGAAGGATTTCCAGAATTGTGCTATGAATTGTGAACCACGATCAGAAACAATATCGGAAGGAAGTCCATGGAGCCGGAAAACATGTTGTATGAAGAGAATGGCCAGATCTCGAGCTGTAGGAAGCCTGGTTAATGGGATGAAATGTGCCATTTTACTGAAACGGTCCACCACAACCCAAATAGTATTATGTCCTGCAGAAGGTGGCAAATCAACAATAAAATCCATGGACAAATGTGTCCAAGGTTTTGCAGGAATGGGCAATGGAAGCAATTGACCCACCGGGCGAGTCCTGGGGACTTTGTTCCTGGCACAAATTTCACACGAGAGGACATGACTCTTGACGTCAGCGGACAAGGATGGCCACCAGACCGTACGGGAAAGGATCTCCAGCGTCTTATAAACTCCAGGGTGTCCAGCAGACCTACTATTATGCGCCTCTGCAAGAACCGCCTTCCTTAGATGGACTGAAACAAAAAGACGTTGTTCCGGAGTAGTATCAGGGGCTAATTTCTGGAATCTCTGAAGTGTGATACTCAGATCTTGGGTTAATCCAACATGGATTATGGAAGGAGGAATAATAGGCTCTGGGTTCGAAACTGGAACGTGGTGTGCCAAGAAACTTCTGGACAGAGCATCTGCCCGGACATTTTTGGAACCCGGTCGATAGGTGATCAGGAAATTGAACCGGGTAAAGAATAACGACCAACGGGCCTGTCTGGGATTTAGACGTTTGGCCGATTGTATATATTGCAAGTTCTTGTGGTCGGTAATGACAGAGATCTGATGTGGAGCACCCTCCAGCCAATGTCGCCACTCCTCGAAGGCCCATTTGATTGCCAACAGTTCCCTATTCCCGACATCATAGTTGGCTTCTGCTGAAGAGAACTGGTGGGAGAAATAGGCACACGGGTGTAGACGATTAGTATGAGGGTCCTTCTGTGATAGTATAGCCCCAGCACCGACGTCAGAGGCGTCGACCTCAAGAACAAATGATTTAGCTGGATCCGGGTGTCTAAGGACCTGAGCAGAGACAAAGGCTTTTTTCAGGCTTTCGAATGAGGCTACTGCTTGAGGCGACCAATTAGTTGGATCCATTCCTTTACGGGTTAGGGCGACAATGGGAGCCACGATGTCCGCAAAACCTGGAATGAACCTTCTATAATAATTGGAGAAGCCCAGAAACCTCTGCACCGCCTTAAGGTTGTTTGGTTGCACCCAATCTAGAATAGCCTGAACCTTAGTTGGATCCATGGAGAATCCCTCAGAAGAGATTATGTAACCTAAAAAGGATACTTTCTGCACCTCGAACTCACACTTTTCTAGTTTGGCGTAAAGGTGGTTCTCTCGCAGTCTTCGTAGAACTTGTTTAACGTGATTCTGATGTACAGACAGAGATCTGGAATAGATGAGGATATCATCTAAATAGACGACCACGAAACTACCAAGAAAGTCCCGAAGAACCTCATTGATTAAGTCCTGGAATACTGCAGGTGCATTGCTAAGACCGAACGGCATAACCAAGTATTCATAATGGCCAGAGTGCTTATTGAATGCCGTCTTCCACTCGTCTCCCTCCTTGATACGGGTGAGGTTATACGCTCCACGAAGATCGATTTTTGAGAAGACAGTAGCACCTCTCAGCTGATCAAATAATACGGAGATGAGCGGAAGGGGATAGGTATTCTTGATTGTAATAAGATTCAATCCCCGGTAATTAATACAGGGTCTTAGTCCTCCGTCCTTTTTGGATACAAAGAAGCATCCTGCTCCTACGGGAGATTTAGATGGCCTGATGAAGCCCTTCTCCAGATTTTCTTCAATGTATTCCTGCATGGACTTGGTCTCCGGACCAGAGAGAGAGTACAGGCGACCCTTAGGCAACTTGGAACCAGGAATAAGCTCGATGGCACAGTCAAAGTTACGGTGAGGTGGTAAGGTGTCAGCAGCTTTCTTGGAGAACACATCCCAGAACTCATGATATTGTGAGGGAAGCTGCTCCGGAATAGACTGAATCACCCGCAGGGGCAGTGACAAGCAGGACTGTGCACAGTAAGAGCTCCACTGGACAATTTCTCCTTTTACCCAGTCCATGACAGGGTTATGACGGGAAAGCCATGGGTGGCCCAAGATCAAGGGAACTGATGAACAATCGATAAGAAGGAAGGTTATTAACTCTGAATGGAGAGCTCCGATTTTTAATTGTAGTGGCGAGGTCTCCCAGGAAATCTTGCCACCAGGCAACGGACCTCCATCTAATCCACAGACAGTAATAGCGGACTTGAGTTTTACCATCGGAATTTTAGCAGCGCGGGCGAACCCGATGTCCAGGAAGTTGCCTGCAGCTCCACTATCAACAAAGGCGGACAGGTCCATTGAACGAGCACTAAACATGAGCTGTGCAGGGATCAATACGGCGTTTTTCGGGGAGACAATCTGCAGACCTAGGTGAACTTTCCCCTCGTTCCCTAGGCATGCTCTTTTCCCGGCTTATTCGGGCAGGAACGGGAGAAGTGGCCTTTTGTGCCGCAATAGAGACATAGGCCCTGTGATCTTCTCTTGTCTCTTTCCTCAGGGGAGAGACGATACGCCCCCAATTGCATGGGTTCCTCACCATCCGTGGGAACAGGAATGAAGCCGGATAGAGGTGATGATGTCTCCTTTTCGATTTTCCGCTCTTTAAATCTCCTGTCGATTTTAATGGAGAGGTGCATCAGATCCTCCAGAGAGGTAGGAGATGGGTACTGCACCAAAGAGTCTTTGACCTGTTCCGACAGGCCAAGACGGAACTGACTCCGCAAGGCAGGATCATTCCATCCACTATCAGGTGACCATCTACGGAATTCAGCGCAGTATTCCTCTGCCGAGCGCCGGCCTTGTTTCAAGGCCCGTAGATGAGTTTCAGCGGAGGCAGTACGGTCCGGGTCGTCATATAGTAGACCTAACGCCTCGAAGAAAGCGTCTACTGACTGCATGGCAGGACTGGTCTGCGGCAAGGAAAACGCCCAGGACTGGGGGTCACCCTGTAGAAGGGAAATGATAATCCCGACTCTTTGATGCTCTGACCCGGAGGAGCGGGGTCTCAATCGGAAATAGAGCTTGCAGCTCTCCCTGAAATTCCGAAACAGGGACCTATTTCCAGAGAAGCGATCCGGCAAGTTCATCTTAGGTTCACAGACGGAACTTGGAGTGGGTTGTGACACTTTTGCGGCTTCTTCTTGAACAGACAGACGCTCAGCCAATCCCTGAATCATCTGATATAAGGACTCAACATGGGCTGCTAGGGCTTGTGCCGGAGACGGTGAGGATCCACTTGCATCCATTCCAACCTCGTCTCCGTGAGTGGGCCGGTTATAATGTTAGGAACCCCTCCAGCCGGCACAACACAACCCGGAATCTACTCTGCCAGTCAGGTGTTCACTGGAGCCCCTGATGGTGGGGACAGACTGGGCCGCAGACTGACAGAGGGTCGTGAAGTGCGTACCAGCTGGGGAGAACCCAGGCAAGAGGAGTCAGGTCCACGCAGAGGTCAAGGGCCGGCAGCAGACAACAGTATCGATGAACAAGCTTAGGTCAGGGGTCACAGGCAAATAGCAGAACGGGTAAACGGGCCAAAGATCAGGGTCACAGGAAACACGAGCAAGGTCCAAATCAAAGCCAAGGGTCATACACGGGGAGTCAAATAGAGATATCAGGATACAGGACAGGAACTAGCAGGTTAGCAGACTGGAACACAGGAGCTATAACCGGCAATGAGGCAGCAGACCTCATTGCCTTAAATACCAGTGGCCACCAATCAGAGCCTAGCTCTGAATTAGACACAGCCCCCAGCATAATTAATAGGCTGCATTAATTAGCCCACAGGCTAGGACATATGGTGAGCGCTGCGCCCGGCTTCCTCTCATTGCCGGGACGCAGCGCTGAAGCGTCTTCTCGTTGCCCCGGCAACGGCCGGGTCAGGGCCGGAAGTGACGTCCCGGTCGCCATAGCGACGGCCGGGACGCAGGTGAGTGAGTCGCGGCGGCTGGGCACCGCCGCGGCTCGTAACACATGTTTAATGTAGTGTTTTATCTGTTTCAGTCTAATTGTCTATGAATGTGAAAGTATGTGAACCGTTGAGAGAAAATTGGGGTTGTAATTGTTGTACCGCCTGTGTGATAAGGTAATGTACGGGATATACAGGAGATATCAAGGTTTTAATACTTACCCCACATAGAATAAAGCAAGAGGTGACAAAAGTGGTGGAGAGTGGCAGCTGGTTGTGGTGACTGGGTTTCATGGAGATTGTAAACTAACATTAGAGGTAGTGGTTCACAGGAAAAGACCGTTTGGATGTGTACAAAGTAATGAAGAATTTTATGCAACATTAGGGTGTCACTTTGATGTGGAACTTTTGACTCCGTGTGTAGGAAGAGATTGGTCAAAAATACTATAGAGCTGTCTGACGATCAATGAGTAGTAACAGGATGCAGTACCAATCTCCACCAGTATTACAGACTGGCAGTGTGGAGTAGAGGATGGTGTAGTACCAGTTGTGGCCTTAATGAAATGGAGCTAAAGAGCAGCACAGTGTCAGGGATAATGCCGGAGCAAGATGGAGCAGTAAATCTGTACTGTGAAACACTGCAGACACAGGAGAGCCTGATGGAGCGGATAGCTGGCACCACGATCCTGTGGACGGAAGGAGATCTCTCAGATGAAAAGGCAGAGTCCAAATCCAAGTGGAAGTCGGTGCCACGAGCAAACAAGCAAGGTCAGTATTCAGGCAGCAAGTTCATGGAAAGCTTTTGTGAAAATCAGAAACATATGCTAAATAACAACAAGCAGTCCAGCATCAGCTACCTCCCTTCTCTCAGCTAGATCCCAGCACCTACAATCTACACCCCCAACACTTTCATTATCAATATCCTCACATGATCAGAGTTATTCCTGCATCCAAGTTTCTAAGGCGAGATGACTCCTCCCCTATCCACGACTCCTCAGAAGAATCCTTGAGCATTAAGCCCACTGCTGCTGCTCCTGCTGCTGGCGGTGGATCTTCAACCCAGAAGCAGACCAATAAGAAGTACTACTAGTAGTTTACAACAATTGACTGTTAAACAATCCTTTGCAAGAGGAAGCAAGTATGAAAGCTGTCGCCTAGTCACAAAGCGGATCACAGACGCCATGGCGACTATGCTTGTATTAGATCTGTGTCTAATAGCCATTATTAATGCAGCTGGTTTTAGACATTTGAGGTCTTGTGTCCCAGTTACAAAATTCCATCACAACACCATTTTATTTGAAAAGCTATTCCTCAGCTCTACCAGAAGGTTCGTAAAAATGTAATTATTGGGCTACAAAATGCCATTCTACCCACTGTACACTTAACCACAGATATGCGGACAAGCGGAACTCGGCAAACTAAAGATTATATGATTGTGACAGCCCACTGGGTTGGTGATTTGCCTTCACCAGCATGTACCCAAGAACATCACATTTTTCAGATGCAGGCTACTCTGTGTATCATCTGCTTCACTAAGAAGCATACTACTATTATTATTATTGTAAATTTGTAAGGCACCACAGTGCTCCACAGCCCCGTACAGTAGGGAAGACAAGGACATACATAAAACAGGACATACGTAAAACAAGAACAGACAAGGCAGACAAAATGAATGGAGACATGAAAACAAAGGGTATGGAGGACCCTGCTCATTACAGAGCTTACATTCTAAAGGGAAGAGGGCACAGCTGATAGTTGTGAGGGTGCGTTAGTGTGAATACTGTTATTGAGGATAAGGATACCTCTAAAAAAAGAGATGGGTTTTCAAAGAGCATCTAAAGATTTGAAATCTGTAGGAAAGTCTTATTGTGTGGTAGGGAATTCCATAAGTGGGGAGCAGCACGGGAGAAGTCTTGAAGGTGGGAGTGAGAGGTGGTTATTAGAGACGAGACAAGGCGCAGGTCAGAGGTAATACCACTGACAACCTGTTTGAAAAACTAAGGGATGTCATTGCAACATGGCTTATCCTGCTTGGACTCTCCTGAGGATATGTTACTTCTGATAACGCCACCAATATTGTTAGGGCACTAAAGCAGGGGGAATTCCATCACTTTCACTGTTTTGCTCACACAATCAACTTGGTGGTACAGAACTTTTTAAGAAATGACATGCAGGAAATGCTGTCTGTGTCCCGAAATATTTAGGGTCATTTTCGGGATTTTGCAACAGCATGTAGGAGAATGCAGCTGCTGCAAGAAGAACAGAATTTAGTCCAGCGCAGTAATAAATACTTTTCGTGTTGTGCAAGGTGGTGAAACCACTCAGTGTCTGCACTGTCTTCACAAGGTGACTACATCGTTCGTTTGAGTCAAGTGATTCCTCTAATTAGACTTTTTGAAAAGCAGCAAGAGAAATTGAAGAAGGAAATAAAACAAAGCAATTCGGCTAATTTTCCCAAGACACCCAGTGTTGATGCAGATGAGTGTCTGCACAATATTTTGACATTTGGCCTGGTCTAAAAGAATTGCCCAAAAATCGTGACAGCTCTTTCGTAAATGAACTACAAATTCCACGAGGAAGGCCATTACCAGCAATTACATCAAAGTACACAGACTTCTGTGATGGTGGCTTCCAGCGTGGATTAATTAGTATTGTTTGAGGATGACGTACACACTGATAAGGGTGAATATTATGACAGTGTAGAGTGCAGGTGCTGAGATCTAGCTGAGAGAAGGGAGCTAGCTGATGCTGATATGCTTGTTAATATTTTAGGTAGAATGGCATGTTGGCAATTTTATGTTTTCTACAGTAAACTTTCACCTTTATTAGAGAGGTGTTTTTTTGTTTAAAAAGGTACAAGCATTTTAGTTACATTTTGGTTTCCCTGACTTAAACCACTAGGCACTTGAACTTAGGCTTTAGCACATGAGGTAGAGGGATTAGTATAACCATGACTGAGACTGTAGAGTGACAAGGACACTTCTACCTCTCCTGTTTCTGTATGAGCTATGGCACAGTAAAATGTGACTGGAAACTTTTAATAACACTGCCAGCCCTATTATTTGAATTTATGTTTCAGCACTAAACACTGCCACCTCTCATATTTCTGGGTGAGCTATGGCACAGTACAATGTAACTACAGATTTTGAAGAACACTGCCAACCCTATTATTTCTATTTCAGCAATGACAATTAGCAACTGAGCTCTCCTCTTTGTGTTACCTATATGACACAGTACAATGTGATTGCAGATTTAGAAGACCAAGCCTGTCAGCCCTATTATTTCTATTTCAGCAATGACAATAAGCAGTGGAGCAATGGAGCTCTCCTGAATGTCATGAGACTTTGAAGAACATTGCTACCCCTCCTCATTCATTTCTACCTATGACTCTGCCCAACTGCACTAGAGACTGCCAGGAACTGTGCTACCCCTTCTGTGTCCCTCTTTGAAATGGCGCTGGATCGCCTTGGAGGGTGATACTTATAGAATCTAAACCTTGCGAGATCCGATGACGTAACAGTGACGTTTTGCCTCGTTTTCAATTCCAAGGGCACGCGAAAATACAGAGCCGGCTCGGCTCGACTCAGTGCTTGGATCTGCTATGTTCCTGTGTGTTCAGTTCTCGGGGAAACTGAGCCTGAGCATCTCTCTTAACACTGCCACCTCTCCTATTTCTGGGTGAGCTATGGCACAGTACAATGTAACTGCAGATTTTAAAGAACACTGCCAACCCTATTATTTCTATTTCAGCAGTGGAGCTCTCCTGAATGGCACTGGAGACTTATAGAATCCAAAACACGCGAGATCTGACGATGTAACAATGACGTTTTGCCTCGTTTTCAATTCCCAGTGCGAAAGTACCAAGCCGGCTCGGCACTCAGCTCTGCTGAGTTCGGTTCTCAGGGAACCGAGCCTGAGCATCTCTAACAAATACTGGTTGGACATTGCTATCCCAATGAGGAAGTTTGTTGGACCCTTACTCCTTTGGGAGTTACTCGTGATCCAGAGGAAACTGGTGAGCCTACTTGGATTAGGGAGACTGGTACTCTAGGTCGCACTAAACTAGTGGAGTGTTGGCTGAGTGGCCGGAATCAGCAAGATTGGAGGCTAACTACTTGAGACCGGCTCACTGTGGAATAACTTTGGGAATCATTTGTGGCCTGTCTGACACTCCTGTGTTGTGAGACCTCTCCTATGTGCTGTTTTCTTGTTTTATTGCCACCTGTTATTAGCTAACATTCTTGTGTATTTGGTGGGGGGAGTATTTATCCTTTGTGGAGCACTGTTTTTGCATTTACTCTGTGTGAACACTTGTGTGAATAAAGGGATCATTATTGCTTTCTTGTCTCCTTACCTGTGTGATTCCGTGAACCTAAAGGGCCTGGTGTCTAGTGAACTTAGGTTCTAACCCTGGTATCCTCACAATACATTATTCAGTGTTAACCTGACATTATTGTTAAAAAGTAAATCATTATCTCCCCCTCCATGACAGACCCCATATCTCTAAAATGTCCTGATGGGATCTTATTTGATGTGACACCACAGAGAAAATTGTCCTTGCCCCTGTATATGAATTAACCAATCCACAAAATGCATTTCTTTAAAGCAAGCATGTCTAGCTTGTTTAATTAGGGAAACATCTCCAGCGGTCTGTTTGGTTAAGATCTAAGTGGCATGGGGGGCATATGTAGGGAGGTCTGAGTGACTTGTGGGGGATCTGAGGATATTTGTGGGTGCATTTTGGGATGCGATGTGGGGGTTCTGAAGTTTTTAAATTAAAGATAATGTGTGCCCATTTGGAAGTTGCCCATCACTAGTGGAAGCAGTGTACCACACTGCAGTAGATTGTGTTGAGTGGGTAGGATTGTGCAGTTTATCCCAAAGAAATATGCTCCAGATTTCATAGTACTTTAGATGATTAAATTTATTAGACATTGTCAAATAATAATGAAATAATCTGATGTAACATAGTAAAACAAACCATTGAACCACTGAGGTGATCATCTAGAATGTAAATTCCCACGGGCAGGGTACTCTTTACCCTTTGTCTCCAGTCTGTATGTCCGTTATATTCTATGCTGAATATGGCATGCTATTTACTATGTTAGCTACGTGTATTTGTTTTATGCTAATATGTGCCTGGGTACTATCTGGTTTATGTATTATTTATGTATTACTACTATATGTAATTGTTTAGTATTGATGTACTGTGCTGAGGAATCAGTGGCACATTAATAAACATTGATTCCCCACACATCTGTGGCATTCATCTGATATTTGTGAATACTAATTATCAGTGCACATAGAGATTCATGCTTCCATAAAGTGATGTGGTGGATAGGCGAGAAGCTTAAACGAGTTAAGTATGTGGGTGGTGTTTCTATTACAATAACAATGATAGGTTACGGAAAAGTTATGGGAATAGTATATTCAAATTCAATGAAAAGTTGAGTTAGCTTTGTAAGCATTTTTTTAAAAAAATCTAATACTACCAGTGTTAATTCAGGGGAAAGCAATGTAAAATCAGGCAAGTGGATGCTTTGCGTCACATTTCTGTGTAGGTAGATTAAAACTGCCTATACTCAAAACTGGCTGCTCAGTCATCAAGGTAAGCACAGCATTGGTTCAATATACTGATTGTCCACACTAACAAATTGATGCAATCCTATGCTGGCAGAGGCAGAAGCACTGCACTCCCAGGTAGACTATCAGCACCAGAAGGCTGGTGGACTCAATCTACAGCAAATTGTAGAAACCTGGATAAAAACAAACAAAAAAAAACACCTTTAGGGAAAAATAATTATCTTAGCCCTTTGCTGTGGATCATGCCAATACAGTACCCAACTTTCCATCTATAACAGGCACCTCCTCAACCCATACTAAAAGGAGACAGGAGTAATATATTGCACTAGGCAACACTTAAAATGAATATCTATGGAAATGTACCAACCTGTTGCTCTTTGGATTTCTCAGTGGATGTCTACAAGCTGTAGGCTACATTTGTATCTGTTTAGCACTACAGCATTTGGCCTTTACCTACTTCATGGCATATGCTTGACTAGATGCTTTTCTGTTCTTATCTTATCTGAGAAAGTGTCATCTTGGCTCCAAAGTAGATGTTCCATCAAAGACTGAATGTAATGCCAAACATGGACTCCTAGAACAAAGCCCCTAGCTGCAGTAAGAAGCAATGTTGACAATCGGCAGCAACATTTAGCCACTTCTGATTGGAAATTGTATATTCAACCCTCCATCTAATAAGTACTTAATTTATTAGCAGGTTGGCTATAATGTTGTGGCTGCCTATATTCACATTACTTAATTGACAATATTATATAGTCTACTGCAAAAAAAAAAAAAAAGCCTTTGATTTTTTAGAAGATAATACAACATATGTTTTTTTTAATTAATTTAACTTAATTCTATTTAGTTACATTTTATATGGAAATGCGACTTTAGAATTTACTATGAACAGTGTCAATCCACACCTCTATGCTTGCAATACTTGACAAACGTCTAGTACAAATGCTACTGGTTTTCAGCAAGACACATTTTGAGATGCTTCCTACGGAACATATGGATATACACATTTTATGTGCATTTTCCCCTACACACGTTCTAAGCAAACCTGAAAATATAACTCAAATTAATCTATTACTACAGACAGAAATCCTGTCTGTTTTGTCTGTTTTTATTAATCTGTGCATGATTAAAGAAATTGTGAAAACATGAACTGTTGGAAACGCTTGAGGACTGAGTTCGAGCACCTCTGCATTAGAGCTTCTTCCTCGCTAAACTATAAAAGGAAGATTAAAGAAAGGGTTGTGCCATTAGGTCAATATATCCAAAAAACAGTAGGGAAGAGTATTCCCATCAAGACCTTTCAACTATTTTCTGCAAGCAACAATCTAACAAAGTAAAAGAACATTAAACATGGTTTAGTCTTCACAACCAAGAAATGGTAAAATTGTACAATTTAACACAACATGGCAGGTGTGTGGCGTTCCAGAGTTCTCTATGGCATGAGATTAAACGTGGAGCATCACTTCATCCTAAACTCACATTGCTGCTTCGCAAAAGGTATTTCTCATGTGTAAAAGAAAGATGTGAACCTCACTGAGCAATGATATAAAGCAATCTATAACAATGTATACATGAATATAGCCCTTTATAGTTCTCAATGAAGAAGAACATTGACCATCTGCTAAAATCATTAATGAATCTCATGGTGGCACATTTGTATAATGGTAGAATGTACTGGATCTCAAGAGTTTTACCCACTATCCTAAATCCAATGAAAACCAGGCAAGACTTGACAATGAAACATCAAGCTCTATATTTGAGCAGACGATACAACTGAACAGGCTGTAAGATTATTTTATTTTTAAATAGGATTCACATTGTAAGACATCGGAATAAATTTCTTCCATTTTTGAATCTGTAAAGTGATTTGGGTAAATATTTTGGAAATCACTGTGTTTGTGTAAGGTATGCCCCACGTTTTAGGACCAGAACAACAAAAGCTGATTTTTGCAACTTGCAAATTAAAATAAAAATATAAAAGGGGAGACCTTTTATACCGCTAGTTCCAAAATAACTGCATTCTGTGTTTGAGGGGAAATACAATGTTATGCACGATTAGTCGCTATCCAATAACGATTGTCGAATCTCGATTTGTGTTTCCAACGCACAAATATTTATTCTCAAAAAGTAGCAGAATAATTCAAGCGAATTAATAATAAGTACAGCCGTTACTTATCGCAGGAGCTCTGGATCCAATGAACAGTCATTCAGGTCTGAAGTCTGTGGTCAAGATGACTGACTACTAGATGAAAAGCTCCTGCTTATATGCAAACAGAAATACAGTAAAACAATGCAGATGACGTGGCTTGCTTCTATTGGTCCAGGCTTCAGGAGGGTCCAGGGTGTTGCAGATCATAGGCTAGTTCAAACCAAAATATCCAAAGGTGGGGGTCATCTCTCCAGGGTATGTGTTCCGACTTTCCCGCCAAGAATCCAGTCTCAACTAGTCTATTAACATTTTATAGTCAGCATCATTTTAAAGGTTTATTCCCCAACATCAATAACTAGAGTATGCAATGTGCGATCTCTTCGCCGAATGAACCGGACAGCTGCTGATGAATAGGGGATTAAAATGATACCAGACATGAAACATTTTCTTTAACCTGAACCTTGTTTTACTAACATGCATATAACTTATAATATTAAACATGAATACTACTATATTTCGATATAAATATCTATGTATTGCAACTACAATTAATTTATACTATTTACAGATGTGCGTATTTGTGCAAATGTATGTAAATGTGTAAATGCTATTATTGCCACGTGTTGCGGCTGCGTACGCCCTTTCACGCCGTAGCGTGCTCTACGCATCTTTTCAGACAAAGACAACCAAGTTTGCTCGATATTAATTGAAATGACTTTATCCAATTTGCTGACTTCGACAACAAATATTCCAAAATAACTGCATTCTGTGTTTCAGGGGAAATACAAATATTCCTGTGTTTACTAACAATCATTGCTGAAAAGGAATAAATGTAATCTGTTCAGGTGCGCGAATACTGAATGCAGGAGGAACAACTTGTGGTTGTATACCTATTCACACCTATCACAAGTCATGTGTAATGCTACATTTAATGGGCATTTTAACTAGCTGTAGGAGAGGTTTATGAACATCCTTCTTGAATTCTTCCCTGCAGCGATTAAATTATATAATGTCTGTAGAGAGCAGGTAATAATCAACAAATCTGCCTGACAAGGCAGGTGCTGGGAATTAGTTACCTAGCAATATAGAATCATCTGTTATGCCAGTCTTCATCTCATGCATGTCTCTCACTTATAACTGGCTGAAGATTGTAGTTCTCTAGATGCGGTTATTCATGGCTCGGTAACACTAATAGCTAAAACAAGTCTCTCTGCACATATAAATATATAACAGTCAAGGTTCTAACATGACTGAAAGACATAATTGAGTTACAGCTATAGAATACCAGATGTTGATAATAGAACCAGTTTATTTGGAATAGCGGTCACAGGAAGACACAAATTCTTCCCTCCCCTCACTATGTGCTGATAATCAACACTGCGCCTGCTGGCTTATGAAAGGTATGAGCCTTACAGTTTTTGATAAAATGACAGCTCTGCTTTCTTCCAACCCCAGCATTTGTAAACAGATACAAGTTTATGCAGTGACATATTTTATCATAGGTAGAGAATTTCTATGTCTACCTATGCTAAAAATAATATTAAAAAGTCCACTCATGTCCCCTTCCCCCAAAAGAGCAGAATGGCTGGGGTTCTTTGTCTAGTGACTTGTCTTTTAACATACTCCCCATTCTATCAGACTTTTTAAATGGTGGTGTTTGGACAGCACTGGCTGGATGGCCGAGTAGGTCTCGAATGCCACTGTTTCAGAACATGTGACCCCCACCATTCTTCTAGTTTGGGAGAGAGGAGTTTAGCTTTATATATTTACTATGGGTAGAATTGCCAATCTGTATTTAAAGTTATGGCTTGGATTGTAAGTTCATTTGGGCTAGGCCATATTTATCTTCTGTTTCACATCACTGTATGTAATTTGTCATATCATGATCCCTTCAATGTACAGCACTGTGCAATATGTCAGCGAATACATATAACAATGTCTTATTAGGGCCTTTTGATATAATGTAAAACATATTCATATCAATTCTTGAATACCAATTTTTCTAAGTTACATAAGATTACATGAGAAAGCATGTGGCAACATTCCTTACTGACGCAAGCTAAGATCCACTCATTATTTTAGCAACCAATGAACAGCCAATAAAGTATATGTATATAGTATATTAGTATAATGTACATACATTTAATACTGTAGCGCTTAACTAGGACTCAACTCATTTGTCATATGTGAACATGTGGTTTGATTAAGACTTCAGGATTCCCATCGTCTCATCCCCACAATATTTGTCATGTGATTCACACATGCATCACAATGTGTCCTCAGTCCACCACTCAGACACCAATTTGTTCAAACCAACCTCAGTTTATGGTGTTATACAACTTTATATAAAGGAAGATACTATTCCAACTACATATCTTTGTGCCCCCAAATGGTTACTATTACCTTAGCCTTTAAACTGTTTTACCAGTAAAATACAGTGTAGAATGTCTATTTTTTCAAGGTTATTTTTTAAATTCTTAAGTCTGCAATACCAAAATAAGCAGTATGTCCTATAATACCAACACTTGTTATAGGAGAGGTGCAGGAGTCCCCCCATGTCACTTGTGGGGTGTTGTTAAAGGACATTTTTTTTTTATGTGTGTGCATTTAGCACAAGTAAAACATACCATAAGCCAGTGTTTCCCAAACTTGGTCCTCAGGGACCCCTAACAGAGCATGTTTTCCATATCTCCTTGCTGGAGCTCTGGTGTATTCATTACTGACTGACACATTGTAATTATACCACCTGTGGATCTGTTACAATGTATCAGTCAGTAATGACTACACCTGTGCTCCAGCAAAGAGATATGGAAAACATGCACTGTTAGGGCTCCCTGAGGACTGAGTTTGGGAAACACTGCCATAAGCATAGAAGATACAACACTCACATGATCCTAAGGAATGTATTTGAGACAATTAACATTCAGTTTTGTGACATGATAATTATGGTTTGCATCACTTATTGTGATAGAAGGGATACATATTTGGAGGGGAATTCAAGGAGTTAAGACATTTAGAGCACCAGCTAAAATCATTATTTTTTTTGTAAACACAATATATTGCCGGTTTTCATCATGTTATTTCCCCATACAAGAATCGCAGCAGATCTGTGTGTATGTGGATAAAGTGCAAGTCGCAAGCCAAATTACAGAATGTTATTCACAAACTGCTCAATGATGCAAACTAAATCAAGGATGCTCTAAAATCACTCAGCGTTATTCGTGTCTTTCATCATTATTATCATCATCATTTATATAGCACCACTAAGGAGCGAGTGAGCTAAGTTCCTAAATAACACTCTAGGGGGGAATTCAATTCTGAACAAAATGCCGCTGGAGCCTTGTGCGACGAGACTTCACAGTGATGTCCAGCCTCATACAGGTGCGAGTTAAAATGAGTGGAGATACTTGTACCATAACCAACGGGTGGCGAGCAGGAATGCTAAGGCAATTAACTGCAGCCCCAGGAGAGAACATGCTGTAAAACGTTCCACTAAGAACTCATACACTAGGTTGAAAGCAAATGTTATCCAAAAGAGCAGATAGCTGCATCCACTAAGATATAATTGTTCTCTATGGCAATCCTCTGTAGACAGTGACACTCAGGACATACTTTCAGTAGAGAACATGCTGCATTCCAGTGCTTCAGTCATTACAGAGGAGACAATTAGCACGGAGATCAACATGGTCTTTCATAGGAAGCACACTTGCAGTATTCAGTGTATGGTACACGCTGCAACCAGTAGCCATCTAAACACAATTTCTTTACCTAGTGTGTATGAGCTTCCAAAATTCCTTTTTCTTTTTTCTTCAATTCTCTTTACCTTAGTCTTCTGAAAACATCAATAATCATTCCTGGAATAATGTAGTATTGACAGTAAAAATACGACTGGTGATCAGGTATAGCTGAAGTACAAAGAAGCAGCATTCATGTCATACTCTATGTAAACAAAATATAAAATAAGATAATGATCCCTTCATGTGAAATAACTTAATATGTAGAATACCTTTCAAATGTTCAGTTCTATTTACTTTAAACCCCAGTATCATATTAATGATTTATTAATGATAAGTGTTAGAATAGCCAATATACATACAAATATACATAGAAGCAAAAAAATCGCCAAACATGTTTTAATCAGTGACAATTCGATGCAATATTGAAAGTGCAGAAAATATAAAATGAAGAGCAGCAGGTCATGTGTCTTTGAGATGGACACAAGTAACCCTACTATGCAGCAACTAACTATGGTTAGAGCAGTAGCTGTTAAACAAGACTGATATGGTCAGAAGCAGGTGGAATGTCAGGGATACAAGGAGACAAACAGACAAATACAAAGTCAGATGAACCAAGGTCAGTAACAGAAATTCAAACAGTCAAACTGACACCAGACATAAGAATTATCAGGAAAAAATCAAGACCAAAATGTTAATGACAATATAAAAACTATTTCTCAGGCACTGCAGTGAGCACCTGCTGGTGTCAGGAGGGGCGACACCACTGGCAACCGCTTCCACATGAGGAGAAGCGCACTTCTAAAATGGACTGGGAGCTGCCACCCGTTAGTACAGTTATGGAGAGCAGCATGTTACACAATGGCAGTGTACTTTTGAAAAAAGCATTGTGGACAAAGCATGTTATTGAACAGGAGTGATGGGAGAGTATGTGCTAATCAATTCATTGCTAGATGCCAGATTTTTTAAAATTTAAGTTAGACTTATAAGTAATAATGAAACTGAATATATGCTGAGAAAAAAGGGATGGGTAGTGCAATGTGGAAAAGAACAAAATGGCATTATAGATTCACAATTACTACAAGGTGGCCTGTATTTGTTGTAATGGTCCAAGCACAGATTTGTGTCTTCATTTTCAGTTACACTTCACAGCACAGGTGAATGTCTGGTAACAAACAGCTGAGGGCTGGTAATTCCTGGCTCAAGGACCAAGGGGAAAGCCAAAACTGGAAATTCCTTGAATCATATATGAATGTGGTGTTATGAAAACATGCTTTTGGCCCATGTAACAGCACAATACTTATCAGATCAGACTGGTTTGCCTGGAACTCCAAAACGAATAGTTTAACATGTAAAGATCATTTTAATATTATGTAATTTTGATCATTACATTTTGATTTGTGTGTTTTACAGAATGCAAAACTACTTTCAAAAGAAACTATTAAATAAATACAAATTTTAAAAAAGGAAATACACAATAGTGTCCAATTTTCACAATGGGGAAGATAGACCATCCAAAATACCCAAACTAACACCGTTTACACAATGTGACTAATAGGAGTTACATTCTCATCTATTTGTGCTATTTTGAATTATGCCCTTTATTTTTTGTAACCTGTTTACTTTTGTCTTTTGTTTACTTACTATTATCAATATGTAAAATTTGTAATTATCATATATTCAGTTTCCCCATTTCTACATCTTCATATTTGCATTGTAAAATGCAAAATAAAAATATATCATGCATTTGTGCTGCTTTTTAAAATATATTACCCATGGGCGAGGTCAAAAGCACCTTCTTTAATTTGTACTAATTATGTGGTATATTTGAGATTATGTTACATTGTTCCATAGTAGGTACTGAAGGAGAAACAGAGTAAAACATACATTTGTTGTTACATGGCTCTTCAAAAAGCAATAAATGTTTAGGCAATCCAGACGATTTTTTTTAAACCTTTCCATCTTCTGCATTCTTAAATCAGCAGGTTCAGTGGGGCGAGAGTCGAAGAAAAAAAGCAGGTGCTGCACCTAATGCATTTTAAGCATGTTAGCCCATAGTCACTAGGCAATATAATACAAATTCACTATTTTTCAATGCTAGGTTGCATTGACAAATAACTGACAAAGGTAATCTCTAGCCCCAAAATGTTAAAAGAAATGCTTACTTTGCATTCCCCTCCAGTGGCCGGTAGTGGTTTTTGGTAATTACATTTGATATCTAGCCTGCCACACCTGATCATGCACTTCTTTGGTCAAACTCCACTTGGTAAAAACAGGTTATATAGAATCGGATGTAGAAGGAGAAAGCCACCTGGTAGTCAAAAAGCTCAGACATAGATAAGGATGACCGAGAAAAAAGCAGATCAAGATGGATTGTTTTTATGTAACAGCCATTTGTTATAGCAAACAGCAAGAACTACCACTTTACGGAAGTGGTAAACCAAGGGGCTTCAACAAAATAGGTTTGTATGGGCTAGAGAATCTCTAAGGTTATGTTGTTTCATAATGAATCCACTTGGCACAGTTCTTCCAGGAGTTACTCACCTACAGTCAGTGCTATGTCACAGAGAACAGTTTACCAACATCATGACATTTATATTTATCTGTTCTCTCATCTACCAGAAATGTAAGGCATTTGTAAATCTGTAAAATGTGAACCTGCACCTCAATCTGTGATACTACAGTGTATGGCGCTTTCCATGCAAAAATTAAGGAGGCTCACCTGGCCTGGATATTAGTCACAGCTCTGCTGGAACAACATTTTAAAACGAGTTTCTTACTGAATCATGATCGCATTTCATCCACTTCTTAACCCCAAATGACTCAGCAATTGGCAAGATCTGGCTTTATTTAATGTGCTTGTGAGTGTGTGGTAATGGCTTGGTTCTTGTGAAAGCCTGACATATAATATTAAAAGCTAGTTATACAGAATTACAAACAAATGTCCTTTAGTGGCCAATGTTAGGTTGTTGCTTTTTTTTTTGTTGTTGCTTTTTTTTTAAAGCAACTAGCCTCCCAGGACCACTCATAAAATGATAATCTATCTTAGGGCCAAATAAATAAACTGGTATGTGATCACATTACAAATCTAAGCACAGTGACTTGTTTACATTATTAGCCATATATTATATGACTGAACTAGAAGGGTACAGACAAGAAACTAATATTTTTCAATTTCTGCCTATAATTCTAAAGCATTAAACATCATTTTGAGGTTTTTGCAACCCATCACAGGTTTGTTTTTTGTTTTTTTTAGATAGATAATTGATGTGCTTGTAACACAAAGAAGATACAAGTAAACACTTTAAAAAAGTAGTTTTAGAAAACAAAGAAAAAACAACATTTCACACCAAGTTGGTGACTGTGCTTTCAATTGTACTGCTGGAAACATTTTGGTTCTCTGGCTTTTGTGCTGGTTGATGAAATATTTCAATAATTTAATCATTTTAGGAACCAGAAGTTCAATGTGTTTGATATGTATATTTATCCTTGGTTAACAGACACTTGTTGTAATGAAGAGGCGCTACTGTTGCAGCTTAAACTGATAAGTACTAGTTTTCCACTGAGTGATGTCACAGTTTAACATTGTGCGTTCTGTGAAGGTCACATGCCCTTCCCCATCAATCAGAACAATGGTGTTTGTCCTAAAACAAAAGACAGAAAAATACATAAGTAGAAACAAAAACAACAGTGATATTTATTTAAAAAAAAAAAAAAGAAAAAAAAATCTTTCCTTCCAATGGGATTCTGATATCACGATAACTCATCCATTTGCTGAACCCAAGTTTGTCCAGCACAGGACACTGGTGGAGTTAATATACTAGCTGCTGCCTTCATAGTAGTGTGATAATACCAAGTTATTAAAAAGGACCACTAAACCTAAAACACGAGATGCCAATATAAAAGATCTCCTTACAGCATTCATAGATATGAATATCTCTATCTATATCTCTATCTGGGGCCTATTTATTAATGATTTTTTGCATTAAATTCCCTCGAAGGACCGACGCACCTTTACGGAATGTGCACATTTATTATCTGTGCTAGGAAGAAGATATCATAAATATCACTGCTGCTTTGCATTTTTTTCTGAAATATATAGCAGTCCGCATAGATGTCTATGAGGACTGCTATATACTGCAATTTAATAAGTTCTGAAAAGGTATTTACACATACGGTAATGTACGCCAGCTCAGGCTGGAATACATTACCATATGTGTAATTTCTCAGATCTGCTCTGTGGGGAGAGTATTGTGTTAGAGGGATCTTCGGATCTCTCACCGCATCTTACTGCTCTCCCCTCCAGTCACTATCACAAAGGTGGTCACTTTGCGATAGTGACCATAGGAAAGATAGGAGAGCATTTTATCACGTGAGCATTTTATGCTAAGGGGATAGTTTCATCGAAAATGTTTAACAGGTTGTATGGCAAAGTCTTATAGTTTTGAAGATAGATAAGATACATAGATAGATATGTTATTGTCGCTATGTTACAGGAGCAAATGAGTATTTTAGATTTACTGGTCCTTTAAATGATAGTACATCCACATATATGCCCTACACACAGTTTTGGTCTGCTTCAGCTACTGGATTGCACATACTTTGACAGATATGTCATTGTGGCTCTCACTCAAAATGAGTCACTGATACAATCAAATTTACATGTAAATGTTTTATCTGTTATCAAGGCATCAATACCTAAATGTAAATGTACATAATTTTATGGCACATGCCAATACTGTTCATATTGCAGAAATAATTTAACATTTCACATGACCACCTTCTAGATGTTTGATCACAGGTACAATACTGATATTCTTCAACACCCTCTCATACCTTGAACTGAATGGAAAACTCCAAACACTGCAACCTCATGCATTCTTTGCCTGCTTTTTTCCCTCAAATACAACTTTTGACCCTCAAATCGATCTCCTCCTCTAATGTAATTTCTGCCCACATCCCCAATTTGGGTTAACCATGGTGACAAGGGTTTCTTGTGCATTTTCCGAGTCGGTGATACATTAACCATACCTTGTTCCATAGCCTGGGCAACGAACACACACTGCGGAATAACTGCTAAGGATTGGCCGAACAAAGTCCTTTCCCTGTTCTTCTATAGCTGGATCCGGCAACTGTCTAGAAGATACATCCAGAGAGAACAGAGACAGAAACCATGAGATGCACACAAAGCAGTCAAAAATGGATGACTGCAGTAGGATTCACATCACACCAAAAATAATTAGACACTAATGGTAACAAACGTATAAAGCAAATTTCCATACTATAATTTTAATTAATGCAATCTGAGAGCTACATTTCTTCTAGGATTCTTCTATTATGACAATGATCTGACAGCAACCCAGAATTGCTCACGAGTATTACTTACTAAATGGCACTAGAGGGAGCTCAGTGTGTGTGACACAATGAAAGTACAAAACAATTCTGTGTAGACATTTCTTAAGTCCAAACTCGCCCATGCTAAAAATACAAGACAGAGAGTATATGTAGACAGATTAACATGGAAAAAATATCTGCTGTAATATGATTATTAGCTAAATAGTACACCTTTTAAAATGGGCTATGTTATAGACTCCAGATTATCAAGAAGATATTACTGTTGTTAGAATAGGCCAGCATTTTGCCACCATTTATACAAAGTCACTTTTGAGGTAGGGAATTAATTGGGCAAGTGTGTGCTGAGCATTGAATGGTTGGTGAGCTTCTCAAGGTAGGTTGTGTTATTTTGGCAGGAGGATGGATCGGCAGTAGTTTAGGGAGGTGGACAGAGTGGCAGCCGATATGTTAGAAGGAGGGAGCCACTTCTGACAGAAATACTGCCTGCACATAGGACTTCTGACTCTATGGAGGGGAACTTGGGTAAGTGAGCCATGAACCTTGGAGCAGTGAGTTCTCTTACCATTTCTAGAGCAAGCTAATGAACTCCAGTTAACTCATGAAGATATCGGAGTAGGAAAAACACAACATTAAGGTCTGTACATCTCAGACACAAACACATTGGGCAAATCTGGACTGTTGAGTCCATTTACTAACAAGAAGCAATCTACAAAATGTAATCAGTGCAAAATAGTCACTTGGACATAATAATAATAATAATAATAATAGTAATAATAATGTAGTGAGAGTGGATTGTGCAGACCATCTACAGCAGCTGCTGGATTCTGTAGCCATTCAGTGAAATGCCACTTAATTCTTTTTTTCATTTACTAATAGCAAGTTGAACAATGAACACTGCACTGAACTACAGCAACTAATCAGCAGTTACATTTTATATGTATAGTACAATTTAGAAAATGAAAGCAAGTATCTGGTTGGTTGCTATGGTTGTATACATAGATTGCCACTAAATTCAGTGTGTTAGTAAATGAGCCTTTAAGTATACGATCATCATCACCCTTTATTTATATAGCGCCACAAAATCTGCAGCGCTGTACAGAGAACTCACTTACATCAGTCCCTGCCCCATTGGGGCTTACAGTCTAAATTCCCTAACATACACAGACAGAGAGAGAGAGAGACTAGGGTCAATTTTTGATAGCAACCAATTAACCTACCAGTATGTTTTTGGAGTGTGGGAGGAAACTACTTCTGCCTCACAGCGCTGGGGTCAGGAGTTCAATTCCCGACCATGGTCTTATCTCTGTGGAGTTTGTATGTTCTCCCTGTGTTTGCGTTGTTTTCCTACAGGTGCTCCGGTTTCCTCCCACACTCCCCAAAAAACATACTGGTAGGTTAATTGGCTGCTATCAAAAATTGACCCTAGTCTCTCTCTCTCGCTCTGTCTGTGTGTGTGTGTATGTATGTTAGGGAATATAGACTGTAAGCCCCAATGGGGCAGGGACTGATGTAAGTGAGTTCTCTGTACAGCGCTGCGGAATCAGTGGCGCTATATAAATAACTGATGATGATATCACGAGCACCAGTTGTCTATTTGTGTTGATCTAAAGATGGTAAACTTATTGCTTGTGCAGCAAAGTGGATATAAGAAGTACCCTTGTCTCATCTGCTTGTGGGATAGCAAGGCAAAGCAAGATCATTGGGAAAAAAATGACATGACCTTCAAGAGAAGACATGACTGTAGGTGCAGCGATCATCATTGGTTGTCATTCTCCTACCATTCCATATTAACCTGGGACTCCTTAAACAATTTGTTAAGGCCTTGGACATGGTTATTACTTAAAATACATTTTTAGATTGTTCTCTGGACTAAGTATAGAAAAACTAAAAGCTAGCTATGAGCATAAAGGTACACTTTCTCCATAGCCACTTGCGCAGATTTTCAGATAATCTTGGTGTTTTTAGTGAGGAAAAAAAAGTTTATACTTCTATTAATATTAATGGTATAGCTCAAATAGCTTGGCAAGCCTAATAACAGAAATATCACATCTCTGTGCATAGAGGGTCGATATTACAGATGCATCCTCTTTACTGGTTATACCTTTGTAAAAAAGAGCTTGTTCACAATTTTCTCAAAAATGAACCTGTAGAGCAACTATGCAATGAAGCACTGCAAATAATAAATTAATACAGCTGTACACTATGTACATAAATCATTGCATGGCTTGATCTAGCAATTCTTAAGCTTTGAGAACAGATTGGACTTCTTGAGACCAAGGGAGAAAAATGCTGCTGCGGCACTTTGAAAACAATATCTAGGTCGTTTTGTACTTACTGCTCTTCATTATTCATCACTTTAATGAGCTCCTGCACTAAGTCTTCCCTGGCAATGTCCTGGCTCCTTTTGATCACGTCAGCAAAAAGATTCTTCCCATGTTGGAGTTTCTTCCAAGGAGTATCCAGTAGGCTGCAGCTTAGGCCATATAGTCCTGTGGGATTGATTAAATGTAACATTTCACACATCTGAAAGAATAACCACTTTCAAACCTCAATCACAGTTTTAGACGTTAGCAGAGTCAGAAAGTGGTTAAAACAGTCTACCCATGGCATTAAAATCTATATGTCCATTGCTTTTCGTGTGTTTAGCAAATTCACAACTGCACTGTTAATGTGCCATAGTTAATCCTTTTAAAAAATGAATCTTAGTAAACTGAAGAGTAAACAATGACAAAAACCACTCAGCAAGTCCTTAAAATAAAGCAACATAAGTCAGCAGTAACGTTTGTGTCACATCTACTACTGGGGCAGGAGCAACAACATGCAACTGTAATGAATTTAAGCAGGAAAAGTAAACATTTTTATTTACGGATTATATTCTTTGGCTGTGTATTTCTGCATTACTGCTACCATTACATACACAGGTACTGTAAATTAAATTGTTCAGATTCTTGTCAATGTCACCCCAAATACAACCAAACTAGAGCAGCATATACAATGCACTTTAGTGTCTTTAAAGAACCACATGTAACCGTTAAATGTCAGTCAGTGGTTTGGAATCTAGCAGAAGGGAATCACAATGTGCATTGGACCAGATGGATATATATTTCAGAAGGCAGCTAGTAAAACCCTCTGATTCGAGAGTGAACTGCAGCATCAAGGAACATCTTTGATGGATTACAAAGAAATCACGAGAAATTCCACATTAGTATTAAGTCTTCTTTCCTTCACCAATGGGTCTAGGGTAACATTTTGCACCTGAATTGAATGTCTTTTCATTGGCTCCCTAGCTAATCATACCTCATTAGGCTTGCTATAAACATACAGAATTTAGAAATCGCTAGAATGGATTGTACCTACTGAATTACCTGGTGGATTACTGTAGCGCACTGATTAACCCTTACCATTAGCCCTCACCAACCATCATCTATTTCAAGCATGGCTAAATGTTGGCTGCTCAAAGTTAATAATAAGTAACCTGTAACCTTGCAGCTGCTGTATCACCAGAGGCATAAGCTTTCCGGCTTATATGTGTTAACTTGTTGCATTCATCTGCAACTCAAAGCAATACGATAGCATGACATAGTCTACTCATAGTAACCATCATCTTTAGGATTACGCAAAGACAGTGAGGGGGATCTCATTGTTTACCCAATTCATCACTTAAACACTCGTAAAATAGAAAAAACTCACAAAGACAACATTGTAGATATAGCAGCTCACTAATTACATATCTCTGGCAGCAAATGGGATAAGCCATTAAATAAGTTTAATGAGGAAAACCAAAAGATCATCACAGTTTAACGAGGGTGCCAATTAGAGATTGCAAGAAAAGTAAAGAGGTCAGCAGTCCAACTGCAGAGTTTGTAAACATAAACGGTTATTTAAAAGAATGTCCTATTTTCTTTGTACCACCGACACTGAAATTCATCAACAGTGAATCAATCAGAATGTAACTGAATTAACTAAGCAACCCACTAGATTACAGATTAATGGTCATATATGTTATAGGAGTTTTGGCTAGCAAATGAACACTGCACAAGAAAATATATATATATGCAGGGTCGGACTGGCCCGCTGGGGGGCCGGGCTATCCCCCGGCAGGCCCCCGACCCTGATTGCTCCCCTTTTCGTTGGTGGGAGAAGCGGGAAACTTTAAAAAAAAACAAAAAAAACTTACGTGAGAGCAGCGCCGGCGCCCCTCCTCTCTGCTCCGTTTGCACTGAATGTCAGGGGCATGACGTCATCATGCCCGACGTTCAGTGAGGAGCGCTGTAGAGAGGAGTCGTGAAGAAGACAGAAGAGAAAAGAGAAGAAGAGAAGAAAGAAGCCATTAGAAAAGGTAAGTGAAAGAACGGAAGCAAGGAGGGAGCATGGCAGAGAATGAAGGGGGAGCACAGACAGCATGGCAGAGAGTGAAGGGGGAGCACAGACAGCATGGCAGAGAGTGAAGGGGGAGCACAGACAGCATGGCAGAGAGTGAAGGGGGAGCACAGACAGCATGGCAGAGAGTGAAGGGGGAGCATAGACAGCATGGCAGAGAGTGAAGGGGAAGCACAGACAGCATGGCAGAGAGTGAAGGGGGAGCACAGACAGCATGGCAGAGAGTGAAAAGGGAGAAAGACAGCATGGCAGAGAGTGAAAAGGGAGAAAGACAGCATGGCAGAGAGTGAAAAGGGAGAAAGACAGCATGGCAGAGAGTGAAAAGTGAGAAAGACAGCATGGCAGAGAGTGAAAAGTGAGAAAGACAGCATGGCAGAGAGTGAAAAGGGAGAAAGACAGCATGGCAGAGAGTGAAAAGGGAGAAAGACAGCATGGCAGAGTGTGAAGGGCGGCCAAAGCAGCATGGCACAGGGTGATGAAGAGGGCCAAGAGAAGGGGGCAGCGGCAAAAGCAGCATGGAGGGCGCAGTGTGATCATAAAGAGGCACAGCATGGTGATTAAGGGGCACAGTATTGTGTGTGTGATGGCACAGCGGGCTTGTGGCAATGTAATGTGTGTGTGGTAGGTGGTGGCTAAATAATGGGTGCTATTTTGTTTGTAGGGTGAAGGTGGGGCAATTTATTTTTATAGTGGGGATTATTAATTTAAGATGGGGTGGTTTGGGGGCTATTAATTGAATGTGGGGCTGAGTTTGAGGAGCATGAGGTCTATTTATTAAATGTGAATATGAATTATATAATGGCAGTGACGGTTGCGGGAAAGAGGTGTATTTATTATACGTAAATGCGTTTAATTTATTGCAGGAGCTGTCTGGAGGGAGGGAAATAGGTTTATTAAATGGGAATACTATTACTTTAATGTTGGGGCTCTAGGAAGTCCTAAGAATTAATTGTGGGTCCTATTGATTTAACACCGGGGCTGGTTGAAATTTACTAAATGTACCCATTATTTTTTTCCAAACAGTGCCCTCAACATTCCAGGATCCAGACAAGCCGCAACTAAAGAAACCAGCAGCCACAGGTGGTAAAAGTGACAAGAACAGGTAGGACAGTCTGTCAAATGTTCTGAGTCTAGTGCAGGCTTGGCTAACCTGTGGCAAGTCCTAGCATACCCTTCCAGTAATAAGCTGCTATATATTGGCAAAGCATGCTGGGGCTTGTAGTTTCACAACACTGGAGTGCCACAGGTTAGCCAAGCCTGGTCTAGTGGGACAATCCCAATTTTTGGTGACTGTTTTGCCCAATCTAAAGGGCAAGTCAAGACTGTGTACTCTATATACACACTGCATTCTTTATATACTACACTATTGTACTAGCTGTCCTTCGTGGGCTGACCACTCCCCCTCTAGTGTCTGGTTTAGCTGAGTGTATAATGTATATTTACTGTGTGACAAGTGACAGAAAAATGCTCAACTTATGTTTATAAAGACATTTTAAGATGA
Source organism: Mixophyes fleayi (assembly GCF_038048845.1). Lineage (NCBI taxonomy): Eukaryota > Metazoa > Chordata > Amphibia > Anura > Limnodynastidae > Mixophyes > Mixophyes fleayi. Next base: position 342,793,279 of record NC_134402.1, on the reverse strand, counting down.
TTTTCAATTTAGGGCACAGCATCAGCATCTGAGCCTGGAACTATGGTGCAAAAATAATTTTAAGCAGTAACCTTCCTATTGGGTCATTTTTGAAGGTTTACTTAACAAGGAAAAATAAAGTGTCCCCTACCCATTCATGAGTCCCAAACAAACTGACTTAGAGGGACCATCTGATTCCTAAATTAAATATATTTATTGTCACACAGTATACATGCATATAAATGTCCCCCACACTCCTCCAATACACATATATCAGAACACTACTGAAATCCAGCAAACCTCAAATGCATCACCTGTCTTCCTTCTCTTCCAAAGTCTTTTTAATGTGCTCTTTGGAATGCACACTCTGTTTGTAACAAACTTACCTCCATACATGATCTCTTCCTCTCAAACAACCTCAACCTAGAATATAGTTCACACAATCAAACACTGGCTCACCTGCAGCACTTTCACATGGTGGCCTCCATTTCACCCACACCACCAGACCTGGAGGCAAACAAGGAGGTGGGGTTGTACTACTAATTTCTCCAAAATGCACATTCACAGTTCTACCAAACGTCTCATGACTTATGTTCACATCTTTTGAAGTACATGCTATTCAGATTATTAATCCATTCTCGATGCGTGTTGCTGAGATCTATCGCCCCCTCTGGACCACGCCAACAATTTCCTGAAGATTTCCTTTATGGTTCCCTCGCTTCTCATCATACAACATCCCCACCATCATCCTGGGTGATTTCAACAACCCTATTGCTAATTCACGTTCCAATGCCGCTTCCAAACTACTCTCTCTAACCTCATGCCTCATTTCATCCCACAAATGAAGATTAAGTATCTACTCTCTGCTGATCTTCCCCTACTCTATCTCTTGTCCTTCTGACCCTATACCCTCACAAATCGTTAGATTCCTGTCTCCTGTGCTCATTCCATCTCTAACTAAAATGTGTAATATCTCCCTCGTATGGGAACTTCTAGTTAATATACAAGCAAGCAGTGATTACTCCTATACTGAAAAAACAATATTCTCACCCAAACTCTCTCATAAATTAATATTCCATCTCTCAGCTCCCACGCCTCTCCAAGCTTCTAGAGACTTGCCTACATTCGCCTCACACACTTCCTTTCCGCAACAACCTACTGCATTCTCTTTAGTCAGGCTTTTGTTCTCAACACTCCACAGAGAATGTGTTGACTAAGGTTGTCAATCATTTGATCACTGCTATAAGTAAAGGCCATTACTCTTTTCTAATTCTCCTGGATCCCTCTGCTGCATTTGACACTGTTGATCACGCTCTTCTCAAACACTACAATCCCTAGGACTTCAAGACACTGTCCTATCCTGGTTCTCAGCCTACCCTTTCTTATCGCTCTTAAGTTTTAATCTCTCTTGATCCATCTCTGCTCCACTTCCTTTATCACTTGGAGTACCACAAGGCTCAGTACTAGGTCCTCTGCTGTTCTCCATCTATCTATACCACTTCTCCAGGGAAACTAATAAGCTCCTTTGGATTTCAGTATCGTCTCCATGCAGATTATAAACAAATTTAGCTATCCTCTCCTGATCTCTCACCATCTGTGTTGTCTCGCGTTACCGACTGTCTTTCTGCCATTTCATCTTGGATGTCCTCTCGGCAACTCAAACTTTCAAAAACCAAGTTAATAATATTCCCACCTGCCAAAAGAAGTCACCTACCTGACTTTTCTATTTCTGTTGACAACATGATCCTAAATCCCACCCTGCAAGCTCTCTGCCTAGGTGTGATCCTTGACTCAGAACTATCCTTTTAAAAACTTTTCCAGAATACGCACATATCCGCTGCAAAAACTCTAATTCGTGCACTCATCATTTTCCACACTAACTACTGTAATTCCCTCCTTACTCTTCTTCCCTGAAATAGACTCTCACCCCTACAATCTCTTTTGCACACAGCTGCTAGATTGATTTTCCTTGCAAAATTGTTCTTCCTCTGCTGAGCCATTCTGTCAGTCTCTACACTGGTTGCCTGTTTTTTATCAAATCCAATATAAAATACTCCTACTAATCTACAAAGTCATCAACAAAACTGTACCAACATACATCTCCTCACTTGTCTCAAAATATCTCCTAATTGAACCACTCCTTTCTGCCCAAGATCTGCATCTCTAATCCACTCATTACATGCTCCCATTCCCATTTACAGGACTTTTTTTCAAGCTACACCTACTCTATGGCATTCTCTCCTTTGCACAATACGACTTTCTTTTGGTCTACAAACCTTCAAGAGTTCTCTGAGGAATATTGTAAGATTGCCTGAAGAGGTGGGTTTTCAACCACCCTCTTAATCTTACTTGACTACCCTATTATCACCCTTTACACAGCTCACACAATACAAAAACCCTCTGACCCTGTGATCCCCGGAACATTGCTTTGTGACTGGATCACATAGCAGACAAATCGCTTTTTACCTTTGCAATTTGGCTGGACCGAAATGCAATATGTAGACTTAACCTCATGTATCAAACTTCCATTGTTCCATAGATTATAAGGTTGCAAACAGGGCCTTCTTACCTCTTAGGATTACCCAGTATTGTTTATATCTGTGTTTGTCCGCAATTGTAAAGTGCTACAGAATCTGCTGGCACCATAAAAATAATTGTTGACGATGGTGATATAAACACACAGAACTGCACATTGAAATAAGACATTACATGTTTGTCATGTACAGAAGCACATGGGAGTAATATATCTGCCGCATACCATTTATGCTATGCAATATGTTCCTCTACTATTCATTCCAATTCAACAGTTGCTATTAAAAGGACTTTTGCCATTCATGCTAAGTGCAGGGCAAGACAATATCTATCCATCCATATATAGATAGGATACAGATCTATCTACAGATGAAACAAGTTTATTTTAGACAAAAGGCAAATTGAGGCCCAACATGGAAAATTAGCTTTTGATGAATAAACAATTCCATTAAATTGAAATAATGGGAATTCAACATATGTAAAGTAGAACATTTTGCATTCAGAAAGCGTTAAGATTTATGGGCATTATACATGTATAAAACAGAAAAAAAAATTACAATAACAATTTTGCATGATCCATTAGATACAGTATTTTCATGGCATTAATTAAACATAGGAAATATGCTTTTTTTTGTATATTCTAAAACCTGTAACGATTATAGGGATATCGTCATCAACATCATCATCATTTATTTATATAGCGCCAGCAAATTCCATAGCGCTTTACAATCAATTATAAGTACTTTTTGGGCCCAAATTAATATACAGTGCGATCTGCGGATTTGGCCATCTAAGTGTTTGGTAAAGGGCTTAAAAATATAACTGTTCAGCAAATGAGTGATCGGATTTCACTATGAACCTTTGTGGTTGGGAGAAAATTGAGCATCCTGAAGGAGCTCAATAACTTCCTATACGTTTGCAGTGGGATGTACTTAATCATGGAATACAATTTAGAACATTAACCTTAACCTTATTGGACAGCCATGTTCATAAATCCTACGGATCTGGCAAACAAACCATTTGTGTTCACCCATTAATAAGATTCCTTTTGACACAGCTTTGTCCTTTCCCTCTAGACTGCTCTCACATGAAGGACCCTCTCTACAACTGACCCTTTGGGGCAGATGAAATTGCCTGTGATGTTCTTAAGAACATGGTGGACACACTTTTTTTACCATTACTACGGTAAAAAGTAACACTGAGTTTTGCTCGCTCTTCTATGTGGTGTGAGTAAAAATCTGTCAAAAAATACCCACGCAAAGTGTCTTGCGGCCGATCCGAAGGCACCTCGTGTGGATATTTAGGGAATTGAATCTGCCACTTTTCCTCATGTCTGCACCTCTTTCACCAAATTTTTTTTTTTTTAATGAAGTATTTTTTATTATTTTTTAAAAACAAACAAACAAATACTAAAAGGAACTAAAAGATAACCCATCTGTAAAAATGAGTAATGGGTGGTCTAACCACCATGCTAAACAAAGTACATGTGGTCATGAAGGAAGCTGTCAACATACCTTTCCATAAAAAACATATAAACATTATACATGGATATTCAAGCATGGACAAGCACATCAGAAGTGACAGAAGTTGCAAATAGTAAAGCAGTGAATGCAAGCTGAATCCAGAGTAGTATAAGATAAATATTACAAAGGAAAGCGAGCAAGGTCAGACATACCAGGAGTCCATCAGTGGAGAGAAGTGAGAATTACGGTATATGAGAGTGACAGTATAGGTCAAGCTAATCAACGCAAAGTCTATATGTGAAGTATACCATGGGGACCATATCTTGTGGTACTTATGTTGTACATTTCTACTAGTATACATATACTGTTTCATCATCATCACCATTTATTTATATAGGGCCACTGATTCCGCAGCGCTGTACAGAGAACTCATTCACATCAGTCCCTGCCCCATTGGAGCTTACAGTCTAAATTCCCTAACACACACACACACACACACACACACACACACACACACACACACACACACACACACACACACACACACAGACTAGGGTCAATTTTGATAGCAGCCAATTAACCTACCAGTATGTTTTTGGAGTGTGGGAGGAAACTGGAGCACCCAGAGGAAACCCACGCAAACACTGGGAGAACATACAAACTCCTCACAGATAAGAATTCATGACCCCAGTGCTGTAAGGCAGAAGTGCTAACCACTTAGCCACCGTGCTGCCCAGGGTAATTCATCTCTGGACCATCAGCAGCAAGCCACATACGGGCAATAATAACTTTTGCCAGACTTGTAAGAATGAAAATATACTGAGAGAGAGATTTGTTCAAATTATCTTTCAGGGAAGAACCAAAAAGACACACCTTGGGGTCAAGGGGAGAATCCGCAATTACCGTGCAACAGATACAGTCCCACACAGCAGTCCAAAAAACATACACCACTCGACATTCCCATAACAAGTGCCCAATATTACAAACCAGCAACCCACATTTTGGGCAGTCAGAGACTTGCCTGCCACCAATCCTGACCAAAGCAATAAGGGAGTGATACTCTTTATGTAACAGGTATAGATGAATTTGTTGGAACCGAATGCACAATGTGGCATCTCTAACACTCTTAAGGACATGGCTCCATTTGGATTTGATCGGCAGTAGGCCATAAGGTGCATAATGGAAGTTAAGCACTGAGTACAGCGTAGATATGACTAGTCTCCTACCCATAGTCAACAATAACTTCTTAATAGGGGAAGCATATATTCGGGGAGGGAATTTACCAAACTGAGAAGAGACAGCATGTCTCAGCTGTAAGGACCGATAAAGTCCAAGGTCCTGCCGCAGTTGATTAAAGGATTTAAACACCCCATTACTGTAAAAATGGCCCAATCCAAACATGGCAAATAGTATCTTTTGTTAATGTATGTAATTTGTGGAGTATTCCATTATGCTAGAGTGGAGTGTCCTGATCAAAGCCCTCCCCACCTAAGTTGTTGTGAGCCGTGGACCACACCATAATCGTCTCTGAAACAATAGAGTTAATATTTTAGCCAACTTGCCCACCAGAAGCACCTTAAGTGGAGGAACAGGAGACCCCATTTATTCACCGAAGAATCCCAACAGAGCATTATTGCTAGAGGCCCGCAACTAGTCAATCAAGTGAGATAGTTGCGCTGCCAAAACAAAACAAAAATTAAGGTTGGGTGAAGCCAAACCACCCGATGCTTTGGATTTAAAAACGGTGCCTAATTTTATCCTGGCTTATTTGTCACCTTAAATAAAAGATGAGACAAATGTATTTATGAACTGAAATACCCGGTTGGGGATATGTATGGGAGACTGATGTAATACATAAAGATATTTATGTTGCACAATTATCTTAAAAAGGTGAATTTTCCTGACATAGTGAGAGGGAACCGCTTCCACGAGTGGAACTTGAGCTTATAGTCAGAAATCATGTCAATGTTTAATTTTATAAAGTCTGCAGGGACAGGAGATATACAAATTCCCAGGTACTTAAAGTGCGGTGTCCACTGTAGAGAGTGGCAAGGAGTTAACACAACAGGGAGCACACCATGGACCAGAAAGATACTGGATTTATTCCAGTTGACCTTTGAAAATTCTGTATGTGACCCTCGCCAGACCAAACGGGGCCACTGTGTAACCATTAACACACCTTCGCCACGGGGGTGGAGTATAATAGCTGCAGCCACCAAATAAAGTTTTGACCAAGGCCAAAACACTTCAGTACCTCCCATTGGTAGACCCACTCGACTCGACTGAGTTGAAGGCCTTGGCAGCGTTAAGAGACACCACCACTGACCCCACCTCAACCCTATGGACCATTTGTAAATGCATAAACAGGCGACGCAGTTTTGTAGTGGTGGACTTAGCTGGCAAGAACCCGTTTGGACTTGGTGCACAATCTGGCTAATAACAGAATTAAGATGAGTGGCAAGGATCTTGGTCAGGATTTTAACATCAGAACCCATTAGAGAGATAGAGCAGTAAGAGTCAGGATGGAGAGGACCTTTCATGGGCTTAGGTAGAACAATAATCAACGGCTCAGACATCGAAGGGTTAGACTGCCCGAGACCAGCAATTGTGTGAAATTGTACAAAAATATAATTTTGTATAATTTTACAGAAATGCCACCCATGCTTAGCGCCTTGTGAAAGGAATTGCTTGATCCCTATTTATGTGCGATTGTATATTGTATTATTTGTAACTCTGACTGTCCATTTTTCGAATTGTGTTATTCACTTTAATACTACTTTCTCCCGGAATAAGCAGCATATAGTAAAGTTGTTTCTAAACAACTTGTGCACTGGAGGTTTAAACCGGCATGTGAAGCGAGTTTGAAAATATAGTAGTCTGGGGCCATTTATGCCCCTGCAATCCCAATTAACTACAACAACATAATAATAAAAAACATACACATATAGATACACACACATATAATAATAATAATAATAATAATAATAATAATAATAATAATAATATATATATATATATATATATATATATATATATATATAAGCACACACATATACATACACACACACATACAATATAAGGAGCATCCTAGTGTTCGCCATACCATAGAGAGAGCATTCCTATGACCGTATGAAGGTAAGGAAAATACAAATTCTCTCAGGTGACCATCAACATATATGTTAGCTTTCTCAGTTAGATTGTCTAGGCCTGAAACTATCGGCCTGCCCGGTGGTTTCGTTTCATTCATATGAACTTTAGGAAGTACATAAAAAGTGGCTACTTTGGGGTTTTCAAGCCATAGGAAGTCATGATCTTTTTTGTTCATTATTCCTTCCTCATAAGCATTCTGAATAAGAATACTTAATATCACATGAGATTATAGAGTTTTTTATAACAGTTGCTGACATTGAATTTTACAATTTGATATAATATTATAAGTCAATTAATAATTTTATTAAGACATAATATGTTTATTATTGTCTATACTAGAAGGTTGGTCAGCCTTGACAGTTTTTGATAATCATGGATTGATGTTCCAATCATCACTCCGAATAATATCAACATAACGTCGTTCCCTCTATTGATTTAAGTTGTGACAATTTCAGACCAATAGAAAGCCTGATACGCGGAGTTAAAGTCTAAATCATTGCTGATTGGCGGATAAAACTGTCAATCATGACGAGAGTCACTCGTTCTGATAGGCTGAGTGATTACACGTCACTTGGCTAGCCCCACAAAGACAGTATTTAAGAACGGTTAGTCTTTCGGTTTGCCTTCAATAAGCATACACAAGCCAAACGTCGGCGTCTTGCTGGATGCACTCGCTGATTCCTTCTGCATATTAGGGGATATAAAACAAGACACACTGCTCCATTAAATCCTGTTAGTTTGGAGCGCTTAGGAGGTAGGCAGCAAATCACTCCCCGTATTATCTAATTTTAGAGAGGCAGCAGCTGTATCTCCTTCATGACAATTTAGAACTAGCAGGCTAGCTAGTATTAACAAATACTTGGATCTGCCTTTCATACACATTATTATAGAGACTTTCCAATGCCAGACGTGGCATGTGGATTGTCAGCCAAGGAAAATAATAGATAATCTATTTGGAGGAATTGAATTGAATTGATATTCAAGAGAATATATATCCTGATAAATCATACCTACCTCACTAAAACAATATATAATTTTGTGTCCATCTTACATATGATACTCCCCAACTGTAATTGAGAAATAATGGCAACCAGTGCATCCAGCTGATTTTAATTGCACATTGTTTGTCCTTATTTGTTATACTATTTTAATATTTTGCTGATTTTTTAATAACTATAATAAAAGTTTCCAGTTTGTGTTTTACGGACAGAATTCAAAATTTAATTTTACAAGTATGTATACTGAATAAACTATAGCTATGTACTTTCTCATGTCACAGTACAATAATGTAATAAAGCATTGGATTGTGCCACATTCAGCATTTTCTCTCTGTAACGATTATTAATTTTGTTTGCTACAGTTGGTGCAAAAGCAGAAGATGACTCACCAGGTTTTAATTGGATAGGTGCTCGATCTCCCTTGGATCCATAATAGTAAATTGCATCTCCCTTTGTGTTGCTAAAAATAAATAAATAAGTAAAATAAACTTTTTGTGTTTCTTCAGCAGTAAACTGTAAATTGCTTAAATTATGACTGTAAAAAGAAGACAACTGGCCAAGTCACCCTCAATAATGACATAAAGTAGAACACTAAAGCACACATCCGCTGTTAACCGTATACTCGTGGAGTACAATTATTCCCCGTAACATTTTTAAGGAGCAATTCTATTCAAACAGGTGTATGGCATTATATTGGCAATATAAGTGGACCCCGGTCAGCAGGCAGAGTCCAAGAGCCTGGAGACACCAATGAGCTAATGATGCTGAAACTCCCATAAAACATACCAGCTGCAGGAATTAGGAAATAAAATAAATAAATAAATAATAATAATAATAATAAATTATATATATATATATATCTCTATCTCTATCTATCTATCTCATCATCATCACCATTTATTTATATAGCGCCACTGATTCCACAGCGCTGTACAGAGAACTCACTCACATCAGTCCCTGCCCCATTGGAGCTTACAGTCTAAATTCCCTAACACACACAGACAGACAGAAAGATAGAGAGAGAGACTCTTGTCCGTAGCAACAGGCGCCCAGAGGAATTCTATAGCTATATATTATATGCTTTGTTTTCTCTCCCAGACCAGTCTGACAGATACGTACGACGCATGAGAATGACCTGAGGAAGTGCCAGGCTTTTGAAAGGAGTCAACTACGCCTGTATAATACTTCACGTGACCTCTGTATGAGGTAATAGGAAGCACATTACATTGGTATAATATGAGGTACTATATGAGGTATAGAATATAAAACAGAGATAATATTACCATGAAGTACTGGACTCAGAATATAGACTTGTACAATACTATTCATGATATATATGGTCTATTGAAGTAACAAATACTCAAAGACCTGGTTCATACCCTTGAAGAACTTGGCACGTCCCCAGCCTAGCACCGCCTGATTTCCTGGGTCACCAACACTTTCAGCTGTGTCTCCCCCATACAGCGGGCTGGTGATGTATAGATCTGTTGCCTCCATTACCTCACCATACTGCAAGATGTCAGGAAACCAGCTCCAGGGCAAGAAAATCCACTGGCATACCAGCCCTAGCTGTGCAGTCATGCCCCAATCCTAAACCATTCTGAATGACACACCACCTATACAGAGGATCATAATACTCCGTCCACCTTCACACGTTCTGTACCCTTGCTAACCCCACCAACTACAAATGCATTGTATATCCAGAACCCATTGCAGATGATCAGTTTCAGGCATACAACAATGCATGAGGCAGCTCTGGAAGAGTGCCATACTTCCGACAGGTGTCAGAGTCCTGTATATCTATTAACATGACCTCTGACTGCTAATGCACTTTCAGTGACTAACACCTGAAATCTGCATTATAAATAAGCTGAATGGTTTCTTATGTGCTCATTCTCACTACCGAATTCCAAAATTGAAATTCTTTGTTTAAAATGTTCTAACACAGCATGTACTAATGCACGTACCAGTGCAACAGTTTGTATTGATAGTAACACGTCACATGTAAAGTATTTGGAAAACGGGTAAAGTCAAATAAGTAAGACATCTAAAGTGTGTATTCGTTTCCACGCATTTTACCTATTTTATCATCGCATATGCGTGAACAAGCTGTGACTGATAAGAGCATATGTAGAACTTGCCTCTATTTCGTACATCACAAAAAGATTACATCTTTGCCTAAACAGTGCAAAAGGTATCAACAGAAATATTTTCATATGCTAGAAAATGCTCAAAACAGCAAAGAGGAAACATTGGACCTGATCCTGGATCAAGCCCAATTTCCTTCTTTTTGCTTACTTGCTAGCTTCAACATAATGTCAAAGACATCTTTAGCAAGTTCAAAGAAGAGAAAGATTTAGCAGCTGTTCCAGGTGTATTAAGAGAGACATAATTTATGGCAAGTTTAAATGAAGTATAGTTAAACAATATTTATGTCCCCGTTACACCTCCCCCCCCAAAAAAGGAAACAAACTCCACACCCTGTATAATAACAATCATTTTCCTTGCTGTAACTGTTCAAGTTACAGCAACTCTTCAATATAATCATCACAATAACAGTCTCCTCTTCTATTGCTGTTAGAGGTGGCCATTAAAATCAGTAAGCCGCACTGGGGAGTTTGATTCCGCTAGCAGCAAACACAACACCAGAAGAGGAGCTAATTGTTAAGATGATTTGAAAGTTGCTGTACCGGATATGGTATTACTTTGCATGGCAAATTATTTTCAATATAATCAGGGATCTAATATTAATATGCCCTGATTAGTGGGCTTGTCATTTAAAAAAAATAAAAAAAATAAATAAAAACAAAACAAAAAAAAAAACATGTTTTTTTTTATGCGAGAATGAACCATCAAAGAAAACCCTTCAGTAACATATGCATGTACAGAAACATTTAAAGAATATGCACTTTGTAGGCACAGGAGGGTGCTGTGCTGTTAAAAATCTGCAATGTAATTATCCACTCTTCAAGGAAAGACAGATAAGGCATAAGCATCTATAAAAAATAAAATGAAAAAAATGTATATATAAATTGCAACTTTGGTAATGAAGGTGTGGGCACACACACATTTTTCTTAATGTAGATTTACCGTAACATATATGGTTTCCAGTAATATGCATCAGAAAAATTGAAGCATTGATACGCCATCCATGTATACATTGCTCGGTGGCTTGTGCTGTTCAGGTGCTAAGGATGTCCCTTGACATTCTCCTAGAATTCAGACTCCTGGAACAGCTGCATTAACAATCCAGTTACAGCATTATGTTACGGCGTTTAGTACCCAAAAAAGTAGTGTCAATTACAGAAAGCGCAAATTGTCACATGGGTGTCCTGTTGAACTGCTTCAGAAAGATGGGTGCAAAACTCTGATATACCATGGTCTAGCATTAAAGTTTCATTATTATTATTATTATTATTATTATTATCATTTATTTGTTAGGCGCCACAAGGTTTCCGCAGCGCCGCACATAGTACAAACAGTAGACTATACAGGGTATAACAGTACAGAAATATATTGCCCATTCTGATTACTACAGTATAAACATAATGTAAAATCTAAAAATTTTTTTTTAGCAACAATGAATTAATGTTTTAAGAATTTGTAATCATTAGAACATTCAAATTGATCATAAAAGAGCAGTTGGAAAGAAAAATATAAAGCATGACTACAAACTTCCATGTTTGCAATCAGACAGGGCCATGTATTAAGTAACAATAATTCAAGTAATATTATGTCATTTATTAATTCTTTTTTTAATTAGCTAACTTAGCAAATTAATTTCCTTGGTACTACTCAAGAAAAATGCATTCCCATTGAAAGAGATGATTCATGGCTAGGACAAGTAATGTGTTAATTTGAAATTAAAGACACATTGAGGTGTATATGTAATGGAGAGGTTGTAAACAGAAATCAGACTGCCAAGCTTGGCTGCTGGTTGGGACCTGGACTAGAATCTGCAGATTTCTGTACTGACATTCAATGTTTTCTTATTAGGGGAAAGCAAAGAAGTCAATTGACTTTATGGGATGAATGAAATTCCATCAGCAGAAATGTAATGTGCTGAACATTACCCACTCACGTTCAGTCAAACCCCCTGCTCTCAGGGCAGCATCATCTCACTCTATCCAAAGCTCCATTACAGTTCCTGTCTTCCCATTACATCTCACATCAAACACCCTGCCAGGTCCTAAACACAGCAACACACTGCATTTCAAACATGTCAGCGGCCCCAGGGGTGGTATGCACAGTAACCAGCCTTGCTGGGAAGACATGCTCAGCAAATGAACAGCATGTACTACGAAGAAAACAGAGTATCCGTTTCAGGAGTGTGCAGCACACTGGTGATCTTTTCGGTTTACATATGCCTTTAATTACTAGATATATTCCCATATCACTCTGCTGTGAACAAATCTCCAGTTCATGACTGTAGGTACTTTTATAAGCAGTGGAGTGTGTTATGATACCTGGCATTAACAAGATGGCAGGTACCCCAAAGTTGCCTTTCCTTTCCCCATAAATCATGCACATTTAATTGGATGACATTCTTCTCTGTTGATTAACTGTAAGGAGCAGTGTACCAATGTAAAATCCATGTGATATTGCATATAAAGGGTTAAATTCATTTTCATATATCAGCCTGTCTGTCAGATAAATTTGAAAATGTATTTTATCATCAGCTGTAATGCTAATAACAAGAGACTGACCCCTAACAATTTAAAGTATACTGTATATGTGTGTGTGTGGTCTCTTATTTCCATTTATTCTAAAAGTAAAGATTAAAGGATCTATATTCAGTGCCATTATTCTGTACTGAATAGACTATAACTAAATATTTGCAGAAAATCATTCACATAAAAAAATAATATCATGAAGTTGCCACATTCCTATAAAGAACATGATTGAATGCTGGCTTCACATTACCAAGCAATAGGATTAGAATGAACAATGAGGCATTCACTTTTATATATAAGCCTCCACAAAGAGTCAACAGCGCTGTACATGAAATGTACAATAGTATTAATATACAGACAGAAACGATCCAGAACACATTACATAATACATTACTAAACCTAATTATACAAATACCAGACTTCTACTAATTAACAGATTACACACAGATAACTTGGTAATGCAGATCAAGTTGTTTACAGGACAGTAAAAGTGATGTCCAATAGGCCTGGGCTCAAGAAGAGAGGGCTAGGGAAGAAGGTATAGGTGTACATAGGGAAAGAGGATACTGCTAAAGGGAAGAGGAAGACACAAATAGGAAGGCACAGAGTGTAGAGTGGAGGTGATAGCAGTGGGAAAGGAGTTAGAAGGAGGACCAATTTGAATAAAGAAATGAGATTGCTGTCTATACTGTTTGACCAGATTTAGGATGCCCATTACAATACAGATCAGGGTTGCTTTTCCTGTACTCTGGGAACCTAGATCTCTCTCTCACCTTGCCACACAGGTTGGTCAAATAGTGGCCAGATAATCCAGTTGGTCTGTGACTATTTCATTTCTTGGCCAATGATATTCTGCAAGTCCTCACTGGAAAATGAATGAGCCCATCATATGTTCAACGTGATTATTGATTGTTTTATGCCCACAAGTGCAGCAACATAGTGCAAACTTGATCAATGGAGCGGGATAGTATAGGCCATGGCCACTTTTATAAAAAACACATTTTACCAGCCTGTGCTCCCATGACACATATTGCTGGGCTGTGCCCCCATGATATATATTGCCAGCCTTAGCATAAGCAATGTCCTCTGGCTCCTTCCCCCTCTCCAGTGGAGCTTTTGTGGACCATGGCAACTAGAGCTCCCTAGCATAGTATTTTCATATGCCATTACTGCGACCAGAGCCCCACTACTGCAGTGAAACCCTGAATACTGAGACTCAGATGAATACAAGAGTGTGGTTCTGGTTAGAACCCAATATTTGGCATCTCTAATTATCGGGAACCAGTTCTAATGCTCCCTGGCAAATGAGATGACATTGAGAGCAGGCTTCCAGTGCAGAGGGGAAGGAACTACAGGAGGGCATGTTCTGGTAACCAAGGCACAATTAGTCTCCACGTGTGTATGTGTGTGTGTGGGTTTACTAAGGCAACAGAGAAGTGTACAACATCTGAGTGACCCAATTCTTATATTTTTCTTTAGTTTTTAATGTATCCAAAACAAAAAAAATAAATAAAAGTTTGATCAAAACAACATAGGTGTGAACGGGTTTACATCAGCACCACTAATATAAACAAACTTATTATGACTGAATATGGACACATTCAGGTTTGAACGCAGCAATAACAAGCTTACAAATTCATAGACTATAATAATTGCTTAACAATTTCATTAGTATGATTAAATGGAGCTACACTGAGGATGTGTGCATTAACATGATAGTGAGACACTAGGATTATCTTTATGGAAAAAGCAGATGGATGGCCTCTTGTAGAAGCATAATGTAATGAACATGTCTGGCTGTAACTATGTTTGTTCATGGATTACATCTTCCAGACATAACTGACCTCTCAGCACAGAGACAGATCTCTAAGATTAGATAAATACAGACAATAAATCAGGCGCTATGAATCATAAAATAATGTCATGTGGTAATGGAACGCAGCTCCCTATGACAGATATCAAACTGTCAGAAACATACAAGTATCAAAAAATGGAAAAGGGGCGCTGTATCCACCGTTCATATGTTGCAGTGAATATCTGCACACTTCAAAATTACAAGAGAACCATTAGCGCTACCATTCAAGATGATATGGACTCTTAGATGACTTCATCAACTAAGTAACGTTTATATATACATTGTTCCATCTGTGTTGAATGATCAATTCCAATCATTGATATATTTATTCCGATTGTATACCTGGATATATTGAATTTCCAGCTGTCTTTAACCTCAGGATTATAGGAGTGTTATATTTGAATGCTATTTAGCAATATATGGTACCACTAGGTTTTATTACTGCAAGCATGTTGCAGTGATATTTGCTGTGCACATTTATATATGCAATTTTTTAAATTGTATTTTATGATATATTAAATACGGTGGATACAGCGCCCCTCTAAGATTAGAATTCAGCTGTGAATCTGTGCATGGAATCTGTGCATTGTTCAGTTATGTCAGAGCAGGTACTTGGGCACTTGACAGTTATCAGGTTTCCATATAAGGCTCTGCAGTCAACACACCAAATCTACTTTTTATTCCAGCCTGAGAGCACTTAATTGCAGGCACCAGTTCTCACTACATCTTCTAAAGATTTGATAAAAAAAAACAAAAAAACATTTTATGTGATGCACCTGCAAATCTGATTGCAGCTATTGCCTTACAATAACCGGTGTAATAAAATGTGTAAAATGTTTCCTATGGGGGCACAGACACATTAACAGTGCATGGGTTTCTCTGATCACTGCTGGTAACACAGAACTGCAGCTAGGGGATTGGTAGGATTTCATTATTGGCCAAACTGGCCTAATTCAAGAGAAACGAAGAGCCTTTGCCAAGTGAACATTTTTGCTTTTTTCCATAAGGTACATTTTGTGTTATGTAAATACCAATAGAGAGTATGACCAAGGTATAACTGGGAAACTGTAAATTGATATGGTTGGATAAAAAGACTAACACTTATCCCAGCTACAAAATTCCTACAAACATCTCAACAGAAATCTAGAACTAATTATATTTAGCGCTATCCATGTATGTTTTGCTAAACAAAATTAAAAAAGTATAAAATCACCACCATCCATATTTATGACATCATCCACTACATCTCTGTACCGCCATACATCTGAAACCCCTTGCACCTCAATTGTCCTATTATCCTCCCTTCTTCTCCCTCCTCGAGTCCATCATGATTCTATACATTTATGAAAGAATTTCATTGACTCACAACGGTGTCTATCTAGTCCCTTGAACAGGAACACATTTACTTTATTTTAATTCAATGCATATCCTTGAACTAAAAATTAATGGGATGATTTGTAAATTATCGATAACAAGACTTATCTGTTGTCTGCTAACATGAAATCAGTCTCTAACTTACTTGAGTGCTGGAAATTCAGCCAACCTGGATCATGAAAAGACATCTCAGAATCTGAGCTCTCAAACTGCCCCCTCCCAAATTCACTACAAAGAAAGTTCAAGCAACCAAGCTTATGGTCTATTTTTTCTTTGTTGCATCAATGGTAACTTCAAAACAGGTAAACCTTAGGGCTCATTCACACGTGTTGTGCATATGATGCGGTTATAAAAGTATGGATTGCATCCACAATGCAATCAAGCTTTGGATTATTGGTTCCTATGTCAGATCACCTGACACAAAACGCATTGCAAGGTTCTGGGAACACCGCGTAGTAGTATACTGGAAGATATTTTGGACAATATTGTAATAGCGGAAGGACACTGTTCAATATAGAGAATATAAATAGACAATGTAAAAGCTCTTTCTGGAATGAAAAGAGAAAGAAGAGTTAAGATCCACCAGATACAGTAAGGTCTTACATAAAAATAACCATCCAAATAAGGTTTTGTACATAAAGCACAAACAAATGTAAGTATGTGAATTCCAGGCTGTTTTTTTTACATCATCTAACTAGGGTTTGATCTTTTTGTACATCTATCTTCATCTCATGCTTGTCCATTTTGAAGTGGATGGGGATAGAATGCAACCAATCAGATCATCAAATATTGGCAGCGTAGAATTTTTCGGAGGTGAGTGTACTGATCATATGCACAAGTCATTGAGGGTAAGGCTGCATGTGACAGAGGCAGAGTCATGATGTGAGGAGGAGAATGGTGGTAAGGGGGAACCCACAATCTGAGTTATATGGAAGAAGGAACAGTGTCATCCAACAGCAGAAGTTATGATGGGATTCAGGTAAACTGAGGCAGGAAGAAGGTGGTTTAAATGCACCTCTATAAAAGGTACAAAGGTCATATATCCAGTAGTTAGATGTAGATGTTTGTAGGCATGGTTGTTTCTCTAATTAAAGTATAAGGGTTAATATACATCTGGGCTAATGCCTGCATTTTTATACACGTTCACTTAACAATAACAGTTTCCAATATTCCTCCCAACAGAGCCTTTTGTTTTAAGCCTCAGAGAGCTAATAGACTCTGTGTTCATGCATCATCAAATTAGTACGGTCAAGCTGATAATGGTTGGTACGTGCACTGCAAAGACATCACCAACAGAAATAATAATAAAACAACAATAGTAATTATAACAACAGCAATATCTGTGTGTAATAATATTAGTAAATACATGCTATCAAAATAGTTTTTATTGCATTGCAAAGGCAAAAATGTAAAAATATTAAAAAGGACTTCCGGTGGACGGGCCTTGAGAGAAAGAGGACGCATTTTTAGTGAGCTCCCTTTTCCATCAGTGTTCATCGTGCTTCTTATATTGCCACAAACGACCCCAACTTGCTACCATCACAAGAGGGATAGGAGCAGGCAAGTGTGTGCCTCAACACCAGTTCCCTGCAACACTTTTTCACCTGGAATACAACTCATATTCCTTTGGGCGGATGGCGAGGCTGCCATCTAGTAAGTGCAACCTAGCGGAACCCGATTGCTGAGACTTCCGCCTCCCTGGGACTTGATACCAGCTTGGGGCTGCAGTCTGTTGATAATCCTGCTGGAGGGACTATCTGGCTCCATAACTTCGGTGGTACAGTGTTTCTCTTCCGCTTCTCAAGGTGGAAAAATGGGCAAAATGAAGCAATCTGCCAATAGATCTCAGGCACAGAATAGTCCCCCCCCCCCCTCCTCCTTGCCCCTTCCCCATAACTTTCCCTATTGGATTCTAACATCCTGGCAATCTCTGATTCTATACTCGTGCCTATGGCCACAGACACTGCTAAGGATAACACTTATTTTAATGCTCACGATTGAACAGAAATTGGATGGTATACATTCCACCATTACAAATAAAAAACGTATTACCTCTTTAGAATACAGAGTCAGTAATACAGAAGACTCAACAGCATTCATGCAAAATATATCATCATCCCAGGGTAAAACAATTGGGGCACTCACGGATAAGTTAGACGATTTGGAAAATAGTCAGACTTAATAAACTTAGGTTTATTGGCATGCCTGAATCTGTAAAGGGCACAAACCTCCTAGCTTTTCTCCAGCATGATCTCACCACATCCTTTGGCATCTCAAGTGATAATCATATTATTATTGAAAGAGCACACAGACTGGGTCCTGAGAGAGATAGCAATGATTGGACTCTGCCTCCTTTTAAGTGCCAAGTTTCTTAATTATAGGGACAAATAGTCCATCCTATTTTGTTTTTGCAGGAATAGGCTCTCTGCTGGTGAGAAGCTCCAAAATATTGGCATTTCAGGACTTATCAACCATTGTCTCTCAAAAATGCAAGGATTTCGCACCTCTCTAAAAGTGCTTCTTTGAAAGCCATAGCCACTTTGCCTTGTTCTACCCGGCAAAACTTTGAATCACTGGTAATGATGGTCAAAGTCATTTTTCCGATAATCCTGCAAGTGCAAGGGAGTTTATTAGACAGCTGAATATCCCAGAAGACATGTCATTTAGGTCACCTAACTAATTCAGAAATATTTGAAGAACAATTTTGCTGCTGCAGCCTTATTTGTTCTTTTTTGTAATATTATTCATGTTTTTGCTATTTAGTGGCAGATGCATGGCCGCTAATCAGGAGGAACATCAGAAAAAGGAGGAACTTGGAAGCAGGATTGTTTTGGTTCAACAACTTGTATTCTCAAAGTATCAGCTAGTTTCATGCTGTTTATTATTTTCTTTGTTTCACAAGTTTTGTTACCCAGGTACTGACATACCAATTTCTTCATGAGAGTGGACTCTCGCTCTGCTCGCTGGGACAGGGTGAGTGTTGACTATAGGATTTTTGTTGTTCTTATAATCTCACCTAAGATGGGTATTGGCTGATTTTGACAATACAGTCATCTTTAGGTTCACACAATGTCTTCACTAGGTTCTGTATTGTCTCCTGAAATGGGGGAGGGCTCAATAAACCAGTTTAAAGGAAAAGAGTTATGATAGACTTGAAGACCTTGTCGTCTGACGTAGTCTTCCTCCAAGACACAGACCTGGAGTTGTGCACAAAGGATGACTCTTAAGCAGACATGGATTCAGGATTGTAACTGGTCTCCTTGACAAAAAAAACAGGGAGTTGCAATCCTGCTTAATAAAAGATTGCGATATTCAACTGAAGATTCACCTATAAACATGGAGGGTAGATACATGCTCCTATGTTTACTTATTGATGGGGAAATATTTACACTGTTAAATGTTTATATTCCTAATATGTCCAATCACAATTTCTTTACCAAATTGTCCCACTTACTGCTTCAGATGGAAACCCCCACCTCATAGTCAGTGGGGATTTTAACACTGTAGACAACCCCCGATTAGACAAATCCATTCTTCCGACCTCTTGTCCTGGCTTTGGCTGGGAAAGTGTTAATATTTTATTTTTTTTTAAACTCGCCATGGCCTTACAGACCCGTGGAAGCTTCATAACCCAACAGATAAAACATACATTCCATTCCACTCCTGTGTTCACCATACATTTTCTCAAACAGATTATTGGTTAACCTCAGATCAATTGTTCTCGATTCAGCTCGTCCCAAATGGAGCACATTTTAATATCATGCCTCTTTTTCTATTTCCCTACAACTGCGCATCAGTTTTTCCATTCATAAATTTTGGAGTTTCCCATCCTATATGAACCAGCCCAATGATTTGCATAGTTATGTAAATGGTTATAATTTGTGGATAACAATTTATCTCATTGGCGTTACTGAGAGGTCACACCATTGTTTATATGGCTAAAAAAAAAAAAAATTCTATCAAACTAAATATGACCACCTCCATAAGGCTGTGCAAACTTCCTTTATGGTCTACACAAGCTGCCCATCAGCCTCTAACATAGAATTTACACGAAAGAGAGACGCCTCGCAAGCCGTCTAAATTTCTAATGCGCAGTCCAGACTTGACTATTGTAAAAAATGATGTTATAAGTGGGGCAATAAGGCGGGTAAGGGTTAAGGTATCCAGCTGCCTAAAAAAATCCATAACCTTTATTCTTTAAATGTTAGCAAAACTATAAAAGTAGTTGGGCAATATTCTTCTTTCCTATTTGGGTCATGCCAATTTAATGAAACCGATTATTTTTCCAAAGATTATTTAACTCCTACAAATGCTACCAGTCCTCTTGGTCACTGATGAAAAACTGATTAATGGGGAATTTTGCAAATTTATTTGGCAGCCCAAAAGGCCCAGGATTGGACTGCTAAAGTTCCAACAACCTCCTTTGAGAGGTGAAATTAATTTTCCCAAATTAAAAGGTTATAATTATGCTAGGATCCTCCGATATGTTAGAGATTGGATCCATAATTGGAATGTTTACATTTATCTTGAGGCAGAACATTCTTTTCTCCCTAAATGCAGTTTATTTTATTTTTTTGCACATGCATAGACAAGAACTTGGATTGATAACCCATTGCTGTTTACCTCTTGGAAAGTGTGTCAGGCCTCCCGCATTAATTATAATCTTAATAGTAATCATTCACTTTATTTACCATAAGTGGGTAATCCGGACTTTCAGGATGGCCAGGCTTTATACCCATCTACTTACTCTCTGGCTGCCAAGGTATAAACTGCATTAGGTCATTGTGGGCAGCACGGTGGCTAAGTGGTTAGAACTGTTGAACTGCACTTATTCAGAAGCCGGAATCAGAAATATATAGGCCTACATGAAAGGCTTTCATTTACAATGAAAATTATTTTTCTTGATGGCTTCTATCAGAGATAGAATTAGCGAGCTGTAGGCCATGGTGCAGTGAGGCGGGGAGGGGCTGCATTCTCTTTAGGTATTCGTATTCCTTCCTACAGAGCACTCTGTTCTTAAGAAATTAAGTTCTTATACAACATTGTAAACAGAACAGAACTCACTCCATCATGGTCTAGAATACTTTCACATTCAGTTATGGGCCAGCACAGTGGCTAAGTGGTTAGCATTTCTGCCTTACAGAACTGGGGTCATGAGTTCAATTCCTGACCATGGCCTTATCTGTGAGGAGTTTGTATGCTCTCCCCGTGTTTGCGTGGGTTTCCTCTTGGTGCTCCGGTTTCCTCTCACACTTAAACCCCCCCCCCCCCCCCCAAAAAAAAAAACATACTAGTAGGTTAATTGGCTGCTAACAAATTGACCCTAGTCTGTGTGTGTGTCTGTGTGTATGTTAGGGAATTTAGACTGTAAGCCCCAATGGGGCAGGGACTGATGTGAGTTCTCTGTACAGCACTGCAGAATTAGTGGCGCTATATAAATAAATTGTGATGATGATTGGTGGATTTAAATGCAAAGAAACTGCTTACTGTCTTTCAGATTTCTGAGAAAATTACAAATTTGATTTACCCTACACACACATTTTTGAGGTTCACCAAACCTAACACTATGTGTCTGCTACTCTCCAATCCCTTTCCCCTCAGGATTGGTCCAATTGAGTTGAACTTGGTGATTTCTAAACCCCTGACGAGCCGTAAGGCCACATCTACCCATTATAAATTACAAACTGTTTTTGACATATTTAAAATGCGTTTTGGTCTGTTATTGGGCTGAACTTTTCCTACATGTAATGCTGAACAATATTTTTTAAAATCCTTACATTGCCAATTGTCAGGATTCACTAGGATGAGTGGGATCCTTCTGTTCTGCCTGGGATTGATGGTACTTCACCCAGATGCGCGGAATCTAACAGAGTGGAAGGTTTTCACCAAAGGTTCCCGCAAGGGAATTTGGGCTTGGCAGCTTCCACTATGCAGGTCGCAGCCCTCTAGGGGAGTTCCCAGTGAGCGGTGATAGAGAACCTAGTACAGCGAAGAATGTAGGCACTAGATAGCCACAAATGAGTAGGATTACTGAGTGATGCTCAGTGATAGTCCACAGAGATAGTAGGTGATTTGCAGCAATATTCTTGGAGAGATGGTAGCGATGATCTGCAGGAGTTGCTACTAACGAGTGGAGCAGGTAATAGGTGATTTCAGCAGCAGAGCACATGAGCTGCTTCCAGGCCAGGAGTCTGAGGAGAAGAACCAGCACTGAGAGGTGCTGGGAGGAGTCTTATAAATTAAAGGTAACCAATGGATGAGCGGGACAGGTGAACACAGGTGAGATGATTACCTGCGCATGTGCAGAGCCGATTGCTGGCTTGACAGCCAGGGAAGAAGCAGGAAATGAGGAATGAATGATACGCAGGTTACCGGGTGGCAGCTGTGGGTGAGCGGAGTGTGACACCAATTAATACCTTAAAACATTTCCCTATATATGCTGTAAGTTATATTTTTCACAGGGGGATATATATCCCCACCATATGCACACCATTGTCTTATTGGACTCCAGCTCCTGCTTAAAATGCCATGATCCCTATGCTTCTATTTTTCCCACTGCATGTGGGCATGTCCTTACATTAAAAGATTTTGATGGCAAGTCAACCAATACACCTCCATATATCACCTTAATTATGTTCCTCTCTCGTCTGAATCAGGGTTACTAGGTATTGATACTGTAGCCCCACAACTGATGAGAGGTAGCAGCAAACTGCTTTTAAAAATTTCTGCAGTTACTAGGAAGAGCATCCTACAAATGTGCATATAAGACCGGCCACCGACTTTGGATATTTTTCATAATAAGCTCTTTTTCGCCTTTACAGTGGACTAGCTCGAATCCTCCTTACATAAGGAAAAAAGAGAGTTAATATTTTTTTGGAAGTGTAGGAAAGCTTCATTATCTCCTTACCTACCACTCTAAAATCTCATATTTCCAAATGCTTCAAAGTTAACATCTGATATGAGACAAGGTTACTCCTGGAGGATCCGCCTATTAATGCGCAGTTGGACCATGATATTTCTCCTAGTAGTTCTGTGATTGGGTCTCATGTATTCTCCCAGAGCCCCTCTATGTGTGGGCCTGAACACTGAAGTGTTGTTACTATGTTTAATGTTTTCACTATTTGTGTGAACCATATATTTATTCTACCCAAGCTAAGTCGCACCTGGAATTTGCTTTGATTTGTGTTGTTGACCTGTAATTGTCTCTACTCATTTTCTGCTTCAATTAAAAAAAAGAGAATTATAAAAAAATAAAATAAGAATACTTGTGTCAGATATGGAGGTGGTCAGATATCTATTTATACATCTACAAATTATAGACTACTAAAATATATTTAGAATTATACATACACACAACATATATACCATAAACACCGACACATTTCTGCTAAAAATAACATTAGAATTTGTAAGATCTAACATCCCTTATTCACTACCTCACACTTTCCTGTCTTTTTTTTTTTTTGGAACAATTCATGCCCTGACACAATAACCTATATTTTTTCCCTTTACTCATTATGCCAAATATTTTAAAAATTCGAAGTGACATCAGTTATCCATTTCCTGCACAAAAGGCACTTGGCCTGTGGACACTATAGGGCCACAATACTACTTTTAAATGTATAGTAGCAGATGAGAGTATCATCTGTATTATTTGTAATACACAAGATCTAGGGTTTATAGGATTTCTAAATATTTTCTGGAACACTTTGGACTAAAACGCCATTCTTTACTGGCTCGGTTGAGTTTTATAAGACATGTATTGTGCTCATAAATCATGTACCAGCCACACCTAAAAACAAATATTTTTTTTCGAGTTTAATAACACATATATATCAAAAGGAAGAAAAGCCCAGCATTTGTGACTATTTTACTGCCTGTGCAAGGCATTTTATGAGAGAGTCGTAACCCGGTTAGTATTGCTGAGAATGAGTGGCAGAATTCATTACCGGCATTTAAATGGCCCGAACAGCAGCTCTCATTTGCCAAAAGCACCTGCACCTTCACTTGTGTTTTATGGGTTGTAGCAGCCTTTGACTGCAAATCAATTTAGAAGGTTACTGAAAAACAGAAATGCATGTTACAATATTTTTGGTATAAACTGGCATACACAAAAAAGCCAGGGGTTGGTGAAAAATTGCAAAACTAACAAACATTTATAAGTCTGGAAGATTGAGCAACCTTTTTTCTATAGCAGTTGCATTACTACACAGAGCACTAATGGAACAGTGCACTAGTCTCATGGGTCACTTCTAAGCATATGAAGATCTGGTGCATGCAGAGTTAGGGATAACACAATACTCCACCAACACCTCCCGGCCACAGTGGCTACACCTCCCGGCAGTAGAGATAGTTCCTTCGCCAATAATAACAAATAATAAGCTTATTATAAGACTGAATATTGCATCTACTACAGTCATGGCCAAAAGCTTTGAGAATGACACAAATATTGGTTTTCACAAAGTTTGCTGCTTCAATGTTTTTAGACCTTTTTGTCAGATGCTGCTATGGTATACTGAAATAAAATTACAAGCATTTCATAAGTGTCAAAGGCTTTTATTGACAATTACATCAAGTTTATGCAAAGAGTCAATATTTGCAGTGTTGAACCCTTCTTTTTGAAGAACTCTGCAATTCGCCCTGGCATGCTGTCAATCAACTTCTGGGCCACATACTGACTGATGACCACCCATTCTTGCCTAATAAATGCTTGGAGTTTGTCAGAATTTGTGGGTTTCTGTTTGTCCACCCACCTCTTGAGGATTGATAACAAGTTCTCAATGGGATTAAGGTCTGGGGAGTTTCCTGGCCATGGATCAAAAATTTGATGTTTTGATCCCCGAGCCACTTAGTTATCATTTTTGCCTTATGGCAAGGTGCTCCATCATGCTAGAAAAGGCATTGTTCGTCACCAAATTGTTCTTGGGTGGTTGGGAGAAGTTGCTCTTGGAGGATGTTTTTCGTACCATTCTTTATTCATGGTTGTGTTCTTAGGCAAAATTGTGAGTGAGCCCACTCCCTTGGCTGAGAAGCAGCCCCACACATGAATGGTCTCAAGATGCTTTACTGTTGGCATGACACAGGACTGATGGTGATGCTCACCGTTCCTTCTCCGGACAAGCGTTTTTCCAGATGCCCCAAACAATCCGAAAGGGGATTCATCAGAGAAAATGACTTTATCCCAGTCCTCAGCAGTCCAATCCCTGTACCAATTGCAGAATATCAATCTGTCCCTGGTGTTTTTCCTGGAGAAGAGTGGCTTCTTTGCTGGCCTTCTTGACACCAGGTCATCCTCCAAAAGTCTTCGCCTCACTGTACGTGCAGATGCACTCACAACTGCCTGCTGCCATTCCTGAGCAAGCTCTGCAATGGTGGTGCCCTGATCCAGCAGCTGAATCAACTTTAGGAGACAGTCCTGGAGCTTGCTGGACGTTCTTGGGCGCCCTGAAGCCTTCTTCACAACTATTGGACCTCTTTCTTGATGATCCGATAAATGGTTGATTTAGGTGCAATCTTACAAGCAGCAATATCCTTGCCTGAGAAGCCCTTTTGTGCAACACAATGATGACTGTACGTGTTTCCTTGCAGGTAACCATGGTTAACAGAGGAAGAACAATTATTTCAAGCACCACCCATCTTTTAAAGCTTCCAGTCTGTTATAATAACACTGTTATAATAAATCAGCATGACTGAGTGATCTCCAGCCTTGTCCTCATCAAAACTCTCACCTGTATTAACGAGAGAATCACTCACCTGATGTCAGCTGGTCCTTTTGTGGCAAGGCTGAAATGCAGTGGAAATGTTGTTTTTGGGATAAAGTTCATTGTCATGGCAAAGAGGGACTTTGAAATTAATTGCAATTCATCTATACACACTTCGTGACATTCTGGAGTATATGCAAATTGTCATCATAAAAACTGAAGCAGCAGACTTTGTGAAAAACTTTTGCCCATGACTGTACAATGTAATATATTTAATAGTACATTATTGTTCTATTATAATATGCTATGAAATATAGCTCATTGCAGCACATTTGAGAGGCAGTAGAGCTGCATGGTAACATGGATCTACAGTCCCCTCATATAGTTCCCACGTAAGAGGCTTAACACTGCTTGAAAATCACTGGAATCACTAGATGGGACAGTAGAAATTAACAGTTGAGCAGTGAAAGAGCATTCTTTTTATCTGCAACATAATCCCACTACCACCTCCCAGAGCCCTCCTGTTAATCTTAATTAGAGGAGATAATCCTCTCACAACAGAACAGTTTAAAACTATGTCCTAGAGGCAAAGGATTCAAATCTAATAATTGGAGTTGGAGTATAAGACACTAGAGGCCCAAGAGATGATGGAGAGCTGGCAAGAAACACTGACATGCACTTGGAACGGCATACCTCCCAAAAGATCTGATTTGGGCAGAACATCCCGATTCGCTGGCTGCAAAAAGGGGTGGGACTTAAGCAAACATAGGTGGAGTTAATCATTTGTGGGTGTGGTTTGGGCAGAACAGGGCAGGGCTTATTTTACCCCGATTTCATGATTCTAAATGTTGGGAGGTATGGAATGAGGTGGGGACAATACCGTGGGTAGTACCACTTGGCAAGCATTGTGGTTTCTCAACCTCCCCACTCGAACACTGGAAACTCTGTGAACATTGTGGCTTGTAACCTATTACATATATATAACTTCCTCTACTGATCTGCATATTATGAAAGTGAAACATAAAAGTTACACCAGATTAAAGGCAAACGTGAAATTCCTACAACGAAAATCCTCTACTTGCCATTGAGACACTTTCGCAAATATATTTATTAAAGGAATTGTCCACTTCTGGCTGTCAGTTGTAGGAGATGTTAGTTGAAGGGGAGCAAGTGGACAACACATTTCACCCGGCAGTACTGTACTAGAATGGCAGCTGTCCAGCCTTTAAACTGATGAGTAAAATTACTAGTATTTGTTGTTTACAAATAATAATAGTAATAACAATAATAATAATAATAACAATAATAATAATAGCAATAACAACAACAATAATAATATTGCTGTTATTAATGTTGTCTATTTTGCAAATAAACACTTTTTTCTTAATCTGGCACACTGCCCATGATATTCTCCAGTGAATACCACAATAAGACCATTTCAGGGTTTCTACTGACATCACAATCTATTTAGATGCATGGCTAGTGGTTTACTGTCAGCCCCCATGTGTCAAGCAAGCTAGCATACAAATTACCAATACCTATTAGTAATACCTAATTACTGCCACTATCTCAAAACAGCAGAAAACCCAGTATCAGGCCATGCAATGTAGACATGTGTAATCCATGCAACACATTCCAATACATATACCTTAAATTCTGTACAATAAAACATTTATTTTTGCCACTTAAATCTTATTTTAGCTATAATATTTATTAATATTTTTAGTGCTGTAGATGAGCAATGATCAAAGCTGAGAAATCATTGTTAGCCAGCCTCAGCTTTATGTCTAGGGTGAATTATACAGTTATTAGTTACATGAATGGATTTATCTGTAATCAAGCAGATTAAAAAAGCAGACATAATTAATTCTAATTAAATAGGGGATTTTATTAAAATGCAATAGATCATGGCATCTGCAATTTACTTTGTCGGCATTCAAAGACACAGTGCAAAGGCAGCATCGAAAATACAATGAACACTTCTATATTCCCCACAGAGACAAGATTGCTTAAAGAATAGTGAGTGAAACAGAGTTAAATTTATATTGCACTAATCTTATTAACTTAGGTGTATTTTAACAATGGCCTAATCAGTCTGTCCATTACAGCCAATAAACAGGTCTTGCCCACTTAAAACAAAAATCAAACATTCACTTAAACCCAATTTGGCAATCTGGGACCATGATAGTAAAACACAGACCATTTTGTGCAGAATGAGTCTTTGATTATTGCACTGTAACTGTAGTACAACTACTGACAAGTATTTCCTTTGGTGTGAAAACCATCAGATTTGATACTAACAAATGTAAAAATGCAATAAAAGGGCTAACATGTAAATTGATTGTTTTTTAGTAAGTGATATTAATATTTATAATAGAAAATGAATTTTTATTATAGAATATATAACTTGTAACATTAAACAGATATGAAGTTCTTTTATTCTTTAAAATTTATATTTCTGGACATTGTCTACTGTGCTATATTTTTTTTATTGAATATGGACCACCTTGGTCGCTTCAGTGTATTTGCATATTTATTTTTTAATAAGTACTGTATTATGAAAACATTTTAATACAGAAATCTGAGCTAGTTCCCTCGTATGAATACAAAGTCGTCTTTATAATGGTCTCCGGTCTGAAAAATTCTGAACGATAGAGACGTTTATGCAGGGTTGGACAGAGCCACTGGAGGGCCGGGCTATTCCCCAGTAGGCCCCGACCCTGATCGCTCCCCTCTTCGTTGGTGGGGGGAGCGGGTAACTTTAAAATTCAGTGAGGTGCGGCGCAGACAGGAGTTGGCAAGAAGAGAGAAGACAGAAGAAGATAAGAAAGAAGCAGATAGAAAAGGTAAGTGCAAGAACGGAAGCAAGGGGGGAGCACAGGCAGCATGGCAGCGAGTGAAAGGGGAGCACAGGCAGCATGGCAGCAAGTGAAGGGGGAGCACAGTCAGCATGGCAGCGAGTGAAGGGGGGAGCAAAGGCAGCATGGCACAGAGTGAGAAGGGGCAAGGGCAGCATGGCGCAGAGTGAGAAGGGGCAAAGGCAGCATGGCGCAGAGTGAGAAGGGACAAAGGCAGCATGACACAGAGTGAGAAGGAGCAAAGGCAGCATGGCACAGAGTGAGAAGGGACAAAGGCAGCATGACACAGAGTGAGAAGGGGCAAAGGCAGCATGGCACAGAGTGAAGGGGGGGCCAAAGCAGCATGGCAGAGTGTGAAGGGGGGGCCAAAGCAGCATGGCAGAGTGTGAAGGGGGGGCCAAAGCAGCATGGCAGAGTGTGAAGGGGGGGCCAAAGCAGCATGGCAGAGTGTGAAGGGGGGCCAAAGCAGCATGGCAGAGTGTGAAAAAGGGGGGCCATGAGAAGGGGGGAGCAAAAGCAGCATGGAGGGTACAGTGTGATCATGAGGCGGCACAGCATGTTGATGAAGGGGCACAGTAATGTGTGTGTGATGGCACAGTAGGCTTGTGACAATGTAATGTGTGTGTAGTAGGTGGTGGCTAACTAATGGGTGCTATTTTGTTTGTGGGGTGATGGTGGGGCAATTTAATTTTATAGCGGTGACTACTAATTTAAGATGGGGTAGTTTGGGCGCTATTAATTGAATGCGGGGCTGAGTTTGAGGAGCATTAGGTCTATTTATTAAATGTGAATATGAATTATTTAATGGCAGTGACGATTTCGGGAAATAGATATATTTATTACACGTAAATGCTATTAATTTATTGCTGGGGCTTTCTGGAGGAAGGGAAATAGGTTTATTAAATGGGAATACTATTACTTTAATGTTGGGACTGGAGGAAGGCCTAAGTATTAATTGTGGGTCCTATTGATTTAATACCGGGGCTGGTTGGTATTTTCTATATGTACCCATTTTTTTTACAAATAGGGCCCCCAACATTCCAGGATCCAGGCAAGCCGTAACTAAAGAAACCAGCAGTCACAAGTGGTGAAAGTGACAAGAACAGGTAGGACAGTCTGTCAAATGTTCTGAGTCTAGTGGGACAATCCCGATTTTTGGTGAGTGTTCTGCCCAATCTAAGGGGCACGTCAAGACTGTGTATTCTTTATATACTACACTATGGTGCTAATGTCCTTCGTGGGCTGACCACTCCCCATCTAGTGTCTGGTCTCGCCTCTTTGATTGTTGGCCACACCCCCTCTGGTGGGCCCCTAGCGTTGCAGTCTCCCGGTGGGCCCTTCATGCCCCAGTCCGACACTGAGCTTAAGGAGTTATTCCATGCACTTTCAGATTGTATTACATTGAGTGTTCATAGGACAGGAGATGTTGGGACTGATCTCCATGGCAACAGTAAAGCTAGGGAACAGACAGGTTCCGTTGCAGTGCATCCCAGTAAACAGTAACAACTTTTATGACCCTACTACCAAGTTAGGGAACATGGCGACCAAAGTCAAATAAATTAAGTTGCAATTAATGGAATGGAATTCAATACACAAGAAAAGATGAGTGTGCAATACTGCGCTTGCAAAATAATTTAGTTTTTTTGAATTTCAAGAACAACTAAAGGCATTAGTTGTTCTTTAAAAGCACAATGTCATTGGAATCCCCTGGAGTCCTTGCAAAACACAACAAAAGCAAACATGTTTAGCCTGCAGGACTCAACATCTGTATGTGATGGTCTTCCCATTCCCCAGGTATGATGTCTCTGTTACAGCTTGATTTTCCTTCAAGCTGGAATCTCACCTGGAGACAGGCATTCATTTACATGATCTCAAATGCATTCATGGTAGTGTAAACTGATGTAACACAACAGGTTACTCTGGGGAAAAAAGCAGTGATGTTTCTACAAATATTAAATGTACAGAGGATGAGTGATTGCTGCAAGGAAAAAAAGTTCCAAAACAGACCTTACACTAATGAATGCAATGGCATGCGATTCATATCTGAACACAAATGACACTTACGACTGCCTAGAACTGGAGAGGTGGAATGGGGCAGATTCATCATCATCATCATCACCATTTATTTATATAGCGCCACTGATTCCGCAGCGCTGTACAGAGAACTCACTCACATCAGTCCCTGCCCCATTGGAGCTTACAGTCTATATTCCCGAACACACACACAGAGATTAATGCAGACCATGTACAGTAAGGGAGTGCTGAGGGCGTTCCAACGCAGATGCGGAAGATTCAAGTCCTGGGTTTCTTGTAAGTATGCCTGCTTTCAGCCTTATCACTTGCACCAGCTACAGGTGTAAGTGCAGACACAGCATAGCCTTTGTATTACAATCTAAACATATGTCAGCCACTAGCTATCTCAGTGCATGTGCATGCAAGATAGGGAGACTTTAAAAACACATTGAATGTACAGTAAACTTTAAAAGCATCTTGATTTATATATTCAATGTAAAAAAAGGTTTAATGATTATACTGTTAAGCGTTGTTCATTTTTTTTTTATAATATTACATTTTGTTAATGAGTTCTTTGTGACTTTATATTGAAGAGATGATTGTGCGTATACTGTAGTCCGTTGTATCTAGATACAGCAAGTACTGTGCAGGCACATCGTATTTACACCCAGATTGAAGTTGAACCACATATTGAGATACATTTGGATCTGAATACGGTCAGAACTTCGCTAAAGCTCAATGCTCTTTTTTTAAAACGCAACTTGTTTGCCTGAATATGAAATCAGGCCATTATAGTGTTATGGACAATACACATAGTGGCAAGTTACATATACAGAGAGCTTTGCACTATTATAGTAACATACATACAGTAGGTACCGGATAGCACTGTGTTATTGTAAGGCTGTGTGCTATGATCTCAGAAGAAGGAACTTATTCACAAGATAAGCTAAATCTATCCAAGTACCAAATATTATATATGAAGTTTTGGGTCTTCATCTTCAGGCGCACACTGTTTGTCAATCTGACTGCTTATCCATCACTGTCCCCTGTCTAGTCCACATTTGTGTAGCCTGAGAATATGGAAGTAGTATGGAACGAATATTCCATGATGAACAACTTTGTGTTATATTTTTAATTATTACTTCTGTTATATATCAAACGTACAGTGTAAGCAGCTGATAAATCCACTCTGAACAGTACCAGTATATTGCTCGCTTTATCACTTCCTAAAACAAAGAGCTCTCTAGAGGAATGGATGGGAGGTTGACAAATCGTATAAAACACCTCAGACATGTAGGCTTCTTGCCGCTTCTAATTCTCTTTAATTGACAGTAATAAAGAATAAATAATATCAGTAAAAAATAAAATGATCTGGCAGTAAAGTTGATCACTTTCTCACTTCCTCCCAGCTCTGAATAGTGAAATCAGCTCATTAAGTAACACTGAAACCAGGGACGAGTGTCCACACAAAACATTAAGCCAAGTAGATATTCAACTAATCAGGACTTTGGAAATGGGTTTAAAGGCATCATCAGCTACATGCAGGCATCCTTCTTTATAACTAAAAGCTGTCTGTAGCCTAGTTCGAGCAGCTAGTGTCTGTATCCTGCCCATAGAAAGCAAACAGCTGCAGAGAAGGTAACAAAGAATAAGTTTGAAGTGGAACTGGCGGGCCAGGCAACTCTAAGGCTACATAACAGCGTTAAGCAACAAAGCGGCCAGGCAGTGCCATATTTTGTACACTAAAGCTCAAAAGCACCAGGTTGCTTTGGCAAATGTGTGTTTAGCACTAATAGGGGATAGCTGAGCTGCGAGCAAAAACCCAGTGTTACAACTACCGTAACAACGGTATTTACGTGCACTATTACCGTAATTCCCCCCAACAGATTTATGGAGCCAAACATATTTAACTGCCCATGTTCTCAAAGTATTGCCACCACTGTGCTGATTATCTTAAAGGCGCTGGACATGTATTCCCTAATGTAGTTTAATTGCTCTAATATACACAATACAGTTTATGCTTTATTTCTATAGTGCTACCCATTGTGGGATAAGGCTGGGTACACACTACAAAATTTTCTGACCTAGTGCTATATACAACGATTTTACTGAAATGACTGAAAAAAACCAAAAAAAAAATCCTGATCAGTATGTCAATTCATGTGTACACACTAAACATGTTTTAAAAGATTTACCCTCAGATCGGTGATCTTCATCTGTCATAACCATGGGCTGAAAACATTATGAATCTGTAAACTCTATGGAGATCCTGAGCACATGCACCCTGCAGAATTGGAAGGACGTTGTTCCAAAGCTGAACGAGATTTATAGTTCTATACAATAAAATCAAACGATGGTCTGTGCTTTGGAATGATCCTTGTTCATCGCTGGAGCGTACACACTAATGCAATATCGTCCAAACGGTCGCTAATCGTTTGATTGACCAAATAGTCGGCTGAAAAAACTAGTGTGTAACCAGCCTATGTATGGAGCATAAAATGATCAAAAAAGATACACTATTGTTGTGCAGATACAATGCAATAAGCTTTAACCAGCTACAAACATGTGTGTGCTTTCTGGAGTACATCTACAAAGGCCAGTATGAAGATTTGTCTGTGGAAAAGAGGGCCTGAGCATTGGAAGAGTCTGAAAAGCAGATTTGCTGCTGCAATGGAAACCTTTAGTGTCAGACTGCTAGGTGACCTATGAGTACGATCTGGGCCCAAAACACTGACAAGATAAAGAGAGATGCAGTATGTTGTACAGGTAGTCTGCACGGACAATATATGTCAGAAAAGCAAGAAGAGGTCGTCAGCAGCCCACTACACAAACATATCACCACTGTTGCAAAATATTGCCAAATGTCACAAGAAAACTATATTTGTTTACTGCATACAGTGAAAAGAAACAATGCATACTAACCAATTGCTCCTATTTCCAAAACTCTCTACTTTACTGGTTTCAATGTGGTAATTTTATTGAAATTAGTGATTAGTTTGATGCTTTTCTTCTGGTTAGCTGGCCCTTTAAGTGACACGACAAACTACATCCCAAGAATGCAAATGCGTGACCATTTCTAACATTTATTACAGTCACGGGAGATCAAATCAACAGCCAGAGCCATCTCTAGGTTATTTGCATAAGAAAGCTAATTGTTTCTATTTTCAGCTACGGCTCTCCTGCCAGCTCCTCTGCTCACAGGACAGGCAGGTCACTGGTTGGGGAGCTCTGCATCTTGTGAATGGAAGCCAAGTTACTGACAGACTGCAGCTAGTGAAATGAAACTGAACTGTTAAATCAGAAAAAGCAGGTACTTTTTTCAAATTGTGAGGCGTACTCAATTAGCATCTGATGCCTCCAGAACGGTGGCAAAGGAACTCCGCAGTGATGCAACATCACAGATTTTTTCTCGCCCAGCCCCCCCCCCCCCCCCCACCC
The DNA here is from genome assembly GCF_038048845.1 of Mixophyes fleayi. Classification (NCBI taxonomy): domain Eukaryota; kingdom Metazoa; phylum Chordata; class Amphibia; order Anura; family Limnodynastidae; genus Mixophyes; species Mixophyes fleayi. The sequence continues at coordinate 342,759,245 of NC_134402.1, read as the reverse complement.
CATAAAGATGTCAGGAGAAATCCGCGTTGTTGAGGTAAAAAATTGTGCGCAGCCACAATGTTCCTCTAGCTAGTTGAATATTTACGGAGGAAGTGAAAGATCATGCTAAGAGTTACCAATACAATACCTTATCCACGATAGATAGGGCTGGAAAGCAGTGATAACAATGTTTATAATGCTACTGGTGTCAATGGCAGATCCCCCTGGTCTCAAGGGTTGTAAGCAGCGTTTAAAATTGTAGAATGAACCATATAGAATATGTTAAGAGGAAACATTTGAGGGGGAGAAGGAAAGGAGACAACAACACTACACTTGTTAGCCTAACCACATTTACATTTATCTATGCTACTCCTGTACTTTTATCCACTTAAAAGTGGCTGTTACAGAATTTCACAATTTGACCAGAACTGCCCCATCATTTATAGAAGCACACTATTTTAAAATTCCTTTCCATTTGAATTAAATACTCTACATAGGCCAAAGGTCCTAAAACCTGTCCTCAGATTTCACCAAAAGGAATTTAGGCAGATATACCAAACTGTTCAGATACAAATCATTCCTAGAGTTCCTTTGCTCCTGTAAAATATGCAAAACATGCACGTGTTCGTTAGTCATGAGGGCAGGTTTGTCACCCAGTGCCATAAATGAAAACAGCGGTATTTGAAGAGGCGCAAACAAAGGAATTAAGATCTAAAATGCCAAATGTAACCACAAATTAATGAATGGGCCCCAAACCCCCCAACCTCAATCAACATCTAATAGAGATTTATCAACTGTCAATTCGGCCTGGAGGAAAATGTTGTTGCGCGACGACTGCAATCTAACTGTGTGATTCATTACCTGTCTGCACTTATAGGGCCCCATATTATTGTGCAGTTTGGCCTGAGCCTCTGTGTTTGTTTGGTGTGACCTGATCCTTCAGTGTATGGGCACTGCTTGCTTTAGTGAAGTTACTAAACCATTATGGAAGATTTAACTCTACCAGACTGCAGCACCAAACACAAACTGCATCGCAGAAAGACAAACTTGTTAACCGCTTTGAAAACACTATACTACAGGTAAACTGAAGTCCATTTAGATATTTTTCCTTAAAAAACATAATGTTGAACTTAGAAATCAGTGGTGTTCGTGTTCTTCTGTGTAAATAGGTAAAGCGCCTATTTTATCAGGCTTCTTTGCTTGCTCATATTGTCCTTGCAACCTTCCTCATCCCTTGTGAGGATGTCTTCACCTTCTTCACTGTCCTTTACAGAGAAGACTGACCATGCATGTTGTGAGTGTTAATTACACGACACTAAATTAAAATGACATCCTAGCCCAAATCGACCAAAAATAACAGAGGGAATGCTGGTGACTGTAGATGAATAGCGGTATTAGGTCATTTTGAATTATGTATTATGAATACAAGTTAGGTTCTACACAAAAGCAGGGTAAGCAACTTGGTAATTGCCCTGGGCCAAAAGCTAAAGGAAGCTCCTACTATTTCTACTGCTTTTCAATCATTACGCATTTTTTGTTCTGTGCTCCTGAACATATAATTTTGTCACTAGTGCTTATCTGTGCTGGTTCCTGTACTATACTGAATTTCAGCTGTCTGTTCAGTGCAGAACAGGAAACAGCAACACAATTCCTGCCAGGAGAAAGTGCTTCAACGGATAAAGAGAGATAGAGCTGGAAAGGGCAAGTACCTGCACTTGGCCCCCGATAGCGCTCTACATATTAGACATGTCATCAAATAGGGCTCTGCATACAAAGGCTCTTGGAGCTGGATACTAGATTTTGGACATATTTGTGGAGATCTGCTAATACTGTAAGTGCCTCCAGACAGTGCCCTGCTAATAAACCAGGAATCTGCTGTGCAGGCATATGCAGTCAGCTATGGTTCAGGTAACAAGGCAGGCTCTATGAGGCACTAAGGGAGAGCTGCAGATCTGCAGTGGTTGTTTTCAATGCAGCAACAAATGCAGTGGAGAAGGGGACCAGTGTTGAACTGGCATCTGTTGGCCAGGGTAGGTGGAGGTAAGTGGCCTATAGTACCGCAACTCCAGCTACATATATACAATGACCTATATTACAGTAAGATATAGAACAGTCAGGTTCTGGACCATGTTACACTGAAGGAGACCCCAACAAAGTCATAATGGCCTCGGGGTCAAGCGAGCAAGAAAGTGAGAAATACTGAGAGGTAGCAAAATAGTAACGATCTCTAAGATATAGAGGTATTCTGTTTTGTGTGTGTGTGGAGGGGGGGGGGGGGTCCTGTCTCAGCAAACAACCATTTTTCTATATAGTCACTTAAAATCACAATAAAAATATCTTTCTATGAAATAAAACATTACAAATACATACATTTGTATGAACATGATTATTTGGGCTTACTTAAAATCTGCTGCAACCAGGTTAAAAGCATTGTAAAGATGTCCCTCAGCCGATATCTTCTTTAGGTACGAAGAACTGTCAAGATCAGATGTCAAAAAGTTGGATACCAAGGCACCTGTGGAAATCACAAAAACAAGAAGAAATTGGATAAAAAATGCATAGCACAACATAAATAAAACATACCCAAACAAAACTGTACAAATGGTATAGCCAGGTCTCCTTGTCACAACTTTCAAATACAGAATACAAAAATACAATTCCAAATGAATCTGTTTAAAATAAACCTTACTGACAAAACACATCTATGAGCTACCTCATGTTCTCACAAATTTGGAACTTTTAGCAATTTCATGTTTAAAAACTGTAATTCCTAAAACTAATACATTAGGACACTCTCCTTGTATTTCACTGGTACTACATTATACTTCAGACCAAGCGCCACTTTCTAACCACTCACTATATCCATAAAGTTCTCCCTCCCCACACTTTTACATTTTACTTTATTTTTGTTTCCCTACCCTTCCCAATTCACAATATAAAACATTCCATAAATTGAGATGATATAGAACAAATACAAAATAGTGTGAACGGTTTGAAAATCTATGCTATTTACAAGTTTACATACCGGACATGTCCTTGTTTGCAGTGTCTTTAAATAAAAATACTGTTACGAAAAAATTTAACAGCAATAACAAATATGATCGCTTTGCTTCGCCTGATCCCATGAAGTGAGAATTTTAAATCCATCCACTGTATTCACACACAGTACACTGCTTATATGTTTGCCATTTTGTGACACTTCAAGCATGTCCTGTAAAGGTTTAGTAAGTGGCTATCGAAGATCTAAAAATCCAAATCAACTTTACATTAGAATGAGCTGTACCTCCCTCTATCGAATAGAAAACAGCTTTTTTATTGGTCTTTAACATCAATGTCCACACATCTGAGGGAGATGTTCAAGGACCAAATCATTCTGGAACACAATTTTTCATGTATATTAAAAGATGACCAGGCAGACAATGCCCAACCAAGCAGAAGTGGCACTGTTATGTGGAGTTCAGTTTTCAGCAATAACAAAAAGGTCTCCCTAGATACCTTCTGACTGCTCCAAGGACTATTAAGAGAAATGCTCAGGCTCGGTTCCCCGAGAACTGAACACAGCGGAACATAGCAGATCCAAGCACTAAGTCGAGCCAAGCCGGCTCAGTACTTTCAAGCGCCCTTGGAATTGAAAATGAGGCAAACCGTCACGTCATCGGATCTCTCAAGGTTTAGATTCTATAAGTATCGCCCTCCAAGGCGATCCAGTGTCATTTCAAAGAGGGACACGGGGTAGCACAGTTCTTGGCAGTCTCTAGTGCAATTGGGCAGAGTCATAGGTAGAAATGAATGAGAAGGGGTAGCAGTGTTCTTCAAAGTCTCATAGACATTCAGGAGAGCTCCATTGCTCCACTGCTTATGGTCATTGCTGAAATAGAAATAATAGGGCTGGCAGGCTTGGTCTTCTAAATCTGCAGTTACATTTTACTGTACTATAGCTCACTAAGAAACCGGAGAGGTAGCAGGGTTCAGTGCTGAAACAGAAATTGTAATAATAGGGCTGTCAGTGTTCTTAAAAGTCTCCAGTGACATTCTACTGTGCCATAGCTCATACAGAAACAGGAGGGGTGGCATTGTCTAATCCGAGAAACAAAAATGTAAATAAAACCTTGTACCTTAAAAAAAACCACCTCTCTAATAAAGGCGAAAGTTTACTGGAAAAAAACATAAAATTGCCATCATGCCATTCTACCCAAAATATTACCAAGCATACCAACATAAGCTAGCTCCCTTCTCTCAGCTAGATCTCAGCACCTGCAATCTACACTGTCATCATATTCACCCTCATCAGTGTGTACATCATCCTCAAACAATACTAATTGATCCACTCTGGAATCCACCATCACAGAAGTCTGTGTACTTTGATGTAATTGCCGGTAATGGCCTTCCTCATGGAATTTGTAGTTCATTTACGGAAGAGCTGCCACGATTTTTGGGCAAGTCTTTTAGACCAGACCAAATGTCAAAATGCTGTGCAGACTAGGGATGTGCACCGGCGACTTTTGAGGTCTCGTGTTTTGTGTTTTGGATCCGGATTTTCGTTATTTTTGAGGTTCGGATTTGTCTCGCAAAACACTTGACGAAAGGTCTCGGTTCGGATTTAAGGTATTGGATTCGGATTTTTTTTGAAAAAAACATAAAAAGTTTAAAAATCAAGTTTTTGGGCTTATTTTCACTCCTAGGCTATTATTAACCTCAATAACATTCAATAACAAGCATTTCCACTAATTTACAGTGTATTCTGAACACCTCACAATATAGTTATTAGTCCAAAACGTTGCAAAAAGGTATCTTTCTGGACTGCGTAGAGGAGTGGGTCACCACAATATATATTAAAAACCCTGAACTTTTATGATTCGCACCAATAATTGTACCTGGACTGCGTAGAGGAGTGGGTCACCACAATATCTTAAAAACCCTGAACTTTTATGATTCGCACCAATAATTGTACCTGGACTGCGTAGAGGAGTGGGTCACCACAATATCTTAAAAACCCTGAACTTTTATGATTCGCACCAATAATTGTACCTGGACTGCGTAGAGGAGTGGGTCACCACAATATCTTAAAAACCCTGAACTTTTATGATTCGCACCAATAATTGTACCTGGACTGCGTAGAGGAGTGGGTCACCACAATATCTTAAAAACCCTGAACTTTTATGATTCGCACCAATAATTGTACCTGGACTGCGTAGAGGAGTGGGTCACCACAATATCTATTAAAAACCCTGAACTTTTATGATTCGCACCAATAAATGTACCTGGACTGCGTAGAGGAGTGGGTCACCACAATATATTAAAAACCCTGAACTTTTATGAATCGCACCAATAAATGTACCTGGACTGCGTAGAGGAGTGGGTCACCACAAGATATATTAAAAACCCTGAACTTTTATGATTCGCACCAATAAATGTACCTGGACTGCGTAGAGGAGTGGGTCACCACAATATATATAATAAGAAAACCATCAACTTGTTTGATTCGCACCAATAAATGTACCTGGACTGCGTAGAGGAGTGGGTCACCACAATATATTAAAAACCCTGAACTTTTATGAATCGCACCAATAAATGTACCTGGACTGCGTAGAGGAGTGGGTCACCACAATATATATAATAAGAAAACCATCAACTTGTTTGATTCGCACCAATAAATGTACCTGGACTGCGTAGAGGAGTGGGTCACCACAATATATTAAAAACCCTGAACTTTTATGAATCGCACCAATAAATGTACCTGGACTGCGTAGAGGAGTGGGTCACCACAATATATATAATAAGAAAACCATCAACTTGTTTGATTCGCACCAATAAATGTACCTGGACTGCGTAGAGGAGTGGGTCACCACAATATATTAAAAACCCTGAACTTTTATGATTCGCACCAATAATTGTACCTGGACTGCGTAGAGGAGTGGGTCACCACAATATATTAAAAACCCTGAACTTTTATGAATCGCACCAATAAATGTACCTGGACTGCGTAGAGGAGTGGGTCACCACAATATATATAATAAGAAAACCATCAACTTGTTTGATTCGCACCAATAAATGTACCTGGACTGCGTAGAGGAGTGGGTCACCACAATATATTAAAAACCCTGAACTTTTATGAATCGCACCAATAAATGTACCTGGACTGCGTAGAGGAGTGGGTCACCACAATATATATAATAAGAAAACCATCAACTTGTTTGATTCGCACCAATAAATGTACCTGGACTGCGTAGAGGAGTGGGTCACCACAATATATTAAAAACCCTGAACTTTTATGAATCGCACCAATAAATGTACCTGGACTGCGTAGAGGAGTGGGTCACCACAAGATATATTAAAAACCCTGAACTTTTATGATTCGCACCAATAAATGTACCTGGACTGCGTAGAGGAGTGGGTCACCACAATATATATAATAAGAAAACCATCAACTTGTTTGATTCGCACCAATAAATGTACCTGGACTGCGTAGAGGAGTGGGTCACCACAATATATTAAAAACCCTGAACTTTTATGAATCGCACCAATAAATGTACCTGGACTGCGTAGAGGAGTGGGTCACCACAAGATATATTAAAAACCCTGAACTTTTATGAATCGCACCAATAAATGTACCTGGACTGCCTAGAGGAGTGGGCACTGGGCACCACAATAAAATATATAAAAAACCTTCAACAGGTCTGCATTACACTACACATACGGCTGCTCCTCCATCCTCTCCATCATATACATGTTGGAGTTTTAGCGTGTGACAACCTCTTGTTTTTGATAATGTCAGTGCATTTTGAATATTTTTCAATTTGCCCCACACCACTGAATGTACTTTATCTATGATACGCATCTATCTATCTGGACTGCGTAGTGGGGTGGCCCCGGTACCCAATTTGATACCGGGGCCACAATAAAATAAATACACCCTCCACGTGTCAGAATTCCACCAAACAAGTATCTGGACTGCGTAGTGGGGTGGCCCCGGTACCCAATTTGATACCGGGGCCACAATACCTCCTCAAAACATGCTCCAGACAATTCGTCATTGACAGACCCCAGACAGACAGGGTCGTAGTGTTATTGTTTGACTTTGTAAACCCAAAAAAATGTCCCTGTTGCACTTGCACATAGTCGTGCAATGAAGACTGACTTTTTCATTTAAAGGCACGATCTTTCAAGTGTAGTGTTTGTAAGTCTAAGTCATATTATACTTTTGGTAAAATTGGTTTTTTTTGTTCCTCTTTATGGTAATTAATTAGTAATAGAATTAAAGTAGGAAATAGAATTAAATAGAATTAAAGTAGGAAATAGAGTGGTATAGAGTTGTAGTGTGGTATAGATAGAGTGGTCCACACAATATAATAATAAAACCCTCAACTGGTCTGAATTCCACCAAACAAGTATCTTGACTGCGTAGTGTGGTGGCCCCGGTACACAATTTGGTACCGAGGCCACAATATAATTTAAAAACCCTCCACGTATCGGAATTCCACCAAAACAAGTATCTGGACTGCATAGTGGGGTGGCCCCGGTACCCAATTTGATACCGGGGCCACAATACCTCCTCAAAACATGCTCCAGACAATTCGTCATTGACAGACCCCAGACAGACAGGGTCGTAGTGTTATTGTTTGACTTTGTAAACCCAAAAAAATGTCCCTGTTGCACTTGCACATAGTCGTGCAATGAAGACTGACTTTTTCATTTAAAGGCACGATCTTTAAAGTGTCAGAAAGAGAGAGAAGACACAGGAGAGGAGAGTTGTAGCTGGGGACCTGGGGTGGAAGCTCCCAGGCTCCCCCAGCATTGCCTGGAAGTCTGAGCGTGGTGACTGAGCCAGGGCAAGGAATGTGTGCCCTGGATGAGGGGGAGAACTCCATGCCACTATAGTGAACCCAAGAGAGAGGGGGACACTGCACATGGAAGAGGCCCTGGAGTGAGGGCTGCTACAAGAGGCATGGTAGCTGTAGTGTCAGATCCTGAGGCTGAGAGTACACAGAGTGACGTGTCAGAGCACAGGAGACATTATCCCCGCAGAGGAGGGATGAGCTGCAGTTGAGAGGTCTGTTGTTGAAATAGGACATGCACACTTTAACAAACCAATCATTTCAGCGACAGGGCCTACCAAACAACTGTGGCTGAAATGATTGGTTTGTTTGGGCCCCCACACCAAAAAAGCTATTCATCTCTCCCTGTACAGACTAAACAGGCTCTACTGAGGCAAGATGTCGTCCTCATCCTCAACCTCTAATTCCTCTCCCCCTACAGTGTGTACTTCCTCCTCATCACACATTATCAATTCGTCCCCGCTGGACTCCACAACCACAGGTCCCTCTGTAGTATCTGGAGGGCAGTGCTGTACTTCATTGAGGAATTGATTATTCATTTTTATAAACATCATTTTTTCAACGTTGTGAGGAAGCAACCTCCTTCGCCGCTCACTGACCAGGTTCCCCGCTGCACTAAAAACTCTTTCCGAGTACACACTGGAGGGGGGACAACTCAGGTAAAATAGAGCCAGTTTGTACAGGGGCTTCCAAACTGCCTTTTTTTCCTGCCAGTAACAATATGGAATGTCTGACATGTCTACTTGGATGGTGTCAGCAAAGTAATCATCCACAATTTTTTCTATTGTCACAGCATCCAATGCAGCGAGAGTAGACATGTCTGCAATGGTTGGCAGGTCCTTCAGTCCGGACCAGATGTTATCAGCATCCCCGCCAGTGCCTCTTTTGGGAAAACTGAGCTTTTTCCTCGCAGCCATAGATGTGGAAGAAAATGAGGGTGGAGCTGTTGGCATGTCACGGTCCTCTTCAGAGGACAATCTCCTGACCAGCAGGTCTTTGCACCGCTGTAGATTTGTGTCCGCCGGAAACAGAGACACAACATACGCTTTAAACCGAGGATCGAGCACGGTGGCCAGAATGTATTCCTCTGACTTTAAAAGAGTGACCACCCTCGGATCCTGGCAAAGCGTACGAAGGGCTACATCCACAAGAGCTACATGCTTGCTGTAATCGCAATGGCTTACCAGCTCCTCCCTCACTTTCTCCAGCTGCTTCTGCAACAGCCTGATCAGGGGAATGACCTGACTCAAGCTGGCAGTGTCGGAACTGACTTCTCGTGTGGCAAGTTCAAATGGCTGCAGAACCTTGCACAACACGGAAATCAGTCTCCACTGCGCTTGACTCAGGCGCATCCCCACTCCTTTGCCTATGTCGTAGGTGGCTGTGTAGGCCTGAATGGCCTTTTGCTGCTCCTCCATCCTCTGCAGCATATAGAGGGTGGAGTTCCAGCGCGTCACAACCTCTTGTTTGAGGTGATGGCAGGGCAGGTTCAAGCTTTTTTGATGTGCCTCTAGTCTGCGGTAGGCACTGGCTGAATGCCGAAAGTGTCCAGCAATTTTGCGGGCCACCGCAAGCATCTCCTGCACACCCCTGTCACTCTTGAGGTAATGCTGCACCACCAAATTAATGGTGTGGGCAAAACATGGGACGTGCTGGAAATTGCCCATATTTAATGCCCGCACAATGTTACTGGCATTGTCTGACACCACAAATCCCCATGAGAGTCTAAGTGGGGTAAGCCACTGGGAGATAATTTCCCTCATTTTCTCTAATATGTTGTCAGCGTTGTGCCTCTTATTAAAGCCTGTAATGCACAATGTTGCCTGCCTTTGCATGAGCAGCCATTTTGTAGATGCTGCTACTGATGCAGCTGTTGCTGTTGCTGCGGAAGGGGATGCATCTACCCAGTGGGCTGTCACAGTCATATAGTCCTTCGTTTGCCCAGAACCACTTGTCCACATGTCCGTGGTTAAGTGGACAGTGGGTACAACCGCATTTTTAAGAGCACTGAGGACACTTGATCGTACTTCTCTGTACATTTTTGGTATCGCCTGCCTAGTGAAGTGGAATCTCGAGGGGATTTGGTACCGGGGACACAATACCTCCATCAACCCTCTAAATCCCACTCCACTGATGGCGGACACCGGGCGCACGTCTAACACCAACATTGCAGTTACAGCCGCAGTTATACGCTTTGCAATAGGGTGACTACTATCGTATTTGGTGGTCATGGCAAACGACTGTTGGACGGTCAATTGTTTGGTGAAAGACTTAGCGGTCTTACGACTTCCCCTCTGGGAAGATGACCGACTAACAGCAGCAACAGCAGCAGTGGCAGTAGTAGGCGTACCGCTGCAGGATTCCTCGGATGAATCCCGTATTGAGGAGGACTCAGTCTGGCTGGTGACTTGGGCTGCAGGACTGAATCTGATGGAGATTGTGGAGGAAGTTGACGAGGAGGGTGTTGCTGGTGTGTATCCAACGGGACCACGGGATTTAGGTGTCCCTGTACCGATGAGGGTCCTAGCCCCAGTTCCTGAACTAACCACTGAACTATGAAGGTTATTCAGGTGACGTATAAGGGAGGATGTTCCTAGGTGGGCAAGATCCTTACCCCTGCTTATTTGAGCTTTACATAAGCTACATATTGCCATACATTGGTTGTCTGGATTTGGATAAAAATAACTCCAGACCGAAGAGGTGCATTTTTTGGTCTTCTGACCAGGCATGACGATGGGCTTTTTCATCCCATGGACATCAGCTGTTTCCCCCCCTGGTGCCTCATTTACAATAACCACATCACCATCCTCATCATCAAGTTCCTCCACAGCGCCAGCTACATCATCAATAGCCTCCTCCCGAGCCACCTCTTCCCGTACAGTGATGGGAAGGTCAGGCTTGACAACCACCAACACCCTTGGACTCGCCTTGGGGATTTGTGATAATTTCTCTTTAGAAGGCAGAGTTGTTTGCTGTTTTGTTGCTGACAGCATAACTCTCTTCAATTTTTTGTAGGGGGGGGGAGGAGGAGGAGGGCTAAGATCCGTGGGTGAAGCTGAACCACTAGTCATGAACACGGGCCAGGGCCTAAGCCGTTCCTTGCCACTCCGTGTCGTAAATGGCATATTGGCAACTTTACGTTTCTCCTCAGATGATTTTAAGTTTCTCTTTTTGCTACTTTTTCTTAACTTGGGCTTTTTGGATTTTACATGCCCGGTACTACGAGATTGGGCATCGGGCTTGGAAGACGACGTTGATGGCATTTCATCGTCTATGTCATGACTAGTGGCAGCAGCTTCAGCATTAGGAGGAAGTGGGTCTTGATCTTTCCCTACTTTATCCTCCAAATTTTTGGTCTCCATTATATGTAGCACAAGATACTGCAGAATGTGTGAACTTGGTAATATTGCAGTACCAATGGACTTATACTGCTGGATTGGTTTTGCAAATTTGGTTATAATTATTATATATTTTTTTTTTTTTTAATTTTTTATTTTTTTTTACTTTTTTTTTTATTTTTAAAAAACTTGGGAATAGTGGGGAAATAACTATGCCCTTAGAAGCACAGAGCACAGGACACAGCACCACTGGACTGAACAGGACACGGCACAGGACCCAGCAGCACTACGGAACTCAGCAGGACAGAGCACAGGACACAGCACCACTGGACTGATACTGCAGAATGTGTGAACTTGGTAATATTGCAGTACCAATGGACTTATAATGCTGGATTGGTTTTGCAAATTTGGTTATAATTATTATATTTATTTTTTTTTTAAAATTTTTTATTTTTTTTACTTTTTTTTTATTTTTTAAAAACTTGGGAATAATGGGGAAATAACTATGCCCTTAGAAGCACAGAGCACAGGACACAGCACCACTGGACTGAACAGGACACGGCACAGCAGCACTACGGAACTCAGCAGGACAGAGCACAGGACACAGCACCACTGGACTGATACTGCAGAATGTGTAAACTTTGTAATATTGCAGTACCACTGGACTTTTACTGCTGAATGTGTGAACTTGGTAATATTGCAGTACCAATGGGCTTATACTGCAGGATTGGTTGTGAAAATTTTGTGGTAATTTAAAAATATTAAAGTAGTTTTTGGTATTTTTTAAAAAAACTTTTTTTTATTTTTTTAAACACAGGGGAATATTGGGGAAATAACTATGCCCTTAGAAGCACAGAGCACAGGACACAGCACCACTGGACTGAACAGGACACAGCACAGGACCCAGCAGCACCACTGACCTCAGAAGGACAGAGCACAGCACACAGCACCACTGGACTGATACTGCAGAACACAGCACAGCACAGCACAGCACAGCACAGCACAGCACAGCACTAAACAGCACAGAACTAAACAGCACAGAACTAAACAGCACAGAACTAAACAGCACAGAACTAAACAGCACAGAGGACCACCTAACACACCCTCCCTCTACCCTGATCAATGCCCGAGTGAAGATGGCGGCGACTAGCGGGGAATTTATAGGATCCGAGTATCGCGAGATCCGACAACGGGATTATGAGTCAGAGCCTCAGTTTCACTTTTGAATTTGGCGCCAATACCCGGATCTGTCTCGGATCCGACTCGGATCCGCAACGTTCGGGTGGGCTCGGATTTCAGAAATCCGAGCGCGCTCATCCCTAGTGCAGACTCATCTGCATCACCACTGGGTGTCTTGGGAAAGCTAAGTTTTTTCCTAGCAGCACTTTTCAGAGAAACTGAAGGAGGAGACGTCATTGTGTCATGTACCACTTAAGCAGTAAGCTTGCTGACCAGGAGCTCATTGCATCTCTAGAGATCTGGGTCAGTTGCCAAAATTTAATGATCCGATTTCAAGATGTTGATAACTCTTGGATACTGGCGAAGCAAATAAAGTACTTAATCTACAAGACCAACATAATTAGCGGATTTGCATGGTTTCATTTCCTCCTTCAATTTCTCTTGCTGCTTTTCAAAAAGTCTAATTAGGGGAATCACTTGACTCAAGCTAACAGTGTCTACACTCTCTTCACAGGTGACTACTTAGAGTGATTTCAGCACCTTGCACAACACGGAAAGTATTCTCCACTGCGCTGGACTAAAGTACATTCCCCCTAAATTCTATTCTTCTTGCAGCTGCTGCATTCTCCTACATGCTGTTGTAGAATCCTGAAAATGTCTCCTGCATGTTATTTAAATTTTTTAAAAAGTTCTGTACCACTAAGTTGATTGTGTGAGCAAAACAGGGAATGTGATGGAATTCCCCCCACTGTAATGCTCCAACAACATTGGTGGCGTTAACAGAAATCACATATCCTCAGGAGAATCCAAGCAGGATAAGCCATGTTGCAATGACATCCCTTAGTTTTTCAAACAGGTTTAACACGCTCAAGGATTCTTCTGAGGAGTCCTGGATAGGGGAGGAGTCATTTCGTCTTAGAAATGCAGCACTAACTCTGATCACTTGTGAGGCTATTGATGATGAAGTTGTTGGGGGGTGTAGATTGCAGGTGCTGGGATCTAGCTGAGAAAAGGGAAATAGCTGATGCTGGACTGCTTGTTGTTATTTTTTAGCATAAGTTTCTAATTTTCACAAAAGCTTTCCATGAACTCGCTTCAAATGGCGCAACATGGATGAGGTTCCTAGATGGTTAATGTCCCTAACTCTACTGACTGTGGCTTTACAATGCTACAAATGGCTAGACAACTGTTAGGATTTCTGTAAAAATAATTTCACACATAAAAAGGTGGATTTTTTGGTCTTATGCCCAGGCATGACAATGGCCTTCTTCTTATCACTGGCAAGAACTGCTCAATCTTTGTTTGAAAGTGTATGAAAATAACATTGTGACCTGTGGTCAAAATTGACTACAAATTACTTGAAATTAGTGATTTTAGCAAAATAAATAGAGATTTTTGAAAAAACTAGGGATCCAAAACCAAAACACGCAAGGGCGGTTTTGCCAAAACCCAAACCAAAACACGGAGTTAACCCAGATACAAAACCAAAAGATAGGGTCAGTGAACATCTGACATTCTGTTGAATTCCTAAATTATGCAGTATAGTCCTTTAACAATTTGCTCTACCACCACCACCCTCTTTTCCTTGTTGGACCAAATTGTTAGAACCTAAAAACCTATTGGTTGACTTTCTCTTTAGTGATATTTCATATATTATATTAGGGTTTTCTACTTTTAGTCCTTGAAGGCTGAGCCCACAGGCCATATGTGGTTAATGATCCTGTACTAGAACCTGTTTACAAGATGCTGCTTGTGCCTTACAACTTTTGTACAATTGTAATTTTTGTAATCTGCAGCTATGAATGAAAAGAAATATATATTACCCCCCCCCCCCCAAAAAAAAAAAAAGCTAAGTGGGATTGCTGCTAAGATGTTCAGCATATTTTACTAATGCAACGCATTAAATTGGGTTGTAAATATAGTCTGCTTAATGTTAGTGCAGTTAGCAAATGACTGCACAACTATACTCTCACATTTGTCGTTTTTGTTTTTTTTTGTGATTTGGACAATTTACATGTAAAGAACCCACATCACCTTTATGTCCGTATCAAGGCTTTTGCTATCTTAATAAATCTAATAATTTAAAACCTCAATTTGGTATTTTTCGTTAAGTCTAGCAACTCATAAAGGTCCTTACGATTCCGTTTTAGTTTATGAGGTCTGGCTAGAATTCAGTCACTGAGCCTCATTTAAAAAGCACAAAAGTACAATAGGTTTGTTTCTGCACTAGCAGGCTTAACGGCTATGAACAGTACATGTCGATGTAAACATCTACTTTCGGTCTTTGGAGACACCTCAGCAAACAAGATGTGCAACCAGGCTAATGGACAGGTAGTGAGGCGACATCTAAGTCCTAATACTACATAACTGCAGGTTTCATTTAATAAAACATTACCATTTTTTTTCTTCAAATATTAATCATCATCCTCACCATTTATTTATATAGCACCACTAATTCCGCAGCACTGTACAGAGAACTCACTCACATCAGTCCCTGCCCCATTTGAGCTTACAGTCTAAATTTCCTAACACACACACTCAGACAGAGAGAGAGAGCGAGACTACGGTCAATTTGATAACAGCCAATTAACCTACTAGTATGTTTTTGGAGTGTGGGAGGAAACCCACGCAAACTTGAGGAAAACATACAAACTCCACACAGAAAAGGCCATGGTCGGGAATTCGGGAACTCATGACCCCAGTGCTGTGAGGCAGAAGTGCTAACCAATTTACGGTTTAAGATAGGATAAGAACCAATCTCAGACAGTGCTGAGTGGATACAAAATGGCTTTACTCACTTTCGGAAAGCCCCTAAAGATGCACACTCCAACCCCTTTATTGCATTTTAATAATCACGCTAATTTACCTATTACATTTGTGTGCAAAATAAGAATTATCTTTTCTCCACCCAACTCCTCCTAAAGTGAAAATCCTAGCTTCCCAGCAACGATCACCATCTTGCAGTTTTTTGTTCCACAAACCTACACATTTTGCACAAATCGAGGCACACATGCACAAGATAGGTGTTTGACACCAAAGATAAATTTGCACTGGGCCTTGGCAGTTTTGCCAATCTAATCACCTGCAGTCATTGTGGTGAGAATGAAACCCAGCCCTAACGTCCTCCTTTATTAACGGCCATTTATGATTTGCAAAACAGCAGCTCTGGATATATCATGTGCCTCGATTGGGTAAGTCGGCCTAGATTCCTGCTAAGGGAGATTGGTTTACAAAGCAAAATGGATGCGATCTGTGGAGAAGCAGCAGTGTGCATAGGTGGATGGGAGCCAAGTAATTAGCTACCAAAATAAGAAAAATAGCCAGTACGGAGAGAGATGTTTTTGCAAGCAAATTGAATTACAGTGGAATCAGGTAAAGTTCTAAAAATATATGTTATTGTGAGAGACACATGAGAACATGGCTGGAAAAAAATACAATGTTAAGGCAATTGTAATGTAATAAAAAAAACACAGAAAAAACCCAAAACACGAGTGGAAGGGTACATGAGCCCAAGTTTTTAAAGCTTTGTACCTGCATTTTTTTCTCTACAAATATTTCTTTTGTCTAAATATTCCAATACAAAACTAGTACTAATTTACTGTATATAATTATCAGTGTCTGTAAACATGGACAATTTGTCTTATTCTCTATGCTGGTTGTTATTTTATATATTTGCTATCATTATGTATGTATGGACAACTGTACATACGTATGTTAAGTCAATGCCCAAATATATATTGTACAAGTTAACCCGTGCATGATACTCATGCATTCTAGTCAAATCAAGCTACTTAAGGTCTTAAAAAGGTTCTTGTCATGCATTTGGGCCTAGCCCAGGCCTCCTCGGGGGAAGAGCGTTACTTCCCTACGCAAGCGCCCTTTTTAATGTGTGTTCATGAGGTAAAATTACCTCACGAAAATGAGTTTGACCCCTCAACTCGTAAATTTAGCCTTTACTACCCCTTCCACGGGGGGAAGGGAGGATGATGGAAGTTAACTGACTTCACTATTCTAATTTTTTTGTCAAATAATGTCAGTATACCAAATTTCAGGTCAATTGGATGAGCCCTTTCTGAGAAAATAGTTTTATCCACACGCACACACACACACACACTAACACACGCCGCTACACATGTGTGTTCATGAGGTAAAATTACCTCACGAAAATGAGTTTGAGCCCTACCAAATTTCAGCCCTTTTTGATTTTTTTTCCCACACACACTAAGAATTTAGTAGGTCAGTGTATAACTCTATCCAGCAGGTGGCGCTGCAGCTTGTTTGTTTTTTTCCACACACAGACTAACACACGCCGCTAGGCTTTTACTTTTATATATTAAATAATGCTAAGAATTTAGTATGTCAGTGTATAACTCCGCCCAGCAGGTGGCGCTGCAGCTTGTTTGTTTTTTTCCACACACAGACTAACACACGCCGCTAGGCTTATATATATTAGATAATAATTGGAGTGAAGGTGAAAGAAGGTCTTAAACCTATTTGTAGGTGTACAATGCCTTAATCAACTGATGTATTTAATGAATCCATCATTTCAGCCTGGAGCTCATTCCCGAGTTCTGTGTCGGAGATGCTCTGAATATAAATAAGAACACATCCACTAGCTCAGTGCTGCACGTTTTTACATTGGTTATTAAGATACGTATGCTAGTTTGCATGTCTACCCAGGAAAACGTGTTCAATTTTCCATCTAAGCTGCCTAGTAGCACATTATTTTTTTAATTAGCACTCAGGAATAAATCAGACCAGCTCAGCCCTTTATAAGAGTTGACAAATTTTAAAGTATGCTATTGTTAGCAACCAGCAGGTGGAGTCAAGTTAATTTGTAGACTAATTTTTTATTATGTCACAACACTATAGTGCCAAGTGGCGTTTTTTAACATTGCATGTAGCACATGTAGAATTTGTTATGTTCACAGATGGAAATAGAATGATTTTTAAAACATTGTGCCGTTAGATCGTCCTTGTATCGTGCCTCTTGCATGTTCTGTACAACACTTGTTTGTTACACACCTTGCCTATTATTTCTTATGTACTGTTTAATGCTTAACTTCTTGCAATATTTTCATGGTTGGGGTACGTTAAAACGGCACTGTCAATCCAGACAACGTTGTAAACGACATGGGAATAACGATGGCTATAACCCTACAGTACTAAAATGACTACTTACCATATGTGAGACATGCAGTTTTTCCCGGAGCTTGAAATCACCGTCCAGTGTCCAATTCCAATGGCTTAAACACCTACAGTATGAAATTACCTCACTTAGTATGGACAGACTGAAAATGCCGGTTTTAAAGCGGCAATACCCGGAACCCACGCCTGTATTACATTATACAGGCGTGGGGTCCTAGTATTGCCGCTTTAAAACCGGCATTTTCAGTCTGTCCATACTAAATGCGCACCTCCACAATGCCTCTCTCAACTCAATACACTTTCCAGGATCCTTTGCCAAATACTTTATTAACATGGTGACATGGTATCCACAGACAGTTTTTTGTTTTTCATCCATCCTCATCCTGCTTGAACCTTTAATGTTAACTTTTTAATCTGCGCCTTTTCTTCTGGTACGTAGGCAAGTGTTTCTGAACCACTCCTCTCAACTGACTTAGCATTACACCCTCTCGCATCAAAGTCTGCAGCATCCAATTTGATTCCTTTTCTTAAACACATCCACCAACTATATTTTTATTTTCCCTTTGTAAATGAATGAAAATAGAAAGACATGAATTCATAATATTTTTCACTTTAAAAACCTTTTTCTAGCTTTCCTAAAAGGTGTTCTCCAAGTCTATGTGTAGACTATAATTTGCTGACCGAGATATTTCCCATATATGCGCTCTCTTGGACATCTTATTAGATTGTATGGCTTTAATCAGTGCTATGCAAATGACATCCTAAACTTCCTGCCTAGACTAAAAGCAATAAAGTGATCAAGTTGTAAATTTCAGATTTAGTTGCGGCACTTCTACACGAATGACCTAAAACTTAAAATAAATTTAATTTTTTTTTACCTACATCTTACCCAGTATCTGGTCTGGGTGAAGCAAACAGCCTTTTTAACACTGTAAGGCCACCACAGGGTGGCAGACTGCATACCATCAAGTTTTTTAAAACAACATTGTACTGAAATGTGTGGGTCCTGGGCATACTAGAGAGCTCTAAGTTTCGTGTACATACTGCAGAAAACAAAACAAAAAAAAGTCTATGTTGAATCCCTTTTAGAAGAGTAATATAGTTAAAAATATATATAGTAAAAAACATATATATAGTCATATGCTATGTCTACACAACATGTTCTTTCAGTGTACCAAACTTTTAACTTCTAATAAGTTATCGTTAAAGTCTTTTTAATTTCATTGCATTAGATGGGAAAAATCAAGGTTCCCAGATCTTTACATAATTCTTCCCTTGACTATTTAAAAAAATAAAAAAATAAGCCAACCCATAAAACATACATCTAATTTTTATTATCCAGCTTATGTTTTAAATGATACCAAATATATGTACTTTTCGGATGGGTGGTCTACAAACGTGGGCTTTTAAAAAACCAAAGCAAACTGTGTTTTGTTTAAAAAATGATTGTAAAAACCTAGGTGGGTTAATATACGATTCCATAATCTTCGATAAGACAGAATTGTTGCAAAGCTGATATCAGCAGCGATATTTAGCAACTATCGGTCATGTTTATTTTAACTGCTCTAATAGGCCACAGAGAAGTTGGAAGTGATCTGGCTGCCAAACAAAAATAATTCATCCAATTTGTGGCCAAATTGAACATTGACCCTGCCACTCTGCCTGTGTAACATTAAGGCTACAGTGGGAAAAATGGTCTAGATCTTACAAGACCTACGGCCGCTTCCGACTGGAGTAAGCCCAGGTGATCACATCTCTGGGATTTTATTGACTACAAACTCTTATTGTAACATATGGGGCACAGCGATCGCTGGTCCTATGTATTCAAAAAGCAATTGGGCATCCAAGTCTCCCTGTATGTGAGCAGTTCTTTCACTGAAGGTTTTTGCTGCACAGCTGAGAATTCTGTGCTCGTTGACATGTCATATTTCCGTGGGACAACCATCACCGTAAATCTGATGTCATCTGTACCATAATTTTCCAATGCGAAGGGTCAGAATTCTGTTGTATCGATGACATATCTTATAAAGTTAGTTTTGGTTACAGTACCAAAAATAAATATTTTATAACCGAGGAGTCCTTACCTCTGCCCTTGGCATTCACATCTATTTTAGGCTGCAAATAGTTTGTAAGAGCTGCAAACTTTCCTCTTTTAGTTATCCCCAACCAAGTTCCTCCTTCTTTTCCTGCTTCCAAGTCCAAACCTGTAATGAGAATTAGGTCAGGACTACAGATCACTGTGAACCCCTTTCCCCCCAAAAAAAATCTAAATTTAACTAGTAAGCATCTGAAAGAATTTACTACCACAGAAATGCCAGCCCTTACAATCACAATTTCAACTGGTTAAAAGCCTGAGAAGATGGAAGGAAGATAAGTAGTTATGTATTTGTACGATGATGACTCAAGCACAGTGTGCCAATGTGATACAAATAGGTCTGTCCTTGCTGGAAACATACGAACCACTAAGGATGTCATTATTGCTTCCCCAGAAATCAGCTGGCTTGGAAGGTCGGTGATAGAATTCATCACGATTGGCTGCTAGGACGAGCCTGCAACACAAAAGGAATCACATGTCAACAAGTAACAAAATGTTATATTTTTATTTTCATGTAAAATATATTAAACAATAATTATACCTATATATTCTTTACAATGTAGCTATATCTCTAAATTATCATTTTGGAGCCACAGATTATAAAATGTAATGTGCATGTTTACTCATTCACTAGAGCTACTTGAATGCTCCTCATGTTTAGGTTGGTTTTATATTCAGTTCAACAGTGTGTACACTGTTGAACTGTACTTATTCAGAAGCCGGAATCAGAAATATATAGGCCTATATTAAAGTTTTTACATTTACAATGAAAATTATTTTTCTTGATAGCAGCTATCAGAGATGGAACTAGCGAGCTGTGGGCCATGGTGCAGTGAGGCAGAGAGGAGCTACATTCTCTTTAGGTATTCGTATTCCTTCCTATAGAGCACTCTGTTCTTAAGAAATTAAGTTATTTTACAACATTGTAAACAGAACAGAACTCACTCCATCATGGTCTAGAATACTTTCACATTCAGTTATGGGCCAGCACGGTGGTTAAGTGGTTAGCATTTCTGCCTTACAGCACTGGGGTCATGAGTTCAATTCCTGACCATGGCCTTATCTGTGAGGAGTTTGTATGTTCTCCCCGTGTTTGCGTGGGTTTCCTTCGGGTGCTCCGATTTCCTCCCACATTCCAAAAATATACTGGTAGGTTAATTGGATGCTTTCAAATTGACCCTAGTCTGTGTGTTTGTTTGTGTTAGGGAATTTAGACTGCAAGCCCCAATGGGGCAGAGACTGATGTGAGTGAGTTCTCGGTACAGCGCTGTGAAATTAGTGGCGCTATATAAATAAATGGTGATGATGTTGGGCCACAAGTGAGCTTGGCTTACAGATGTTCAAGCTGCAGCCTTGCGAGAAGTTACGTTTTATTGCATTTTCATTATCCGCATCAGAATAAATCTGAAGCCACGTTTTTAAAATACACTTTCCTTTTATTACCTTGTCTTAAAACATATGAATGTACCCATGTGAGACATGTTGGAATTCAGAGCTTCATGGAGTCTGATGAGACACATATTATTGTTTCCCCTATGCAACATTCTGTTATACTGTAGTCTGTATTATAACACACACTTGTAAATAGTATGTGCATGCTAGTAAAAGAACCAATGAACGCTCTACACTTACAGCAAATTGATCCATTGCAGTTTTGGGAGAAAACAATTAAGCAATAATTTACAGAAATGTTTCTTGTTAAATTTGCCCTGCCTACCCCTTGTACACTTTCCACAGCTTATATTTTATTTCATGCATTCGAAGTTACTGTTATTTATGCTACGGGTGAAGAATGATGTCCACTATGCTGGGGCTATGTAAATGTATGATAAATATAAACATTGGAATTATAGTTTCCAACATTTCAAGAGACAAAAATAGGAACACAAGCATGCTGATTGCAATACAAGTAATATAGAAGCAGGTGCCTCAACAGACCAACGGAATAGAAAATGATTTACTTATTTATGTAAAGTAACCCTTCAATGCACAGAAGCTTACGATACTACACAGGGCGTGATTCACTATGTAGAAGATATGCACACATGCCATTATACTTCTGCATACTTTCCACGGGTCCCATAGACTGTAAGCTTGGGAGCAGAACCCTCTTACCTCTCTGTATGTATTATCCAGTATTGTTTTATTACTGTTTGTTCCCAATTGTAAAGCGCTGATGACGATGATGTTATGCAAGACTGATGTTTTCTCTTGGGAACTAATGCCACAGGTATTCAAAAGCAATATAATCACTAATAACTGCATTACATAACAGTGTTTTATGCTTTGTAAAGCTTTATTGGGAAAAACAGATAGGCTAGGTTTGAAGGATCAGCTTTTTTAAAAAAATGGAAAACGAAGCCCAATGTACACAAGTAGGGACTTACATAACTTGATGTCAAAACTTCTCAAAATATAATGCATTATTTTCGATGGATACAATCATTCCAGCCTAGCCTACCTCTGAAAAGGGGTAATACATTTTGATCCATGATATAATCTGCTAATTTCTAGCTTTTGAAGCTGCAAACTGGAAACTCTTGTGATTGTCAGGCTTACACAGGATGTACTTTATCTGTCTCCTGCCGAATTGATAAAGGAGTCAGCTCTAGCATTTGTTTGAACACCAGCAAAAACCTGACCTCCTGTTAGGCAAGACCAGGGTGCCAGCAATGAGCAGAGATAAAAAGGATGTTCAAAGAGCCTTAGAAGAGGATGAATGATTTAACGGATGCGACGGATGCTTCGCTCAGTGGATTGCAGCAATGCAGTATGCAGAGAATAGCAGGATAAATATGAGGCTGATACTCTCAGATAATTCTGTCTCACAATGTGGTGGTATACAGCATGGGAAAGCACACGCATCCAGATACACAGATATAATTTAAAAATTCACTCTGCATAACAATAACACTATTTACAACTAAGATCTGGGAGCCATGGGCACTTATTTTATATGAAGCCATGGAAGAATATATTTATTATTAGCTTTTATTTATAAGGCGACACAAAAGGTCCACAGGGTCATATATTTACATTAGTATACCACATAAAAAGAAAAAAAAAAAAGAGAGAATTACAGTATAACCCTGCTGCTGTCTGGAGACCACAAACCAATGTCACTGAGCAGATAATCAAGAGGGGGGTCATAGGTCATCAGTATTCTATAAACAGCTCCAAAACCAATCTATACAGTATATAAAGTATATTGCACAACCTTATGCCAATATACCATATGAAAACCCTTGTACCAGTATATGAAGTTGGCATGTGACGGTGTATGATAAATGCATTTTCTTATGGGATGGTATCATGAACGTTGGTCACAGGGATTTATAATGTGTCATTTGTTATTAGGGGTAGAAGAGGAGATAGTTAAACTGCTTTCTCTGGGTGGCCTAGCAAACATTTTAAGGGCACTGGTGCAAAATCTGATCCTGCCCACATTTTACCCTATGTGCTAACTGCTCAAAAAAATGTGAATACTGGCCTGATATTTTTCCCCTCAAATAAGTGTAAAGCCAGTCTGATATGGCATGAAATATAATTGGCAACCACATCCAGTATTTGTATATTATATGCAAGCAATTCAGGTAATTCTTCCTTTGCTTTTCTTACTATTTTACCTTATATATGTACTGCGAGAATTTCAATAAAACATAAAGGTGACAATACAATAAAATATAACAAAGCAAAAGACCATGCTTTACTATTTTTTTTTTGTTTGAATGAACAGTTTTATTGGGTTTTACAAACAAGGAAATTGGAAGAGAGATGTACATAATAAGCAGTCAAAAAAAATACTGGGTGTCAAATACTGCACACAAGATAACACAAAGCAAATTTTCAAAGTGGAAGAGTGAAAAAAAGAGAGAAGGTAGAGAAGGGGAGGAGAGGAGAAGAGAGGTAGGGAAGTCACAAATCGCAAGGTAGACTAGGTAGGTAAACTGACAGCTTAAGGCAGTCCGAGGAAGTGATGGAGAGCTAAGGGCCTTAGAATGCAAGGGGAGGGGGCCCCATGGAACTCAGTCTAGGGGCTCCATACACAGTTAAATTGGACGTGGATGTTGCGGAGGGTGCACGTGATGTATTCCATGTGGTAAGCCTTCCATATGCGATTGATAATAGAGGGAAGGGAGGGTGGCTCTGGGATTTTCCCCAAAAAATCAATCTGGCACTTTACGGCACTGAGAATATGTGTAATGATTTTTTGCGTGTGTTCAGGAATAGAGCGAGGAAGTAAGGAATAGGAGAGAGAGACAGGAAGGGAAACTTAAATGACATTGAAGATGAGAGGGTGGATAGAGGTTCAGAAGGGAGTTTGTTTCAGACAGTGCCACCAGAAATGGGACAGGGTACACACACATCCGCACAGGCACCAGCATAACTGGGAAGCGCCTGGCTACCATGTGATCAAGAAAATGTTAATTAGGTCCACTTAAATTATATTCTAGGACTTTGTTTAAACAGCTTAATAAAAAAAAAATAATAATAAAGAAAAACAAACAACTACTTATTGGCAGAAAAGTGCACATATAAACAGGAATTTACTATATTGTAATTTATGTTATAAAATACATAGCAGAGTTTACCCATTAATTATCAAAATATGAGGACAAGAAAATAACATGAAATAATCTAAAAGAATAGCAGAACCTGACAACTGAACATATAGAGCAGCCTTATGTTTAGGGATCCCAGTGAATGTAACAAGCATTAGTTGCAAGTCGCATTATTATTAATATTATCGTAGATTTATAAGGCACCACAGTGCTCCGCAGTGCCGTATAGTAGGGAAGACAAGGACATACATAAAACAGGACATACGTAAAACAAGAACAGACAAGGCAGACAAAAATAATGGAGACATGAAAACAAAGGACATGGAGAACTCTGGTCATTAGCGAGCTTGCATTCTAAAGGAAAGAGGGCACAGCTGAAACAAGAGGAGCGAGCGTGGCTCAGAGTGGAGATTGGGATAGTTGTGAGGGTGCATTAATGTGAATAGTGTTATCGAGGATAAGGATACCTCTAAAAAAAGAGAAAGGTTTTCAAAGAGCATTTAAAGATTTGAAGGCTGTGGGAAATTCTAATTGAGCGTGGTAGGGAATTCCATAAGTGGGGAGCAGCATGAGAGAAATCTTGTAGGCGGGAGTGAGAGGTATTTATCAGAGATGAGACAAGGCGCAGGTCACAGGTAGATTCTAAGCGGGCGGGAGGGAGAGTATTTTGATATGAGATTTGAGATGTATGCAGGGGTGTTGTTGTTGAGGGCTTTGTACACAGGGAGCCAGTGTAGGGATTTCCAAACTGGTGCAGCAGATGTGGAGCAGTGAGAGAGGAAGATCAGTCTTGCAGCAGCATTTAGGATGGATTGAAGTGTGTATATATGGGTGTCAGGAATGCCAGATAGCAGGAGATTGCAATAGTTAAGACGGGATGATGAGAGAATGGATAATAGTTTTGGTAGCATGTTGAGTAAGAAAAGGACGTATTCTAGCAATGTTTTTAAGGTGGAGTGGACAGGAGTGGGAGAGTCTGGATGTGAGGAATAAAGCAGAGGGCGGAGTCAAGAGTGACACCAAGGCAGCGGGCTTGGGAGACTGAAGAAACTGTGGTGTTATTGACCGTAAGGGAGATTTGAGGGCAGGTGGTCACTCTGGCAGGAGGGAAGATAATAAGTTGCTTTGGGCATGTTGAGCTTCAGGTAGCGTTGGGACATCTATGTGGAGACAGCTGAAAGACAGTTGGTTACATGAGAAAGTAAAGAAGGAGACAGGTCAGGGGTAGAGATATAGATTTAGGCGTCATCGGCATAAAGGTTGTATTGGAGGCTGAATGAGCGAATTAGTGTCCCAAGAGAAGAGGTGTACAATGGAAAAAAGTAAAGGACCAAGAACAGAGCCTTCTGTTCTCCCCTCCATTCCCACAGATAGTGGGAGTGGAGGGGAGGATGTGCCAGAGGTGAAACACTAAATGAGCGGTTCGATAGATAGGTAGGAAGTGAACCGGGAAAGGACTGTGTCACAAAGGTCAATGGAGTGAAGGGTGTTTAGGAGAACAGGGTGATATCATAGTGGCATATCAGTCAGACCCTAGTCACAAAGTGTACGACAATGCCACAATGTGTTCTTAGGCTAATGGTATATGGCGGAGGAGGGATGTATAACAGAATCTAACCTTTTGTGTGTATTTTCAGGTGACTTAAGAGACCCAACACATTGATCTTCAATGAAACAAGGTTTCAACATAAAAGGTACTCATTATGACCCAATGAGATGAAACAATCCATCTTTAAGTATGACTTCAGAAATTTGCCTCCAGAAATCTAACAATATAGCGCAGGCCCAGATCTAAATAAAAATGTTGCTTTACGAGTCATAACATTTAGGGCATTCATGGTGCATGCCAGATTTAAAACAGCATTGGTGTTTTATCTGCTCTGAATACATTATAAATCTGGATCAACCTATCTTAAGTATGGGGTGCTCCATTAGGCATCCTAGATCACATACCAAATGGCTCCCTCCACTGATTTAGTGATGGTTGTACTTTGATGCCCATTGATTTTAACATTATCAAAGTACATTTTTTAGGTTTCTTCAAACGTGAAAATGTCCCACTGAAGTCCAAACCGTCCACACAAACTAGAAACTGATTTGCTACAGTGCTGTAAAATCCCAGCCATTGCTAATCTCCTAATAGCTAATAGGTGAAATGTGAGACTGACAGACAATGCATGCAGAAAACACAAGTGACTAAACAGCAAATTAAGCGATTTATGCAACGGTTCATGTTCCTCAGCTATTTCTTTTTCTTTTTTAATCATTGAAAAGATTCGCTTGTTATCAGATAATTTTCCCTTATCTGCTATTCCCCATTATTCCAAAAGTAATTATAAGAAACCCATTCTGCATGAAGCTCCATTTAGCTGTAAATAATGAACTACCGAAACCATTGACCTGACTTGTGTTATCCTTAATACGTTATGGGCTTAATCTCAATTAAGGTTTATTTTTCTTATTCCATGGAATATTATCACCAACTTTGTTCTTTTCAGGACACTGAAAATAAAACATGATTTATTTAGTAGAAAAGAAAGCCCGAATTGCATTATAGTTCTTGGACAAAGAGTTTATATAATGAAGGAACAAACTGATGTATTAACAAGCATTTTAAATTCACCTAAATGAAAAACTAAAGCTATAATTATTGTTGGTTTGTTTGAGTACATTACTAAATTAAAAAAATATATTCAGTTTTCCACATCTTGGAAGAACTTCAGATACCTGACATTACAAATTCAGCTTTTTATAAACTCATGAAGTGATTTTGTCTATACTTTCCACTTTTGCACATTATGGAGTTCATTTACAATTATACATTTGCCTTTACGCCCCCCCATAATACGCATATCTGTACTGCGCATGTGCACAAAAAATGCAGAAGTCCATATCTACAATTTTGTGTACCATTGATTTGCATCCCCTTACACTAGAAAGGCGGAACGTGGGTGGGCACAGTTGAGCAAGCATAGGCTCAGTAATAACATTATTGCAACATAATTAGTCATGGATGCATCCCCCAATACATCTTTTAGGAGACGTATATCTTGCGGGTACTGGGGGGTGGCCATACAAAATTATGATGAAGACTATCTGCAGCACCCTATAGCCACCTCTGATTGGCTGCTCTTATATTGACCCATTCAATTGAGTATTTAATTCATTAGAGCACCAGCTATCTATTCGCATTACTCAATTGACATTTTTCCATTTGGACTAATGCAGGAAAAAAGATCCTCTTCTGATTTGTAAACGGGAAAATTACAGATGTGGATGTGTTTGTATTTAATTACATTTTATATTGAAAATGCAACTTCACATTTATTAATAACAGTCCAGACAAGATTCTTTCTTGTGTATAGGACACTTCATTGCATAATTATATTATCTAAAAATGGGTTAACATGACTTCATTACTAACATTGTCGAGTCCACATTTCTGTTCTATCATGGGTCGAAAGTATACACACTTGTACGATACATCTGGCTCAAATACACTGAGCTGGATGCATCGTGAGATTTATCATCATCGTCGATTTATTTTTTTTTGCATCTGTTTTTTCCTACGCATGGTTGGTACGCAAAGGCGTCAAAACTCTAGATGAGTCCCTATATGCATTTTTCATTCTTTACAAGATATTTCTTTTTAAAATGTTAAGGGGTTAAATATCTAAAACAATCATTTGTAATATACTTTAGTAGATGCATCTAGCACATAACTGTTCTGTAGCTGCTCCACATTTGGGGAGGAAGGAGCGTGGCATACCGATTCCTATGTACAGTGTGCTTCACAGACATCAGTGGGATTGAAATTAGTAGTGTGAACAGTTTCTTTGCTACACCATTTATACAAATTTTAGTGATTTTCTGACATGGGAGTACATAGCGGGCTTGGGGCCATGGAGAAGTTGCAGAAAAGCTAAGTGCTAGAGTGCCCATTTATCACCCAACAAAAAATATATTTAGCAGGGTCTCAGTACTGTCGATTGACGGGACTTCTGCCAATCATCTAGGCTGCTGCTCGCCTCTCTGTAACAGGGGAGATTAGACATAGATGCTCTCAATGAAAACCTTAAAAACTCTTACAACTACATGCAATACACAAGTCGATATTTCTGAAAAATGGAGCAAGCAAAGAATATGTGATGGGGTAGCCAATAGCAGCCAGTCAATCTTTTTCCTTTGCACCTATTTTCTGAATTTTAACGGTATTGGGCAGAAGATAGGGTGCAGAGAATATATAGCATAAAGAAAACCAATATTAATGTACACACATGGAGAAAACACTGATGATCACAATTGTGTATGCATTTATTAAAATCAATATAACGGTTTTGAATCAAACACAACAAAATGTAAATTGACAAAAAATATTCATAGTCGCCACAGTGTACTAACATCCCCTAGATGAAGCACTGTGAATATCTTCCTTTTGTGGTTGTTGCTATACACATTGCCTGTCCATATGTTTGGACAGATTCATTGGCAAATCATTAGCTTGGCTTCAAATATACAAGGTAGGTGATGTCTAGTCCAAAACCTCTCAACTTGGAAGAGACATCTCTCATTGAGACTTTGCCCTGTATAATATGGAGACCTCCACCTGTCTGCAATTAAGCGCTTGAATAGACACAATAAAGCAGGAGGACATGCAGAGCTATAAAGAGGCATTCATTGCCAAAAACCATGATATGCTAAAGAACCGCTGTGTGATTCCGCAACCCAGCAGATAACAATTCAATGAACCCAAAAGAATACTTTGATAGAAAGAAGGAGGCATTTTTATAAAAATGAATAAAATGGTTATGGTACAGTTTACCCGATTTATTAATACTGTGTGAGCTGATAGTGTTTTTTTCTCTAGTCTCCGTCTTCCCTGATAAAAAATAATGTCACACTTGCTGTACTTACCTATAAGCATTCTTAGAGACCGGCCGAGGATCAAACTTGAAAAAAATGATGCACATGAGGAGTTTCTAGTAGGACACAGAAAAGTCTTATGTCTTAATGTGTCACTGCATGAAGAACTCGCTATTTTATGAATGAATCCTTAGGTGCCTGTCAACAAAAATAATAATAATAATAACAATAATAATAAACAGAAGAAAAAAATAAATACTCTCATACATCCATTTTATAGTAGCAAACATTACCTTTTATTGGAGCAAACGTTTAAATTTCCCACTGTTCCCATTAGCAACACTCAATTTTAAAACCAACAGGACACCAAAGGCACATTTGTCTTAATGAGCTGCATTTATCTAGATCACGCCAACACATTCTTACAGCTTCAAGTGTCACTTAAATGGGAATTTAATATTGTGCTTTTCTAAGAGAAACACTGGTAGGTGAATAATAACAAATCCTCAGAGAGATAGGAGCATTGCAATTTCTACATCATAGATGAAACTAGATTATTAGCTTCATATATTTGTTATTACCACAACCATATATTGCTTTGTATAGAGCAGCACTGTCAATGTAGCAAAAGAGAACACTTGTCCGACTTGTTGCAGCAGTTGTACTTGCAATCACATCAAATATCACACCGTTTCTGTAACTTAATTGTGAACTTGAGAAATTGCTATCACGGGATGGATATAGTGTATGCACAGTGCGGCATAATTAAATATATACCATGTAAGTATATCCAAACTACCAGTCTCTCTTTTGCCAGTGTTCAAATGAAGACTCAGCAAACAAAAGTTACATGTGAGCGTAGCTTTTCTGTGTGAAGTACAGCTGTCAGCTTACAAGGTTTTTGATGGATATGAATAATTGCATGGCATATGAATATGTAGAAACATGTTTTATTAACTGTAAGGGGCATATTCAATTACAATTCGCGGCAGTGCATATAAAGCGTCATTACGGTAGCGCAATATCGCCGATTTCTGTGCACAGAAATCCATAATGTTGCGGTACCCGGACCCATGCGGCCGCGATTATCGTAATTGAATATGCCCCTAAATGTGTTTTTCAACAGGGCTTTGAAAGAGAGACGACTGCCCAGAGCACAACACTGAAGGGGCGCAGTTTATGAATATTTTAAATTCACTTGGCTAAAATTGAGGTCGTGGGGGGCAGCAGTTTTGCTTCTCTCTCCAGGCACTAAAATTTTAACTTACTAGTTAGTTTGTGTTGTATACGCTGCTGGTCACTCGGTCTGTGTAGTAGGCAATATTAGTATGATGTTTAGGGTATTTATTAGAGGTGGTCAAAGGAAACTGCACCAGAACCGCATTTCTTCATGAAGGTCATATGCTGGCTCAGTCTGCCAGGAACACAGCGCTACTTGGAACTGTTCAATAAAATCCTGAGCATACACGGTTTAGGAGGTTATTGAGTAAGAGTATATATAGGGTAAAGTTATCTAAAATAAAACAGTTCTGTGCAAAAAGAATATAGACAACTCAAGAGGGGCAAACGTTTCAAATTGTATTATCATTGTGTACAATGATATTGAATAAAGTAATAATTATGGTAAATAATATTGTAATTTATATGAATATAGAGATACTAAGTTATATACACAAAAATGTATAAATATAAAAATATATATTTTTCAGATAATATATTAGCAGAAGTAATCTGATTCATTGAGAACTTAATAAGTATTTAGAAAAGAAATATGTCAGTTTATAATTTGAACCAGAGTTAATGCCAATACAGATTTTATTTTTACTTAAGATTCTTTGTGTAATCTAATGGGTAGACTAGGCTGGTTACTTTAGTGTAATATACATTTTTTATTGGTTAAACAATGATTGATAATAAAACAATGATAATATCAAAATCGACTATATCAACTATATGCAGTGAACACTCACAGGGATTTTAGTCAATGAAGTGACAGTAATACTGTGAGAAAGAGTTGACTGTAAAAGGGAGTAAGATGCTGGGTTATTCTACTAAGTGACAATTATTGCTTGCATTGGTAGCCAATGGAAAGTATGAGGCACTCTGCATTAGTCCATTCAAGGAGATTTTAAAACAAATCTTTTAAATGCTTCAATTAGAAATACATCATTTATACAATTAATACATACTAACCTCCAACAAAACACACAAAAAATAAGACCTGTATATCCAATCTTTTTTTTTTTATAAAGAGATAAACACCCAACTTGAAATATATCACGAGTGTTGTATCAGAGATGTGCTTTGAACCCAAACAAAGCTTGGAAGCAACTCGCCAATAACACAAAAAAAACGAGTTATAACAAATAGTATCATCCAAAGTGGACTATTGGTTTGCCAGCAGCAAAATTATGCCAAAAAGTTAAACAACAAAACGAAAATAAATTTATTAAACTTCATGTCTTTTAATGCGATATTGTAATATACATTAGATATTGGGCAATAGCAGCAGTCATGGTGCCTGCTCTCCACAGTGTTCTGCATGCAGAAAGCCTTAAAAACTAAAACAGATATTAAGGAAATCTTCACGTTTATTGTCTTTTGTTGTTCAAAGTATTATAGAAAATGCAAGTAGACAAACATCTTCCAATGTATACATTGCTGCTAATGAGACAAGTTTTATAATGCATCAAAGTCACTGACTAGGAAAATGTTCTGTCAACAGTTTAGGGTTAGAATAATTCATCATCTATTGAGGAACATACAAACATTGTACAAAAAAACAGACAAAACTGGATAATGGGTACAACAAACATATTGAAAGCAAGGGCTTCCACACAGTTGTGGCTCGAGCGTTAAGTAAATAACATTCCAGCCTGGTCAGAAAAAGGTATAGAATTGCTGGTTGCCTATAATTATGCTAGCATGGCTGCCAGAGGAGACCTCAGTGACTTTGTAAGAGTGGCGAGTTTTGGGGCTTATTTGGCAGGAGCTTCAGTGACCAATACAGCTCATCTTACGGATATATCATGAGCAACTCTGTTTAAAACGATGTCAGCATGGAACTCTGAAGGAAGAACATTACAAGCAAAGAGCAACAGCAAGCATCGACTTAATCAGTGGGTCAAGTAGCCAGTTTACTAAAGATAAGAAATCCACAGAGCAGTATACTACAGTCAAGATGCAAAGAGCACAGGCAAGGTACTGCCAAGCAGTAGAGGGAGTTGATCTGGTGAGAGAAATTGTCCTTTGCCATGCTCTTAAAAAAAAAAAAAAAAAAGCACAGACACTAAATCTAAAGTATGCAACAGTCATGGGTGCATGCTTCTAACGGTGAAGTGTTCTGCTTGTTCCAATGTTGTGAGGTGCATTTTCCTGAAATGGTGTGGGTGCAAGGCCAATGTTAATCACCACTTAATGGTACCGAGTTCTCATCTTTATCCTATGTTACATTACTTTACTTATAGGAGGGGTAGAAGTATTTATAGGATATTCTAGAACAATGCATAAAACAGCATTTCCACCACAATCAACCATGTTTCAGTTTCAATTGAGTAACTTTCTTTATGGAAGAATGTTGTTGCATCTCTTCTGCACAATTCCGGGCATTGGTAAACTGCCACGGTGCACAAGGTGGCGAAACACTCTATTAAGCGACTTTATATTGATGAATCTTTTTTGTCCGTGATCTGTAAGCAAAATTAGAAACTAGAGAAAGGAATTTCCTTATGCTCACCGCAAAAGCGTAGATTTGGTCAAATAAAGAAACCAATATAAGAACTTCTATCGGGAACATGCAGACCTAGTAATGAAAACCTTTATGTTTCAAAAGAAGGACAGACACTCAATTATACAATGGACTTAGCTTGCAGCAACAAAATGGTGAAAAGGAGATTTTAAATGGAAAAAACAATATTTACACCACAGAAACTCATTAAAATCTAATAATAGGTCACTTAGTGTAGATGAGAACGATATTCAAATTATATACACTGAAAGACTTTCAATTTCCAGTCACAATGCAATTCATTGTAATCAGGAATTGATTAAATAACAACCTTGGCTAAGTAATTATGATCCAGCATGGTAAGCTTTTCTCTTGATCTGATTTCAGTGGTCTTTTCACTCAGTCTTCTGTAATGCAGAGTGAGGGTGCGGGTACAGGACAAGGCTTTTGTAGCCATTTGCAAATCAACACCCTGCCACATGCAGCAGCTGCTCTCAAATAATATTGCAGTTTTACAACTTGAACATGACAATTTCCGACACTGATCATAACAAATGGACAGAAGACAAATCGGGCATAGCCAGGTTATTAGCGGTGGCATCACCCTACACATCAAAGGAGTACCAACAGCGATAGATTTCATGGGTGACAACTTTCCTGCGCAAAACATGGAGCAGCCTATTTAACAAGGATCGTGGTGTTACATGTACAATGCATCCTGAGATGGCGATAACAGAGGAAAATTAATTAAAAATGAAAAAAGTACTTTATTATTTGAATAATGCAATTTTTCATGAGGAATCTTTTTTTTTTATTATATATATTATTAATCTATTTTTAACTATTTTATTTATTTTTAATCGGGCAGAACAGAAAGTCCAAGTCTGAGCTTTCAATTCCACTACGTACCCGTGAACTGGCTAGCCGGGTCACAAATGGGCAATATCCCCCGATATTGGATCTGCGGAGCCTTAAGTTAACCCTTGCTGCTCCAGACCATAATCGCCAATGCAGCGAGATTTCATTGACTGAAGACAGCTCACCTGCCAAAGCAGAAGGGAGGGGACTTATCAAAAAGAAATACTATATTTGTTTATTTATTTTGAAACTCTTTATTTATTACAAGAGGAAACAGCATAAAAAATACAAGCCACTAATAAGACAGAAGATTATAAGTCAACAAGATGTCTCCTCTTATTTTAGTTTTACTAATGGAGGGGGAGAAGAGAAAAGATCCGGGATGGAGGGAAGGGAGAGGCACGTATAACGCCATAACTATCACTGAAGAAAAATATGAGTAGCATGTCCAAAGATTAATGACCTACGTAATTAAAAAACAAAAAAAACAAACGTCAACACAAACGGGTCTCTTACCCATGGTGCACGACACCCAGCCTGGAGGATCCAGAGGCGGCCCAGAATCTACGTGCCATTAGAGGGTGGGTAAGCAGCTACGGCTTTCATGTAGATATCACGGGGCCCAAACCTTGTCAAAGTTGTATGATTTATCGTGAAGGTAGCATGTAATACTCTCCATGCTTGCGATATGCCAGATGTAATTCTGTAAAGCCTGCATGGAGGGAGGGTTAGGGTCTTTCCAATATACTATATTTATTTTAATAATTTTATTACTGGTTGGGGGTAATGCAGCAGCCACCCTAAGCGGTGATGCTATAGTGACAAAAATGTAAAGTGACATATAGCACCTTTCAATCAATCATATAACTTTGTCATCTCCAATCTAAGGCCATGGCGAGATATTTTTTTCACCAACACAGTGATAAGGTGGTCTTGCAACTCATTTTTCACTCTGTAGAGTGAAAAACCATGGAAATACATGATTTTATGGAGCACTGGGATAGCTGAATTTATTCTGAAATAAATACATACAGTTACACTTAGTGAGTAAAGAGGACTACACAGAGTCACATCCCATGTTAGAACGGAGAGCATGGTTTGAATTCAATTGGTTCTGCCCACAAAGGTTCTGTTAGTTGGAGTGTCTAGATTAACCTCCGAGTTCAACCATTTTTGGCCCTTAGGACTGTATGGCTCTCCTAACATTTTCCTCATCCACACTAATGTCCAATGCAAGGTGTTGTGTAATCAGGACCGGATTAAGGGGATGGAGGCCCCTGGGCTAAGGGGGCCTTCATTCCCCCGTGAGGGCCCCCCCCATAATCTGAGCCGCCCCTTCCCCCGTGATTCGAGCTGCTCCCCCGTTGATCAGAGCCGCCGCCAAGCGACTTACCTCCTTCCCCAGCGTGCTATACGCTCTTTACTGAGGAGATCTCGTGAGAGTGAGAGTCATGCACCCCCGACCGATCAATAATGCTGTTGAGCACTTTCAAGGGCCCCCTGGATGCCCGAGGCCCCTGGGCTGTAGCCCAGTTAGCCCTAGCGTTAATCCGGCCCTGTGTGTAATACATGTACGCACTATACAAATAAGGATAACAAATAACTCTAACACACAAATATTATTATCTGCAAAACCCCTTCTATGATCAGTTGACAAATTAGGAAATAGAGAGGGAGGCCAAGAGATTTTAGCTCAGCTTGTCCTTTCTGCTTACAGAATATAATCACTTATGGTAATTTATAAACTATGCTCAAAATAATAAATCTGCAACAAAATCAAAGCAACCCATCATCCTTAATCTACCTACTGAAAGTTAGACAAAAAAAAGAAAACAAAATATATGATTGGCTGCTATATTTTTTTGGTTCGTTTTAAAATGTTGCACTTTTGAACAATGTTAGTAAATAATGTGTCTTTCCATTTAAGATCTGTTGCAAGACGTCAGTAAACTAGTGCCTATACTTTCCTTATCCTCCGATTTAAGTACATCCATTTCCTACACAGTGGAAGCAGCCACTTTGTCTGCTGAAGCAATATTCATGAACATACACCCTATTAATTTAATAGGATCTAGTGACATCACTGTGGTATGATGCACTTGCTGCATTTACAATTAAAAAAATTGCAAAAGTTACAAGAAAAACTTGTGTACTTCAAGGCTATAAGAGCTTGTACACAAGTGCTTTCCCTAAAAAGTAAACGTTGGATGGAATATAGACATCACACAACAGGATATGCTGCATCGAGTGCTCACTCTGAATGCTCGTGTATATGGTTAGTAACTCAGTTAACCTAATTTGCACCGCAGATGAACTGCTTTCACCAATTAGGAGCAAACATACTACAAGCACCATTTTGTAAGAGCCACTAGTAATATTAGGGTTTGTTTTATTTATAAAACAGTCAAATATAAATGATACACAGATAAAATGCAATTAAAACAAATCAAAATAAACACATCTGACAAACACATGGACTTAAAAGAGACCTAAAATTATTAAAATAATGAAAGGTACATCCTGGATGCATACTTAACATAATAAGAAACATGCAGACACCCTCTCAAACAAGTGCTAAGCATCTTTTGGGGCATACATTAAGTCACCCGACTACATTCCAACTAACACATCACTTTCTCAATCTTTTTTAAAAGACAATAAATTAGAGTTAATCTTTTCAGTTATATATTATAGGGATAGCAAGTGACAAAATATTCCATGACCATATAAAGTCCACGCTGAGAGGCTTTATAAAGGCCATCAAACTGCCTCACTGGCCTTGCATCTGACAGTCAACCTGAACACTTACTGTCCCCTTATGTGACTTTTGGTTACAGAACATCAGATAGGGCTGTTGTGATAGAGCCATGCAGTAGCACAGAACACAATTGCACAATCATTTGTGTAGCCCAGCTTAATAATCAGATATGCAAATTAAGGTCACAAATGCAAATGAAGGTCACAGCTATCTACCAAAATATGATCGTTCCTGAAGAAGAAAAAATTATTATGGCTCCATTTTAAACAAAGAGTTCATGTGCAGCTGTCTGTGGGTAGTTTATCACAGAGGGTAGATAGCAAACTAAGACAATACTGCTATCACAGCCACATGTCCCTGCTGTGTTATTTCCTCCCCCATTACAACATAATACTGGCAATTTAGCTTACCACATCACAAATGCATTGTTCTAGCATGGTCCTATTTTTAACAGTTTCAAGCAAGTTGGTCAGTACAAAATATAGCTTATATATATTTTAAATAGCATAATATATCCTATTGGAACATTTTGGATGGACAAAATAGTCTTTTTATGTGAGAATCAAATGTTGCAGATGTACTCGTGTTCATATTAATATGTAATGTTTAAAATAAAAAAATGTACCATATAAACTATTTACTAGCTGTATTTATTATTATTATACGATACAATCATAGGTGTTGATTGCCCATAGAAAAAATGTATCTATTTTAAATTGTACAAAAAAAAAGTAAAACGGTATTATTACAGAACAGTTTATTTCGGAAATATTTTATTTTTAAGAATATTCGAATCTATATAATTTTCCTATCATGCAGCAAAGATGATGGTTTGTAAACAAGTGGGGGAAGAACGGATCCATAATGCACTGGGGCAACTGTATAGGATTGTTGCTATTAGTGACATATATTTACAGGATGGCAGGTCTCTAACAGGAGACATATATATATATATATATATATATATATATATATATATATATATATATATATACCGTGGAGGGAGAGCAAGGCTGTAATAACAACACATAACACCCGGGGGACGAGGTTGCTGCTGTGATCCAGAAGACATACCTTCTATCCGGGACATGGGGTAAATGCTGTTCCGGAGACGTGAGTTGGTGTAGAAGCCTACAGCACACTTCCCTGATGCGCACAGAACCGCCCATCTGCCCCGGCCACAGCCAATCACCACACAGCCAGCTCTGCAGAACACCAATTACGGCACGGCTTCCATCCCAGCACAGTATAAGAGAGGAGCTGCCATTAGCTGCTGCAGCAGCTTTGGTGGAGCAGGTGTCCGTGAGGTGATGGGCTCAGTTGTGGTCTGCGCGAGAAATTGAGTTTATGGACCACTAATTATTATATGTGCTTTACGTTTGCATGCAGGTGACCCATCTGATACATGATGTGTCAGTAAAGTCAACAATAACCCTCAAAAAAGCTATATAAATTCTAGTAAGAACAAAGGATCTTTTGCAGCGTTACTGTGTTATTTTTTCTCACACTTGTTATCTGCATTATGGTTCCAGTCTTTCCCTTAATTGATAAGTTAAAGTTGATATTTTAAGTAACCTCCTCTCTAAAAAAAAAAAAAAAAAAAAAAAAAGACCACTACACCTAGGAATTGTGGGTAAAAATATGAAAGCAGTCTTCCTCTCCCATCACAGTATATATGTGTCTCCTGTTATA
This sequence comes from Mixophyes fleayi, assembly GCF_038048845.1. NCBI lineage: Eukaryota > Metazoa > Chordata > Amphibia > Anura > Limnodynastidae > Mixophyes > Mixophyes fleayi. The sequence goes on along the minus strand of NC_134402.1, from coordinate 342,721,211 downwards.
TTATTATTATAATTTATATGGTGCCATACGGTTTCTGCAGCGCCATACAAACAGTACACCAAATGGTACCCCTATACAGAGTAAATAGAGTATAGCCAAGACAGGGAGTACAGCTTAGGGCCCAAACAAATTCATTAGGGGAGTGGGTGGACAAAATTTCTAGGCAGCAGCTGCTCATGAGATGTGAGAGTTGGTGTGGGGAGAGACCTCTCTGTGTAATTAAGGATGCACAGCGGGCCCCTTTGTAGACAGCATGTCTGCCTCCACTCCCAAGATGTCAGGGCCCCACAGCTGTCTCCATTTGCTTCATTCGCAGCCATCCAGGTGCTTGGCTCCCGGACAGAGAGCTGCAACAAGGCAGAGAGGCTCCCTGCAGCATCTCTGACGTTGTGTAATTAATAACGTTGCAGTCCTGTCAATAGAGAGGAACCGAAAGGAGACAGCAAGAAGATGCAGAGAGGTAAGTAAACTACTGCATGGGTTCGATGGAACCAGGCATGGGGTTGACTGTAGAGAATCGGGCGAGGGGAGGCAAATGTAGGAAGGGGGCCCTGCCTGTTACATTTGTACTGGACCCCGCAATTTATGGTGGCAGGTCAAGGAGGGAGTTACCCAAGTGGTGACTGGAGAGGCGGTTGCAGATAATCCACTCAAGTAGTTTGGTGGCAAAGGGGAGAAGTGAAGTTTTTAAAAATGGGGGAGATAAGGGCGTGTTTGAAGTAAGAGGGGACAATGCCAATGGAGAGTGGCTGAAGAGGTGTGCAGGTGGGAGCAGGCAGTAGTGGTAAGAGAGCAAAGGAGGTGAGAAGGGATGGGATCCAGTTGGCAAGTAGATGGGGGAGAAGAAAGAATGAGAGAGTGGACTTCATCACCCGATGTGGGGCGGAAAGAGAACCAGAGTTGGTTGTTGGAGGAAGGTGGAGTGATGACGGTGGCTGGAGTGTGAGATGAGGAGGAGATGTCTAGTGTGATAGCCTCAATTTTAGAGGAGAAAAGAAGGCAAAGTCGGAGGGAGAAAGGGGGAGTTAAGAGGCAGCAGAAATTAGAGGACTGAGAAGTGATGTGGGACTTAAAGAAAGATTGTTTGGCAAGGGAGAGGGCGGAACTGTAGGAGGAGAGGGTAAACAAAGTGAAATCGTCTAGGGTGCGAGATTTCCTCCAGAGGCGTTCAGCAGCGCAAGTGCACTTCTGAAGGAAAACACACAAGTACCAGCGCTGGTAACGGGTACACACACCACCCACAGACGATCCATGAGGTAAAATATAACAATTTATTAATAAAAACAAATGAATGCATGAGAATTACTGGCCAGTGTGGAAAAATACATATATAGAAATATAGATACTGCAGTATATGGGTGGCAAATACAATCTGGAAAACTCCAATGCATATGGCAACAGAAAAACAATGTATAATATATGGTAAATGTGCCACAAATCAGAGAAAACTTCTATGTGACTAATGCACTCTCAAATGGATCCAATTAACTCAGGATTCGGAATGAATGATATAACGGTGTGGCCACACCAAATAGAACAAATCAATAGTTCCTCAATTGTATTGAAAATCACCATTCCAACGTGATAAAATAAATGTTCCTCAGAAACCGGTATAAGAATCAAAAATTACTGTCAATCCACAGCTGAACTCCGCTTAAGAATGTCTATCCCACTCACAACATTCAGCGATTGTGTAATACAGACCTGGTTCTAAGATTCAGTCCCATAATGCGGTCTGAAGGTACGTGGGTTGCTGATTAATCAGTGAACTCCAATATGTTCAACACTGAACACTGAATACGATCCGTAGCTCTGGAAGGAGATGCTGATAGTAGCTTTCTCTCAAAGCCGTAACACAGCTGAGGGAAGCGCCTGTGAAATGGACCAAACGGCTAAAGTATTCTTGATTCCCGCTATTAGGTCTTGCTTGTAGAAATAAACTGCAGTGCACTCCCACTCGATGGGGTGTCAGATGGCACAGTGAGATCTCCTAACCTGACGCGTTTCTTCACCTGTAGGTGATTTCATCAGAGGTAATGAACTGCTGCAATAGGGTCTCCTCTTATATATCCTTAGCAAATAAAATGATCCGTGAAGGTAGTTTTTTATTGGTTGATATTTATGTGTTTATTTTTTTTGCTCACTTCCCATAGAGCTGCAAAGAAAAATTAACCATCCCCATCATCTGTGCAATGTGTCTCCGCTAAATTGTACTTTTACTACTTTGCCGACTTGGGGGCATATTGGTATATTTCTGATTGGAAAATATGCTATATTTAAATAAATAAAGCATTTTTTCTATTATCATGCACTGCTATCATCAGTAGCACGATGGTATCTCTTGATAAAAAGGGAGAAGCCCTATCTCCGGGAAAACACCCAGCCATAGATTTTCTTCCTTTAACAATTAAATCTATATATCTGATCTGGCATGTCAAGATGTTTGCCAATAGGCTTGTACAGATTATTGCACTGTTTTTGTATATCGCATATGGGGTAGATTCAATTAGCCACATTGTTCTTCAGTACAACGCGTCTTGCGCATTATTACCGTTACTACAGTAATTTTGCCGCAGATTTTTGCTCACAGCCCACAGAGCTACAAGCAAAAATCAGCAGAGAAATTACCGTAGTAACGGTAATAATGCGCAGCTATTACCGCAGTGTTCTAAAATGCAACGTGGCTAATTGAATCTAACCCATAAACTGTTTGTTAGTTCTCCACATGGTCTGGCATGTGTTTTTGCTTAATTTTGTGGGGTCCTGCACTCACTTGTTCATGGCCAACCTAAGAAATCTTATCAGATGGGGGCCCTCTTTTATGTTACAGGTTTGCACTTGCTAACCTAGGGTGCAGAGTCACCTTGATTTACCAGCAGGGATTGTCACATTGAAGTATTAGACTTTGCCTTGGGATGCCTACAGGTCACTGAAAGGAGCTGAGAAGGAATTAGGACAAAGGCAGGAATAATATTACACCAGGTTTGCAGGGATATAGTTAGACACAGGCTATGGTTCAGGGCACAGTATTTCAAGTAGGTCAAGAATCAAGCTGATATTAGGGTAATTTGCAATATAGTGTGTATTCAATGCCAGGCTGAGTTGGTAAGAGGAAGTCAGGAACTAATACAGTAGCTGCGGACTAGATAACTAATACTCAGAATAAACAGATTTAAATAGAGAAAACTTGCGATGTCACCAGGTGTGTGTCTGAATGGCATGCACAAAGGAAGCAAAAAGCTGCTCACATGCAGGAAATTGTGTGTTTGAACAGGCATGTGCTGGAATAATGGCTGCATATAAAGCTTTGATAGAGGTGTTGGTACAAATAAAGCTGTATGTTTAAATAAAAGCACTTTTACAATACATTGAAGGGCATTGCACCTGCATCTGTTAGAATAAGGGTTCTTAATGTTTTAATTTGCAACCCATATTATATTTGAATCGGCTCCATGATCAAGTTTTCAATTCATCATCATCATCATCATTCATTTATAAGGTGCCACAAATCTCCACAGTGCCAGATAGTCAGAAAAAGAAATTGTACAAAATACAAACCATGCATAAACTACATACAAGGTTGATGAAGGAGGTACAGACGTGAGACAAATGGTAAGGAGGGCCCTGCTTGTGAGGCAGTAGGAGCTAGTGAGTAGAGATTGGGGCTATAGCTGTTAGTACACCAAGAGGGCATAGTATAAAGTGGGGGTAGGCTATAGTGTGGAGGTGGGATTTGAGAGAGCACTTGAAAGATTAATGGTTGGGGGAGAACCTGGTCCATCTAGGTAGGGAGTTCCATAAGTGGGGAGCAGCACAGGAGACGTCGTGGGAATGAGAGGTAACTATGTACTTATTTTACTTTATTACTGTTTTATTTATTATTGCGTTTTATTTGTGTAGTACTGACGACCTGAGCCGGCCACACATGCTGTTTAGATACCTCCCCTGCAGACAGAGAACAGCATCTCCCAGCATGCAGTGGGGAGGAGGAGCTTGTGAAGAAGCAGTTGGAAACCGTCAGTTAGAGATTCTAGGGGGCAGCAGTTGGAAGAAGAGAAGGAGCATGAAGGAGAGGAAAGGAAACAGTATTGAACAAGGGCTACAGCGGTGATGAGAGAGACAGTCAGCAGTCAGACAGTCAGCACAGTATAGACAGAGAAGAGAGCCATAACAGGTTTCTTATATGATTGGACTAAGCCATGTTATTAGTCAGGTAGGGAGGCCTGAATAGTGTATTATGCCCTTTTGCTGGACTGAGATATAACAATAAGGGTGAAGTGCAGGGACAGTCAGCTATGGGAAAAAGAGACTGAGTTTAAACTGTGAGAAACTGCCCTAACTTTGGCTTTATCTGCTATCTGTGAGAAACCCATATAGCTGCAATGTGCCACTGTGGAATACAGGGAGCTGTGACATTGCTCAGTGCTATTTGCTGCTTCATTGTTTTTAGACCTTTTTGTCAGATGTTGCTATAGTATACTGAAGTAAAATTGCAAGAATTTCATAAGTGTCAAAGGCTTTTATTGACAATTACATCAAGTTTATGCAAAGAGTCAATATTTGCAGTGTTGACCCTTCCTTTTTAAGACTTGTGCAATTCGCCCTGGCATGCTGTCAATCAACTTCAGGGCCACATTCTGACTGATGGCCGCCCATTCTTGCCTAATCAATGCGTGGAGTTTGTCAGAATTTGTGGGTTTTTGTTTGTTTGCTTGAGGATTGACCACAAATTCTCAATGGAATTAAGGTCTAGGGGGTTTCCTGGCCATGGACCCAAAATTTCGATGTTTTGATCCCAGAGCCACTTAGTTATCACTTTTGCCTTATGGCAAGGTCCTCCATCATGCCGAAAAGGCATTGTTCGTCACCAAACTGTTCTTGGATGGTTGGGAGAAGATGCTCTTGGAGAATGTGTTTTCGTACCATTATTTATTCATGGCTGTGTTCTTAAGCAAAATTGTGAGTGAGCCCACTCCCTTGGCTAAGAAGCAGCCCCACACATGAGTGGTCTAAGGATGCTTTACTGTTGGCATGACACAGGACTGAGGGTAGCGCTCACCTTTCCTTTTCCGGACAAGCATTTTTCCAGATGCCCCAAACAATCTGAAAGGGGATTCATCAGAGAAAATGACTTTATCCCAGTCCTCAGCAGTCCAATGCCTGTACCTATTGCAGAATATCAGTCTGTCCCTGATGCCTTTCCTGGAGAGAAGTGGCTTCTTTGCTGGCCTTCTTGAAACCAGGTCATCCTCCAAAAGTCTTCACCTCATTGTGCATGCAGATACACTCACATCTGCCTGCTGCCATTCCTGAGCAAGCTCTGCAATGGTGGTGCCCCGATCCCGCAGCTGAATCAACTTTAGGAGACGGTCCTGGCTCTTGCTGGACGATCTTGGGCACCCTGAAGCCTTCTTCACAACTATTGAACCTCTTTCCTTGATGATCCGATAAATGGTTGATTTAAGTGCAATCTTACTAGCAGCAATATCTTTGCCTGTGAAGCCTTTTTTGTGTAAAGCAATGATGACTGCACATGTTTCCTTGCAGATAACCATGGTTAACAGAGAAAAAACAATAATTTCAAGCACCACCCTCCTTATAAAGCTTCCATTCAGTTTTACTAACAATCAACATGACAGAGTGATCTCCAGCCTTGTCCTCGTCAACACTCTCAACTGTGTTAACGAATCATTGACCTGATGCCAGCTGGTCCTTTTGTGGCAGGGCTGAAATGCAGTGTAAATGTCTTTTTTAGGGATAAAGTTCATTGTCATGACAAAGAGGGACTTTGAAATTAATTGCAATTCATCTGATCAATTTTCATGACACTCTGAAGTATATGCAAATTGCCATAATAAAAACTGAGGCAGCAGACCTTGTGAAAAATATCTATGTCATTCTCAAAACTTTTGGCCATGACTGTATAGTGTCGGAAAAGGGTACACAGTTCATAGCAACCTTTTGGAAGGCCTTCTGTAAAGCCTTGGGAACCGAGCTTTTGTTCTCGTCAGTATATCATCCACAGCCTAATGGCCAGACTGAACGGAATAATCAGTTTATCCGGTGCTATATCTTCCAATTTCACAATAGCCCATGGGCAGAGTTTGCTTACAATAATTCCCCCATTCAGCATCCAAGACATCTCCTTTCTTTTGTACTACTTGCCTTCTCCCTCGAGTCTTCTCATTTTCTCCTTTCTCAACATCTGAGGCAGATGATATATGAAATACTGTGACTAGGTTGAAGAAAGTTGGAGGTAAAGTTCAAAACTCATTATCTAGAGCCTAGACCAAGGCAAAAACAGCAGCAGATCATCATCGCACGGAGTTCCAAGTAAAGGTGGGAGACAGTTTGGCTATCCATTAAAAATCTTTCACTTCGACAGTTATCCAGAAAATTCGGTCCTAGATACATTGGCCCTTATACCATAGTCAAGAAGATGAATCCAGTGGCATATAAATTGGACTTACCTCTGTCCATGAGAATTCCCAGAGTCTTTCATATCTCGTTGCTGAAACCTCAATTCCAGTCCAGAACCTTTCATAGGAAACTTACTCGTAAGCCTTCTCCTGTTAGCATTGACGCTTAATTTGAGGTAGAAAATATTCTGGATTCACTCTGAAAACCAGCTTCAATATCTTGTCCACTGGAAGGGTTACGGCCCAGAAGACAGGTCATCGGTACCATCAAAGGATCTTTATGCTGAGAGGTTAAGGAAGATATTCCATAAGAATAATTCATTTAAGCCATCCTGTAGAGGGTTCAGTGACCCCTCCTAAAGGGAGGGGCGGAGGGTATGTTATGTTTTTGCTGCTGTGTGTTTTGTTTTTTTTCTCTGTCTCAGAGATTCATTCCAGATTTGCTGAATATCAGAGTTGTATGTCTGTTGCTGAGCAACCTCACCCTGCTTCCTGGGCTGCTACCGAGGATTCCACATTGCAGCTGCTAGACCAGGGGTCAGCAACCTTTTTCTATCAGTGCGCCGGCAAAAATGTCTTCAAGCCCAGGTGTGCTAGTAGTGTGTGTGTGTGTGTGTGTGTGTGTATATATATATATATATATATATATATATATATATATATATATATATTGATATATATATACAGTCAAGTCCATAAATATTGGGACATCGACACAATTATCATATTTTGGGTTCTATACACCACCACAATGGATTTGAAATGAAACTAACAAGATGTGCTTTAACAGCAGACTTTCAGCTTTAATTTGAGGGAATTTACATCCAAATTAGGTGAACGGTGTAGGAATTACAACGGTTTCTATATGTGCCTCCCACTTTTTAAGGGACCAAAAGTAATGGGACAATCGACTCAAAAGCTAGTTCATGGACATGTGTGGGCTATTCCCTCGTTATTTCATCATCACTTAAGCAGGTAAAAGGTCTGGAGTTGATTCTAGGTGTGACATTTGCATTTGGAATCTGTTGCTGTCGACTCTCAATATGAGATCCAAAGAGCTGTCACTATCAGGGAAGCAAGCCATCATTAGGCTGAAAAATCAAAACAAACCCATCAGACAGATAGCAAAAACATTAGGTGTGGCCAAATCAACTGTTTGGAACATTCTTAAAAAGAAAGAACGCACCGGAATGCTCAGCAACACCAAAAGACCCGGAAAACCACAGAAAACAACTGTGGTGGATGACAGAAGAATTTTTTCCCTGGTGAAGAAAAACCCCTTCACAACAGTTGGCCAAATCAAGAACACTCTCCAGGAGGTAGGTGTATATGTGTCAAAGTCAACAATCAAGAGAAGACTTCACAAGAGTGAATATAGAGGGTTCACCACAAGATGTAAACCATTTGTGAGCCACAAAAACAGGAACACCAGATTACAGTTTGCCAAATAACATCTAAAAAAACCATTACAGTTCTGGAACAACATCCTATGGACAGATGAGACAAAGATCAACCTGTAACAGAGTGATGGGAAGAGAAGAGTATGGAGAAGGGAAGGAACTGCTCATGATCCAAAACATACCACTTCATCAGTGAAGCATGGTGGTGGTAGTGTCATGCCGTGGGCATGTATTGCTGCCAATGGAACTGGTTCCATTGTATTCAATGATGATGTGACTGCTGACAAAAGCAGCAGGATGAATTCTGAAGTGTTTTGGGCAATATTATCTGCTCATATTCAGTCAAATGCTTCAGAACTCATTGGACGGCGCTTCACAGTGCAGATGGACAATGACCCAAAGCATACTGCAAAAGCAACCGAAGAGTTTTTTTAAGGCTAACAAGTGGAATGTTATGCAATGGCCAAGTCAATTACCTGACCTGAATCCGATTGAGCATGCATTTCACTTGTTGAAGACAAAACTGAAGGGAAAATGCCCCAAGAACAAGCAGGAACTGAAGACATTTGCAGTAGAGGCCTGGCAGAGCATCACCAAGGAAGAAACCCAGCATCTGGTGATGTCTATGCGTTCCAGACTTCAGGCTGTAATTGACTGTAAAGCATTTGCAACAAAGTATTAAAAAGTAAAAGTTTGATGTAGGATTGTTTAGTTTGTCCCATTACTTTTAGTCCCTTAAATGCACATATAGAAACCGTTGTAATTCCTTCACTGTTCACCTGATTTGGATGTAAATACCCTCAAATTAAAGCTGAAAGTCTGCAGTTAAAGCACATCTTGTTAGTTTGATTTTAAATCCATTGTGGTGGTGTATAGAGCCCAAAATATGAGAATTGTGTCGATGTCCCAATATTTATGGACTTGACTGTATGTGTTTCGAAGTGTTCTGTATACGGTGGTAAGCCATAATGCCAATTCTTCTACTGCTTTGATTGTAGAACTATAAAATTCCATCCACTTACATTTTCCATACCGCCTCTACTAAATTTCCACTTCGACCACTGCGTGTGTGTATAAATATATATATTTAATTACTTCTTATTGTATCACGCTAATATCATGATAATATTAATAGTACTGGGACCAACAAATAAATGTTCATGTTATGCCATACAATAGTGCCCCCAGTTCATATTTTGCCACAGTAATGCCCTCAGTTCATATTATTCGACAGTAATACTCCCAATTAATTTTATGCCACATAAATCACTACAATCCATGTTATGTCACATAGTTGTGCCCCCAATCCGTATTATGTCACATAGTTGTACCCCCAATTTAAAGTATACCACACAGTTGACCCCAGTTTAAAATATGCCACACAGGGGGCGTGGTTTGGACGCCATCGGCAGCGGACGCGTGACTAGAAGGCTCCGAGGAAACCGTGCCAAAACCCCTTTTATATCGGGACTCATGTGACCCAAAACTCTTCCTAGAGCTCCCCTCTGCATGCCTATATACAAGGGTGCCAACTGTATACCCGGAGCGTGACCAGCGAGGCAGTAACTGTCGGCGGGAGGTGAGAGGCCTGTTGCACATCAGACCCTGCTGTGTTACATGGCGCCCGGCCGCGGTCCTGTCCTTCCCCTACAGTGAATAACAGAGCAGCACTAACCTGCTGGCATCAGCCACATCCCGGCAGTGTGATCGGCCAAGTCTGGGGGTCGGGGAGAGCTGCGGGGACTGAGTCAGCAGCGGAGACACAGGGGAAGCTGAGGAGGAGGGAGACGAGTAACTGTGTGCAGCAGTGAATGCACAGGAGGATATCTGTCTGCTCCACTGCCATCAGGGCTGCTGGCTGGCCGGCTGAGGTACTGTGCCCGTGTTTCCCCACAAATGACAGGCACTAGCAGGCTGGAGAGGCTTCCTGTAACTACAACACTAACACTTTATTGCCGTTTACAATCCATTCCAGTTTCTATTTAGACGGAGGCAAATATAAGATTACACTGCCACCTGGTGGCTGCTTAAAATAAAGAAAGGGAAAAAAAAAAAAAAAAAAGGAAGAATTTAACTCTTGATTGTAATAATCTATTGGAGTCTATTCATTTAGTGAAGTACACTTCTCTGTTACATCACGCAGCTGGTCTGCTCAGCACCTAGTAGCTCTACAAGACAAGGTGTTAAGTCCTGACTCCATCTGTAAGTGGCCGCTTCCACAAGTCTTTTACACCTTTGAACTATGCCTAAGTTGTCTATGCCTATGGCGTGATCACAAGGAGTCCCTCTACCCATGTCGCCCTAAATATTAATCCCTGACCCAACCATCTCCAATGTCAACCGACCAGAGCTAACGCTACCTTATCAACATATCACTAATCGTACTACGTGCTCCTGTGTAACAGGTGTTTTGGATAGCTTTCTATCTTATTTTCAGCTCCTCTTGATTGACGCCGGAATGGCTCCGAAAAAAAATACGAAAAGTGCCACGTCTGCTTCTCCAGTTCAATTCTTCAAACCACAGGTTACCACTCCGGATGCAGGTACCCCTAAGAGGCTGGAGACACCCAAGACCAAGGCCTCCTCCGCCACACCAGCTACTCAGATGGCTACCCATCAGATGGTCTCCACTGACAACTCGGATCCTGACGGTCCTATCACGATCAAGGCCATGCAGAACATGTTCTCCATGTTTAAATCTGAAATATTATCAGAAATGAGATCGTCGATCAGGGAGATACAGCGGGAGGTAGCGGAGTTAGGCGGTCGTACTGGCCAAATTGAAGATATACTGGAAGAGCTGACGGCCTCGCATAATAATCTAATAACGGAGAATGCAACCTTGAAAGCAGAAGTGAGCACATTTCGGGACAAATTTGCGGATATGGAGGATAGATCCAGAAGGAATAACATCAAGATACGGGGTATTCCAGATTCAGTTACCCCAGCTGAGCTACTCCCCTATGTAACGGATCTTTTCCGCAAACTATTGCCTGGAGCGACTGAACAGGACTTGATGATTGACCGCATACATAGGCTTCCTAGACCAAGATCAGTGTCGGAGGACCTACCTAAAGATACACTTATGAGAATCCACTTCTTCCAAACTAAAGAACGTATACTGAGAGCGGCTAGATCAGAGGATAACGCTGAATCCCTCCAGAATCTTCAGATATTTCAAGACTTTTCTATGGCTACGATATCTAAACGGAGATCCTTTCAAGCAATCACCAAAGCACTAAGAGACCAAGACATCATATACAGATGGGGATTTCCTGTCAAGTTAATCATCAGGAGGAATAACTCTACCCACGTTATTGCATCAGTTGAGGAAGGTATAACGTTACTGAAAACCTGGAGTGTCCCTGTTCAGGACGTTGCATCCGCTCCTAGGTCCCGTGTGAGACAAGACTGGTCAAATTGAGTATTGTAGTGGGCTTGAATGGCCCTGATATTTTTCCATCTGATTAAATACTTATGGAAGTCCTATATCACCACGGTCTTTGAGACACGGATCCAGCGGCTATTCAAACTAGTTCTAAAGTTTCCGGGGGGCGACCCACCAGTGGTTGTCTGGAGTCCTCTGAGCACCCACGTTCAAAAGTATCTTGTTGTTTTCATTAACTTGTTATAACCAGGTGTGCCTTTTATCTGGTCACGTTACTTACTGCAGGTGCTGGAGGTCGCAGGAAGATGCCATGTTTCACCTCCGGATGCAAAAGAGTCGGACACTTATTTATCTATAGGATACGTTTAACGGTTAAGGTACTATTATTGTATTGTGTTAATGTTTTACGGTCATGTTGTTATGAGATATGTGGAATTTGATCTTTATATCTTTGCAACCTAGTTATATTCTCTCTGATATGGTTGAATTTTAGATTCTTTAAGTATGCAGGGATTTGTTGGGGTGACAGGGATGAGGTGAGCCAAAATTGGCCTGACCCGCCCCAAGTTACTTATTTTGCTGGTTTTGCTTCCCTACCAGCAAATACTCTAACCCAATGTTTTGGGTTATTTCAGTTTTTTCCCCCTTTTTTTTCCCTATGTTTCCCGTTCCCACCGTTATTTCCCCCTCAATTGGGAACACCCCATTACATACTAAGGTTGTCACATCTAATACTCTTGTTTTGGGTACCGATGTCTCACATGAGGCCCATTCTTCCTACTCTAATATACAATGTTACAGGACACCCCGCTTTAAGAATGTCCACAGGGCAATAGATTACTTAAAGTATAATATGATAGACACACTTATTATTCTAAATGGTTAAATTTCTTACGCAAAATGTTAGAGGTTTGAATTCTCCAAATAAAAGGAGACTAGCCCTAACTTCATTTCACAAGCTGCATGCCGACATAGTATCCCTGCAGGAAACACATTTTAGGGCCGCAGCTCCCCCCATTTTTCGAGATAACCATTATCCGACTTGTTTCACGGCAAACGGCCCATTAAAACGTAATGGAGTAGCCTTGCTATTTAGCAGTAGAGTTACTTATGTGAATAAGACTACCATAGCAGATAAAGCGGGTAGATACTTGATCCTAGTCGGTCTATTAGAAAACAAACCAGTGACCCTGGTTTCACTTTACGCTCCAAACTCACGCCAGATTCCTTTTTTAAGAAGAGTCTTCCGGGAAATAGAGAAACACAAAGAGGGTAAATTGATCGTCATGGGAGACTTTAATATTGTGGCAGACCCTAGGCTAGATAGGTCCTCCCCATCTCCATCTTCTCCTTATAATTCTACTCTTCCCGCTATACCAGGACCCTCATTAGCTTTTTCTAAGCTGTTAGCAGAGTTCGACCTGTATGATGTCTGGAGAATCTCGGAACCGAGTGGCAGGGACTACACGTATTTTTCCTCTGCCCATAATTCCTACTCCCGTATAGACCTTATCTTAACTGATAAGTGGACACTACAGGCCACTAAACAAATTAAAATTCTACCAATATCTTGGTCTGACCATGCCCCAGTGTTATGGACGTGGCATAGGGAGCGACCGTACGAAGCTCCTAGGCCCTGGCGCATGCCAACATATCTATTGACACTTCTGGAAGCTAAATTAGACCTCAAGAACGCTCTCCACCAATACTGTCAAAATAATGCCCCGGAGGACACTAATATTTTTAATTTTTGGTGTGCTCTGAAAGCAGTTTTGAGAGGAGTGGCGATTCAGACAGGTGCCCGGTTAAAAAGAGCTAATGCACACCGCCAAACTGAGCTAGAATTAAAATTACAAACCCTAGAATCCCAAAATAAGGAGCGCCCTTGTACTGAACTAAAGAATGAACTGACACAGGTCCGAGGTCAACTCCAGAAACTGTTGATGGCCAAAACACAACAAGCTTTGACTAAACTTAGGCAAAAATTCTATGTTGCAGGGAACAGAGCGGGGAAGCTTTTGGCTAGAAAGTGTAGGGGTCAAAGAGCCAAACATAGAATTAAACATCTAGTGAACGAAAGTGGACAAAAAGTATCTAACCCTAAAAGTATAGCTAATATGTTTGCTCAGTACTATGCTAAACTATATAATTTGAAAGAGGATAGCTTATTGCATCAACCGTCTCCGGCAGACATAGATGGCTTCTTAAGTAGTCTACATATCCCCAAAGTAGATCCAGAGACCGCAGAATCCCTATCTGCCCCCTGGTCACAAGCTGAAATACAAACAATTATTAAAAACCTACCAAGAGACAAAGCCCCTGGCCCTGACGGTTATATCAATGGCTTTTATGTTATGTTCCAGGAAGATCTCCTCCCAATACTAGAGCAACTATTTAACGCAGGAACATCACATGGGTCATTTCCCTCTGAAATGTTAGAATCTCGAATCGTCGCTATACCCAAGCCGGGGAAGGACCCAGCATCGTGTCTCAATTATAGGCCAATCGCCCTTCTGAATTCTGATATCAAAATATATGCTAAACTGATAGCAAATAGACTTAACGGACTTCTCCCGAATTTAATCCATCCAGACCAGGTGGGATTTGTTCAGGGGCGGCAGGCCTCGGATAATACGAGAAGAGTGCTTAATATTATAGAATGGTTCTCAGAGGCCCGGTCTGAGCTGTTAGTCCTCTCCCTTGATGCCGAGAAGGCATTTGATAGACTACATTGGGGCTACATGGAGGGGGTCCTTCTCCGGTTTGGATTCCATGGCGACTTCTTGAGGGCTATTTTGGCCTTATATTCCCACCCATCGGCTAGAGTGTTTAGTAACGGATTCCTGTCGGATAGATTCACGATCACAAACGGAACTCGACAGGGTTGTCCCTTATCCCCGTTGATATTTGTCTTGGCAATGGAACCTCTTGCCATATCCATTAGATCCTCACATCTGTTTCCTGGTGCCACTGTTAAAAATACCTTGCATAAAATATGTCTATTTGCCGATGATGTTTTGCTTTTTGTAACTGACCCGGGGACTTCGCTGCCGACCCTTCATAATATTTTAGACACATATAGCCGAGCTTCATATTATAAGCTAAACTCCACTAAATCAGAAGCCCTTCCAATAAATATTCCCCATGAGAAGGTGCAACTCCTTAAAACATCTTTTCATTACTCATGGAAGATGTCGGCACTGAAATATTTGGGTATTCAAATCACTTCCTCACTGGAAAATACGATTAATCTTAATTTTTCATCTCTAACCCTCCAACTTTCAACTTTAAGTAAATCCTGGGTCTGCAGCGAGGTCTCCTGGTTGGGAAGGATCGCAGCCTTCAAGATGATGTTGCTCCCAAAAATGATGTATTTATTCCGTACTATTCCTGTTTGTATCCCCAAATCTTTATTGGATAAACTGCATTCAGTTATGATATTATATGTCTGGAAACACAAACCCCCACGAATAGCCAGTTCTCGGATGTATTTGCCTAAACAACAGGGAGGTTTGGCGTTGCCAGACTTGTACAGATACCATGCGGCTTGCTTACTTTCTCAGCTTCGTGACTGGTCCCTCCCGATGCACCAAAAACCATGGGTAGACCTGGAGAAAGCTCTTAACCCGCATTTCCCATTGGCAGATTTGATCTGGGTTCCAAAAAATTGGCGCCCTGTAAATGCCCAATTACCAAAGACAACTAGGGACTCCCTGTTGGTGTGGGACAAAATGTTAAAGGCCAATTCTATGACTCTGGTCCAGACCAAAAATATCTCCTTAGCTGCAGTGGCTAAATTAATTCCTAATTTAAATCTCAGCCTATGGGTATCAAACGGAATAACCTCATTCTCTCAATTACTAGACGATCAGAGTTTACTATCTTTTACACAAATAAAGGAAAAATTTCACCTCCCTTCTCAGGAATTTTATAAATACCTGCAGCTCAGACACTGGTTTAATTCCCTTCCCTGACTAGGTCTACCTATTACATCACCACCGCCCTTGTTGTTCACTAAATTAACAAAAGGAGATAATAGAGCCAGTATTACCTTCTGGTACCGCTATACCCTCCCCTCTACATCAGAAAATAAAACCAAAATACAACTGCAGTGGGAATCTGACCTTCAACTAGATTTGGAAAGTGAAGATTGGGAAGCCATTTTCACAAACGCGTTCCGAATGTCCAAATGTATAAATCACACAGAAATGATGATAAAATTAATTAATAGATTGTATCTTACCCCAACTAGACTTCATAAAATGTGGCCTTCCCAGTCTAAACTTTGCTGGCGGCAATGCAATATACCGGGGGATTTGATGCATATATTCTGGAATTGTCCCCATATACAGTCGTTCTGGGTACAAATCTTCCAGCTAGCCAATAAGGTTACTAGACAAAATCTCTCTCCTACCCCGGAGGTTGCGTTACTGCAGCATTACCCCCCCCAGTTTCCATCATATGCTAAATATGTCTTTAGTCATATTCTGATTGCCGCAAGAGCGTCCTTAGCTCAAGGTTGGAAGTCACCACAGATACCCTTGATATCGAAAGTAGTGGCCAAGGTGCAATTCAGCTTTGAAATGGAGACAGAGGGGATGCCCTACTCCACTGCCACCTCGTCCCCGATAATGAAGTGGTTCAGTTGGCATGTGTATGTTACGGACGGAGAGGGAGCGCGTCCAGATCGAATAGACTCTGATTTACTACCTGCATCTCCTACACTTAGCGAAGTTCCCCAATGTCCCTATTAGTAGTTCCATGGTGACCATTCGACCAGTGTAACTTTCACGAA
Source organism: Mixophyes fleayi (assembly GCF_038048845.1). Lineage (NCBI taxonomy): Eukaryota > Metazoa > Chordata > Amphibia > Anura > Limnodynastidae > Mixophyes > Mixophyes fleayi. The sequence goes on along the minus strand of NC_134402.1, from coordinate 342,705,209 downwards.
TTGGAAAGGATCCTATTAGGTTCCCTCCCTCATGTGTTCAATATGGCTTAACAGCAGAATTGTTTAATGTGTTCCCCCCACTATGTACCCCTTCAATCCTTCCCCCTTTTTATTTTGTGTCCTTTCCTTACCCCCCATCCCTTTCTTCTTTCTGTACCCCATAATTTTTGAAAAATTAATAATAAAAATACTATTGAAGTTAAAAAAAAAAAAAAAAAAAAATATGCCACACAGTTGCCCCCAGTTTAAAATATGCCACACAGTTGCCCCCAGTTTAAAATATGCCACACAGTTGCCCCCAATTCAAAATATGCTACACAGTTGCCCCCAATTCAAAATATGCCACACAGTTAGCCCCCAATTCATTGTATGCTTCACATTAAATGACCCCAATGAATATTCAGCCACACAAAAATGCCCCCAATGACTGTTATGCCTCACAAGTGCCTCAAAATTAGTTATAAACCACTAATAAATGAATAAAAAATTATATAATTGTGTACTTACCTCTTCCAGGCGTGATCCGTTCCACAATGGTGCTTGGGAGGAACTGCGCAGTTCACTGTCCGCAAGATGTCGGAGAGCAGAGCTGAACTAAAAGGTATAAATGACAGCCGGAGAAGAGTTGAACTGCTGCGCAAGCTCTTCTCCTGTTGTCATTTATTCCTTTCCCGACACTGAACTGCTGCACCAATGGCAGCAGTTCAGCTCTTCTCAAGATATGACACAAGATATGACATCCTACACTATAAATCAAGTACTACACTAACCATGCAAAACTTAAACAACATAACAATTTCAATAAGTAATGGTTGTGAGGGGAAGGTAGGTGAGAGGGATAGGGGGGAGATCACAGGCTCGAAGCTTTATTGACACATATATATGGGAGGGTACATATATTAAAGGCAAGATATTGCAACAAAATTTCAAACAGTGATGGGGAATGGGTTGGAGGGGGAGTCACAAGTCCAAGGCTTTATTGAAAAAACAGATACATGGCGGGAGGAGAAGAGGAAGACAAAAAGCAATCATTTTCCTCTTCAATGGTGTTATAGCTTCTCAGCAGGCTGTGGATCAGCCTGCAACAGTCCTGGATGGTCAACTTCTCCTTTTGCAAAATGAGGCGATTCCTGGCAAGCCATATAGCATCCTTAAAACAGTTCATAAGGGGCCAGGCCTCCTGGATTGCCCCAATAGTGTGGGTCCCAGGAAATAATCCATAAAATACTGAATGGTATCAAAGGCAAGCGCTGGTCACACTGTTCATAAGTTCGTGTTCCAAGGCATCCAACAGTGCCTGTGCAGTCGTGCAGTCCCAAAAAATATGCTGTTTCCCTTCTAGTAATACAAATGGGGCAGTGAACATATCTGCATAAATGTTATGAGAGGCAAATTCCCCTGGATAGCCATCCATGCAGTGTCTTTATGGAGTTCATAACAAATACAAATTTGTTCCTGGACAAACCATGGTGCAATGCAAGGGGTACAATGCATTTCTATTTGATTTCTTTGCATATAGGGAAAATACTAACTGCTTTTGCATGTGGCTCACAAACACGTGACAACTTTATTTTTACAATACAGTTTAGAGTTGAGCTAGAACACGCCCACTGGTGACTCTAAATCTATCCGCACATTTTAAATTTACCCTCCCACCGCAGTGCAATATTGTATTGCCAAAAGTAAAAATTTCCTCCCTTTTCTTGCATTGCTCCTAACTCTAAGTGAGGCCTCTTATGTTTAGTTCTGTGTATGTGACAGGTCTGCTTTAAAGAATGACGCTACTGTATTATTTATAGCAAACAGCCTTTTGAAATATTTTGTTCCCTGTAAATGTATTACATGTCCTATGATCTTTGCAGAAAATAGATGCACCAGTAGAAAGCTAATCAGTATATGTCAAGATTATGTATTTCTCCCAGCAAAGTACTGTGGATACAGATCTAATCAACTTTATAAAGACCATTATTCAGGGTAAAATGTGTTTAAAATCATTGGTAAAAACTGGAAAGAATTCATGTTACAAACCAAAAACTATTATCCAAATAATTAGTTAAGGAGCTAGTTTGTTGGGGTTTATTTGGATAAGAGGTAATTACTTGAGGTTCGGGAAATAGAGATTGATTGATTGATAGGAGGGAGTAAAAGCAAAGTTGATGCGGATAGTATGTTGTTTAGTTGTTGATACAATAAATTTGTTTTATTTGTTGAAATAAGTGGGGCATATATGATACATGAGCTCAAATTTAATAAAACATGGCCACAGATCTAAAGTCTTGTATGTCTTTAAAAAGACCCTGTGTAGCGGGTAAAACGCGTTGGTGGAGATACCTTTATTTGAGAGCAGAGCACTACTCACCTGTTTGTCTGGAGAAAGGAATATAACAGCAACAGCAGGACTTCTGTTATGGTTGTTTACATGCTGATACCTTCCACAGTATATTTGCTTGTCTAAGGAGGGATTGTGTTTCAATGTATTGTGTTTGTTGTGGGTTTTTAGAATGTGAGTGTACATTTTAAACCATTTTTTTTACAATAAAAATTGTAAAAGGATAATACAATAGAAGAAGCCATTTTTCTTTTGTATTCCCTATATATCAGGTTTTGTGATCAGCCGTCATATTTAGCTCTGGAACTGACTGACTAATCATGTAACAATAATAAACTGCAGATTTAGTGAATCTTTTCAGCAACAAAGCTGGTATAAAATATAAAATATGCATGGCTACATCATATAAAGTTTAGAGAAGAGATGGGTATGGAGGGGGCCCCACTCTATTAATAGAACTAAGAGACCCATCAGTGACCTGATAACATAAATGTTTGGGCTTGGTCTGCGTACACAATAGTGCACATAAACTGTTGCATAAACACAAATCCTCATTTTTATGCCTGTCTTTCAGAAACTGAATAACTATTTAATTGCTGGGTGTCTCTGTAAGTTAGAACAATGTTCTTGCAAAGACCAAGGGGTAAATGTATCAATCTCCGGTTTTGTCAACTCGCGGGAGTTCGGTGAGATGACAGCTTAAATTTAAAGCGGCGCTGCCTTGTAAAGGGAAATTTCCCTTTACAAGGCAGCGCCACTTTAAATTTAAGCACTGAAGACGCCGAACTCGCGGGACTTCAAGAAACCGGAGGTTAATACATTTACCCCTAGAGCTGCTCTCAGAATGAGTGAAACCACTGTGAAGTGAACAGGTTCGTTATAAAGTGACTCTCCCTCAACATACTAGAAAAAAAAAATATTGATAAAATTATCGAGTAGCTACTGGCTTTGTGCGAGTCTTTGAAAATGCATTAATCCATATATAAATGGAATAAATATCAGACCTCAAAGCCTGGACACCTCTGATCATCAAGCTGGATTGCTTCAAAGTTGTGGTCACAAAGCTGGAGATGTGGGACTCAAAGTTTTTTAGTGGCGATATTGAAAGCGCTGCCTTACTAATCAGGTTTTCGTTCTGTCCAGGTGCTTGTCCAACAGATGGTTGTGAATACATACACACTGTAGATTTGGAACGACATTGTTCCATCGTTGAATGACATTTTTAGTCCGTTTAATAATCGAATGAAATGATTAAATGTGCTTTGGAACGACAATCATTCATCGTAGCAGCGTACACATTGATACGATACCGAGTCGAACAGTCGTTTGTCGTTTCATTAGCCTGATACGCGGCTTAAAACACTGTAGTGTGGACCCAGTCTAACACTTTTCATTGTCCTTTGGCACATAATAAATCTGCACATCTATTGCAAAATGCCCAGTTATTTACTTGGATGGCAAGAATCAAACATGGAATATTACTTACTGTAATGTATTAAACTATAAGCAGACATTCTAGTCTAAGCATTGTTCAGAAACTTGTTTGGATTTTATGACACAATGACAAACTCTCATGTATGTGTATTCCTGGCACATCATTTACCTTCCAATTTAATCATTGCAATAATCACATCACTCTGAAAACTGGAAATTGCAAACCATCCAATATCAGTCACTGCATGTTTCACAGCAATAAGCTTCAAAGTGTCATTGTGGAAATAGTCAAGGCAAAATATTATTTCCCTACTTGTAATCCAATCAGCCCTCCATAGTCAACCCTTTAAACATTAGTCCTTGTGGGACAAGCTGCTTTATTGGTTCATGTACAGAAGAATGATCATCTGAGAAGAAAATCTGCAATCATTTCCAATGGAATTACTGTTCTTTGCTCTAGTAGCAAGACATTTCATTCAGATGCCTGTAAAGACCTACTAAATATAAATAATAGCAAAGATAGCAATAAACCTATGTTGCTGTCACCAATAGATCTCTTCAGTTCTCATTATCTGGTCCAGACATAAGTCAGGAGGTTATGGCTCCATTATACCTGACATATAAAGATCTCATTTCACACATTGGTGATTTGTTTTGTTAAAAAAAACTGCTACTTGCTTGGTATCATATTTCATTTTTTTATGTGATCAGTATCATGTAGAAAAAAAGCATCTTAAAATGAGGGGAAACCACCAGCCGCATTACAATGCAGCTGGATCTTTCCCTCCCATTAAAGGTCATTTTTTAAAGCAATCAAAGCAATCATGTCACACTCAGATCCAATCTTTCTCTTCCAGAAATCATCGAAAAGTTCATATTTCACCTATATTTGCCATTTTGGTGGCATCACAGTTGTAATAGTTTCGTGGTGAGTGATGTTCATGGGCTCCAGTTTGTGAACTGTGCATGCAGGGTCAAACGGAAGATTTCTCTTCCACGTTCCCATCCCCTTCAAATACACAGGCAATGGTAGCCAACTGTCTTGATTCTGGTGGGACAGACCCTAATTTATGTGACTATCCCATTCACTGTAATGCATGCAGCTTGCCCTTAACAAGTGGTACAGTGTGAAGCGGGACATACATCCCAACTATCATTGCATTCGGGACAGAGTCTTGACTGAGCGGAACAGTCACACAAAATCGGGACTGCCCCACCAGAATCAGGACAGTTGGCGGACTGGGCTGCTCTCTCCTACCTATTCTTGTGGCTGTCACTACTGCTGCTGCTGCTCGTGTCTTAATCTCAGTTGTTGCTTGTCTAGATTCTGGAATGTTGGGGCCCTGTTTTGAAAAAAAGTATAGCTACATAAAATATGGAAAGTCTAGCAGTGAGTGATCCATTTAGGTTAGTATTCAAATGTAATAAATTGACATAATTTCTCCCTACCAGCCCCAACAATAAATTAATAGCATTCAAATTTAATAAATAAACATATTTATCCCCAATTAGCCCCTACATAAAATTATTAGCATTTAATAGTAATAGATAAACCTATTTTTCCCCCAACAAGCCCTGACATTAAATAAATGATACTCACATTTAATAAATACACATATTTCTCCCAAACAGCCCCAGTATTAAATAATTAGTATTCCCATTTAATAAGTAAACCTATTTCCCCCAAATTACCCCAACATTAAATAATTGGTATTCACAATTAATAAGCAACCCCGTTCTCCCGAAACTCAGCCCCACATTAAATTAATAATCCCCAAATCACCCTAGTATTAACTAAACAATGCCATCATGCCAACCTAAATTAACAGTTATTATTATGACCCCACTATTAAATTAAATAGTCCCTAATGTTAAATAAATTGCCCCCACTAATAAATTAATATTTCCCACCCTCTATTAAATGATTATCACCTCCCTCACCACCATTAAATTAATACCCTGCCTCTATCCATCTTATAGTAATAGACCTCCCCTTTACTTACTGTCACAAACTAGAGAATTCTGTAGGTCTCTCTGAGCCTGCTAGGTTTAGTGCCTCCTACAGGGAGGCGTGGGGTCTAATGGAGCAGAAGGTGTTCAACAGTGACCCCTGCTAGGGAGTATGAGTTTAGTGGCTTCTGCCCCGCAATTTGCTGATCTCACAGTAGGCACCAAGCGAGACTCAATGGAGAGTGCTAAATGGAAGAAGGAGTTAAAGAGGAAGTAGCATGCTGCAGCCAGAGATACTCAAAGGTCGAAATAGCTAGGAAGCAAGGAGGCTGGATCTGCAGAGTTATAAAGACCTGCAGGTAGCTATACAGGGAGGCCCAGGAGTGCTAGGAAGTGGGTGACAGGGTCAGCAAGGGTGTAATGGTCTGCGGCAGGTATACACGGAGGTCCAGTAGTGTTTGGAAGCAGGAGAAAGGCTGGCAATTAATGAAAGAAGACAGGTGCATATATCATTGTCCAATGAGAGGGAACAGGATTTCATAAAAGGATGGGTCTGCAAATGCGTAGACCAAGATCAAAGATGGTGGTGGCCTGCAGCGGCAGTGTGGGAAGGCAGACAAGGAGGAAGCCAGGGAGTCCCAGGTAAGCGCACCGGGACTCGACTGAGCGATTGGCGGGTACGGTGCATGATACTTACCTTCTACCATCCGGCTCTGTAGATTTTTGTCTGCCTGTCATCTCCTGCACACTTGAGACTCTAGTTCTGCTGCCTACCCCATGGAAGAGGGGGCAGTGACAGTACAGTGGCTGGTCCTGAGGAAGGAACCAGCCTATCAACAAATCCTGAATGGAGGTGGGGTTTCTGGCCAACTAGAATCCACCTCAACTGCGCACCTTGCATGGGTATTCATTCTTAATTCAGCTGGACCCATTTCCATTTAATAAATGGAATCCTGCTCAGTGCATGAAACACCTGCATTTTTCATGCGCGTTTAAATGGAGTCATGCTGAATGCATCATAATAGCATGTGCATTTTTAGAGTAGGACCCTGATTCAGTGAACTGTTTTTGTTACTATTTGTAAAAGAAATTTATTGCAAATATCTCATTAAATAGAGAAAGTCAACACAGATAATTGTTCTCAACTGCTTTAAACCTGGATTATATATCAAGCTGTAACATGTATCTTGCCCCATGGACGCTTATTAAATAAAGGAGAACTTTTTTTTTGCAGTAAGTATCCTTTAGAAACAAACACAATAAAAGGTTATTTGAGTGTTTTCTATAACAATTAAAAAGTGAACTATTGTTATGAACATTTTTCACAAAATGGGATGAGAATGAACAAGAAAATGTAAATTGAAGTGTAACTAAATCAACAAATTGTAGAAAATTGTAAAAAAACAACTATAAATGAGCCCTGAATGATTTATACAATAAATTGCCACACTGCACTATCACAGCCAATATCCGGATTTGACCCCAAAACACCAGCGATATCCATTAATGATCTTGACGAAATCAGTAGAATCATTATAGGGCATGGTGGAAAATGTGGTCAAAATATTGGCCTGTGTGTGCGGTAATCCTCTGATATTGAGCCAACTTTTGAATCTCATCTGATTGTGCTTACCATGTGTCACGATCCGCGGCGGTACTCACAGCCGCCGCGGCTCGCTTCCCGTGCGCCCTGGCATCCCGGCCGTCACCATGACGACCGGGACGTCATTTCCTCTTCCTGCCCGGCCGTCACCAAGGCAACGGCCGGACGCCTCTACTATAGCGCTGCGTCCCGGCGGTAGGCGGGCGCATGCGCATGACAGGCAGGCTGTGGGCTGATATTACAGGCATTAGCCTGCATCTGTGTATTTCAGGGACAAGCCCTGATTGGCCCTGTTCTGTATGAGTAGTTAGCCTGCAGCTGTGTATCCAACTACTGATTGGTCTGTATTGGTATTTAAGGCAATGAGGTCTGCTGCCTCATTGCCGGTTATAGCGTTCTGTCCTCAGTTCTGCTGCCTGCTTGTGCTATCCATTTTGGTTCCTGCTACCTTGGATTTGACTACCCGTGTTTTAACCCCTGCTTGTTATTGGACCTGTGACCCTTCTCTTCTGACCTTGACCTTTTGCCTGGAATTCGGATTTTGCTTCTCTGCCTGTGAGTTTGACCCTTCGCTTGCCCTTGGATATTGCATCTGTGCCTGTGACCTTTTTGACCTAGGATTCTTCTTATACTACAGTCCACCAATCACTCCACTTCTGGGAACTCCTTTAAGTCAGTATACGTTACTCGACCCTCGGTCGGCCCGCAGCCCAGTCTGTCCCCACCACTAGGGGCTCCAACGAACACCTGGCCTTCAGAGTAGTTTCCGAGTTTATCTGTACTGACTTGGGAGTTCCTAACACCATGAATGTGGCCAACAGAATGATTACTATGACACCCTGAATAAGTGTTTGGATGGGCCCCTGTTTAGCATTTTACAATACATCAGTTTGGAATATTCACTTTTATTGGGGCCTGCCATGATAATATCTTGTAATATTAATGGTGATAACTATATATTAATGGTGTAACCAGTGTTAATGAGAATCTTTCTTTATGTTACTGAAATTGTTTATATAATGTTAACACTAATATAGAAAAACAGTGTTGACATTAATTAACAAATTATTGTGCATAAGGAATGTGCTGTAATAGAGGCCTTTAAAGAAAAGGAGTATCCAACTTCGTTATTAGAGCATTCATTACAGAAAACATTGTCAGAAGAGAAGATCTAAACAACCTAACAGGACCAATACTACCTCTTTTGACAACTTTCCAAAATTTCTCAGAAGAAACAAAGTAGAGGAAAGGGGAATTGTGTTTCTTGGGCACTCTTTTATTCTCTTTTATGCTTGATAATCCAAAATATAATATAACTTTTATTAGTAAACTTTAAAAACGGTTATAGCGAAATATTAAAAGAAGGAAATTGATGATCTTTATGAAAATACACATGCTGTTAAAAAGGTAGAGAAACTACCCTGCTTTCTCACTGTCTTAATGTCTATGTAATATAATAAACAGATGATTCACTACTTATCGGAATAGGATACCAACCTTAAATTGCAATTTAATTGGAATTTGTAGGATTAATATACAAATGGAATTGTCAACCTTAAATCTGTATTCTCTTAGCATTTATATGATAAATATCCAAATTAAGTTGTCATATAAGAGGTTAAAATTCCAAAAATACATTTCTATATATATAGGGGGATTAACACTCGGTGCAGTGAATTTTGACTCTTTAACTTTCAAATATTTATATCTAGATTTAATAAATGTTCTAATAAAATTAAGGATATTATTCATCGCAATTATGACATTCTTGGGGGTATTCAATTGTTAGCGAGAACCGCTAAAATCCCGCGCTCGAAAAATAGTACCGTTAATACGGTAATATTGCGCGTAAATACCGTTAATACGGTAATTTACTCGCTGGATTTCAGCTCGCAGCTCAGGGAGCTGCGAGCTGAAATCCAGCGAGATATTACCGTATTAACGGTAATATTTTTTGAGCGCAGGATTTTAGCGGTTCTGGCTAACAATTGAATTCCCCCCTCTGTGTTTAGATCTATTACTGAATTCCTCACTTTGGGACTGAGTCATTAAGGCAGGCATACTGAGCGCATCGTGCAGTTGTTCTCAAGGCATGTAAATCGACTCTGCATACTCCCGGAGTCAGCAAGGAACGGATCACACATACGTGTGGTGATGACTGTGGGTGTAGGTTCACTCTGCTCTACTAGACCAGACACTGCAGGATGCATACATTATGTGTGTGTTATATAAAATCTCAAAAGAACGCACAGAAAAAAAATATTAATCAATTAATGTTACCTGTCAATAATCTAGTTATTTATGATTAGAAATGTAAATTATATATATAAAAAAATGATTTAATTTTTTTTTCCCATTGAAAAACATTAGGGTTAGGCTGTCCTTAATATCTACTGTACATAAAATACATTTTTACAGTTGCTCCTGATTGCAGACACATATTATAGCATGCATAGGTTGTATAAAGTGGAAATTACTCCACTTTGCAATGGTGATTGGATACATAAGGATTCCAGGGGAGTAAGGGTTTTCACTATATCAGACCTAGGAAGGGAGTCGACATAGTGTCTCACTTGGAGGGAAACAAATGGGCTAACAGCAGGGAAATCAAATTTCTCTTGTAGCAGCGGTAGTGAGATACATTGGTCTGCTGCCAGAACATCCCTCACCATCCTGATATCCTTCTTCTGCCATGCCTTAAATCTAGAATGACATTGCCCTGGGGGAAATACTGGGTTGTCCCAGATAGGTGTTATAGGGGAGTGGGTTGAAGTGGGTTCAAAGTGAAGCTAGCAGTAGTCCCATATGGGACAGGTGAATAAAGCGACTGGGTGAGATCGCAGTGAGAGAGGTCTATCACTCATTGTGATTCCAAATGCAGAGCCCAGGTATGGCAACTGGCAGCAGGAAGATTCCAAATCAATCTGACTAGGGCCTGTTTTTTTTGTAAACCACATCGCTGCTTGGCTCAGGTGAGTAGCAGTGTAGTATAAATGGAAGTTTGCGTAGGTTTATGCTGCCACACAAACTGAAAGAACCAGCAATGTAGTTGAATGAGGGTGGACCTGGGCACCTGCATTAGGAAGGTCTGGAAAAGGTAAAGCAAGGGGGGCAGGATATTCATTTTAAGGGCGACTATTCTGCCCAACCCGGAGATGATAAGTTTTTGCCACCTGAGCAGATCCACCTTAATTGTTTTGATTATGGCGGGGAAATTTTCTGCATACAGAGAATCATAATGGGAAGTAATAAAGACACCTCGATATTTTAACTTAGACCGACTTCAATAGAAGTTGAAGTTGCTTTTAAGGAGACTCAGGATTGAGGGAGGTATGTGGAGAGCTAGGGATTCAGTTTTGGAAAGGTTTATTTTATAGTCTGAGATGAAAAACATAAGCAGAGAGTGTAGCAAACAGATTCGGCAGTGAGGTATGGGGGGAGGTTAGTGTGAGGAGGATGTCATCTGCGAATAGGCTGAGTTTATATTTATCGGAACACACAGTAACACCTTTGATATCCGGGGAGGAGCGACATTTGGCTGCCAGGGGCTCAATCACAAGGGCAAAAATCAGGGGAGAGAGAGGGCACCCCTGACGAGTGCCATTAGCAATCAGGATCGGGTAGGAAAGCACCCCATTTACTGAAATCCTGGCAGAGGGCTTAGAATATAAAGCCTGAATACCTTGGAGAAAGGTGCCACTGAACCCAAATTTCTGAAGAGTTCCCAGCATAAAGGGCCAGCTAATTCGGTCAAAAAGCCTTCTCTGTATCCAGAGAGAGTACTATGGCTGGGGTCTTAGTTGAGTTAATACGATGAATGAGGCTAATTGTTCTTCTGGTGTTATCCTGCGCCTGACGGCCTGGAATAAATCCCATTTGATCCTTATGGATCGCGTGTGGCAACACCATATTAAGATGGTCAGCGAGAGCCTTTGCAAAGATCTTGACGTCAGTATTCAAAAGTGAAATGGGTCTATAGTGGGCGCAGTCCAACGGGTCTTTGCCCTCTTGCGGGATAACTATAATATATGCCTCAAGGGCCTCTTTTGAAACGGAACCACCCTTTAACACATTATTGAACATGTCAACAAGATAAGGCGAGAGAATCTCGCTAAATGTGTTGAGAAGGGGCGAAAGATTGTGAGGTATTATATAGTTTGTTGTAAAAGCCTCAAAACTCCTCTGTTATCTTATTGGGATCCTGAGTGAAGCCTCCTGAGTGGGATTTAATACAGAGTACATTACTCTGGGAGAGTGAGCCTAGAGACGCTAACAGTCTGTCCGCCTTATCTCCTTTGTCATAAAAAGTTTGGTTCAGGTATTTGAGAGAGTTTTCTGCTCGGGTAGAAAGTAGAAGGTTTAGTTCTTCTCTCGCTGCCACCAGTTTAGCATAGTTCTCTGGCAAGCCTGAAGTTTTGTGGGTTTTATCTAAACTAGCTACACATCTAGATACATCAAACAATTTCTGAGTTGTCATCTTTTTGCCGTATGCAGCCACTCTGATCAAGCTGCCACGTATCACTGCTTTATGAGCGTTCCAGAGAAGCATTGGGGATAGAGTGGGATCAACGTAGTAGTCACGGATTTTTGAATCTATTTGCGATTTTAGCTGAGGGTTAATTAGGATTCTACCATTTAAACACCAGTTAAATTGTTTTCTCCCAACCTGGGGGCCCACAACGTCCACCGTAGCTGGGCCATGGTCCGACCATGTGCTGGGAGAATGTCAATATCAAGAATTTGTTGAGCTAGGTCAATGCACAGGAATTCATCTAGTATTTTTAATTTTAAAAGATTATATAATTTTAACCAGCCAGGGTATTGAACCCAGTATGGTATGTTGGTCTGTTGCTTTGCTCTCGAGCCGTAACAATAATGGTTTATTTTAAACATCTCCTCTGTAATAGCTTGCTTCATTTGCACTAGTCAGCTATCTCAGTATTGTATAACCTTGTTATTTACTTATAACTTTCAAGTTTGATGTTCCTTTATACATGGCTTCTATTTCTATATGACAACTACAAAGGATAACTGAAGGATATTAAGAAGCCGTATTATTAATTGTACAGTAGGTAATTATTGTGATCTCCAGATATGCTTTTATATATACATATATATGTATATATATATATTTATATTTATATATATTTATCTATCACTCTTGAGAGTCATGAGGAAGATAAATGGATGCATTTGGTTATCATTATATAATTTCATTTATTAATAATTCCCTATGTCGCATTCTTTTTTTTCTAACATTTATATGTATTCGTTATAATGGCCACTGTGATTGCTGCACATGTGTGCTTAACAACTGTGGTTTTCTGATTGGCTATTATCTGATTAAATAGACTGTGGGTTTTCTGGCCTTCCCTTCTCCTTTATATTTTTTTTTCTGTATCCCTTAAATTTGTAAGAAAAATAAAAAATAAAATAAAAAATACTATTGAAGTTAAATAGACTGTGGGTGTCTAAACCATTTACTAGGCCTTCTGAGGAAAGTGCTTTTGCACAGAAATGCGTCAAGGCTTTTTCAACTGTTCTCTCATCACACTGGAAATAAAACTTTTACCAAATCACTGAGACAAACTTTTCAGTTTTAAAACTTGCTGCTATACACTTTATTCAGCTATGGAAGATCCTCCTAACCTGTTTAAGTCTGGACAGTAGTTTGAATTTCTCTGTCATGTGAACAGGACAGACTATCATTGGGGCTATGGGCTCCCTTTACTCTCTGAATCAGAGCTGTGTGTAGGAAGCTAAAGCACTTCAGTGTGGAAACAGCTGTGAGTATGCCGATTATGTGGTAATTTTATAGCGCTGGTTGATAATTTCATATCTCTATTGCGTCGCCTTGATTCCTAACTTAGCATAACAGCCACTGATTATTCTATGTGGGCGATTTATGATTCCAGTGTTTATTTTATAATATTTGTCTTTGTGCAATTTTATTATTAATTTTATCTTTGAATAACTATTTTCATGCATAATTGTAAAAGTGAATACGACTATTTATAATATTTACATGGATCTGAGGTCACTCCCGCAGTCACACATGTGTGTTTTTGAATCATTTTTCTATTTTGGATATTTCCACAGTCCTTAATGACAGCAGCTGTTACCTCGCTTTTTAGTTATTTAATTAATAACAATTTTTAGTGCCTATAGGGATTTGTCTGGGGTGAAAGTGTGTAACCAGGTTTGGGTTCTTTTACCTTCCAGGTGGCGTACAATCATCCTAAGATAATAATTTTTATTTACTACTTAAGCATTTACCCAAAGTGTATATAGGTTTAGCTGGAGGGACTAACCGCTTAATAATATGTGGTAAAAGGGTGTTACAATAGGAAATAATATTTTATAATAATATAATTCCTTTGCTTTCATTGATTTTATTTTTGTGTCATATGTAATCAGGTGGAGGAGGTAACAACGGGTCTGCTGCATTATATGTTGCTGCTGCTCAGTTCTTGTGGAAGTTTATTTATGGCCTGAGTCAGAGACATGGTATGTGATACAGATATTCATATACGTATGGCAGCATACTTTTGAACAATTTCAGAATGAATCTCGCTGCTGAACTGTTTTGACATCAATAATGAGTAAGAACTTCCCATATTTTTTGTCACCTCCTGGCAGCAAACGTAAAATTGTAATATTTTTTAAGTGCATAGATGCCAACATTTGTAATTATTCTCCAGGGACACTTGCTGTTGCGTCTGAGCATGTGACACACAATACTCTGCAAACCTTGGATCACTACAATCTCAAGCATGACAAGTTTAATGAATTGAAGTATAACATACTTTTTTGCATATTAGATTTTTGCTAACACGCAGAATATGGGGAATATTGTTGTCCAGATGGTCAGTATTGAAAGGGACAAATCTACAAAACTAGGGCTTGTAAATTAGGGACAAGTGGCATCTGTGCAGTAGATTTAATCCCAAACAAGCCGAAAGATGTAAAAAGTTACTAATATGTTGAAATGATAGTTACTTAATGGCACACAAATGGACGACTGTCACCCGTACTTCTTTTTTTTTTTTTTTATAAAATATTCTGTATTTATACAATACATTTTTATAATATATTTTTGTAGTTAATTGATTATTAATATAAAACATATACATATATTGAAATGACTTTCAGAAATTTCAGAATAGCTTTTATGGTAAGATATATTTTATCATTACAAATGGTGAGATATAATATGCTAAAATAATTAACACATAATATATTGTCATTATTAGCATATATGCATAAAGGAAAGGTAAAGGAAGGAAGGGGGAAGGGGCAGCACATTTTCCATAAGAAAAGAAATTGAAGTTAACAAGGCTTAGCAGTATAATATATTACATTTATTTAAAAATGTGTTTTCAGCATTAAAGTAATTTAACCAGGGAAGCCATATGTTATTAAATGTTTTAGTTGAATTGTTAAGAAAACATGTGATGCATTCCATTTTATACACATACCAGACTCTAATTTAATAATAGCAATGAGAGATGGAGGATCAGGAGAATTCCATAGAGCAGCCACCTGTGATGTTGCCGCACTGCAGATAATACGAATCGGTTTATTACAATAATTGTTAATTCCTGGAATTGAGAGTGGAAGAAGAAGAAACTAGGGCAAACAATAAATGCCAATAATTTTAGCCGCTTTAATTTTGTTTTTTAACTTCCATCCAAGGGGTAAATATATGAAGCTCCAATTTCTGCAAGTCGCCGCCTTTACAAGCCATTGCCGCTTTTAATTTCCCCTGCAAAGTCGCCAATTTCCGGCAACTTGCAGAAAACGGAGCTTCTTACATTTACCCCTAAATGTGAGCAAAATTACCTTGCTGACAACAATTTCTGTTGTTATCAACCAGATGTATTATGGGAAAAGACATGAATCCTAGAGAGGTCAATGTACCATTTTTAATATAATTTATAATAATGCTCTTTGATTTTAGTAGAAATAGAGGTTTTATTACTGTGTATTTTACATATCAAAGCTTGTTTTTCATTAGAAAGCGAAATTCTTATCTCCTGTTCCCATGACACCTCAAAACGGTGTCTCACCATTGTGGTTAAAGCTATGAGTAGTTTATAAATAGATGAACTTAGAACCTTAGAAATTGAGTGCAGCATGCAAACAGTCATATGAGAAGTCTCTTGATGATTGAGATGATTTGAATGATTAAATTCTTGTATTTATTAATATTAATGGAAATTATCTTTAGTAAGATTACATTTCGAAGGTCAGAAAATATGGATTCTAATATAATCAAATTGTGAAGGGATCTAATTCTATTATGTATCCAAATGGAAAATAAGATTAAGTTTCATGCCAGTAGGAAAATTTGCATTGTTCCAAAGAGGGCAAAGTGAGAGTAATTTAAATGAGGATATAATTTGTTCCCAAAGTTTACAAGAATAAGCTATAGTTGTAACTAAATTAATTAGTGGGGGGTCTAAGGGACTTCGGAAGCCAAAAACAGGATGCACTTGAAACCACTTTTAATAAATCCGTCTCAAATTCAACCTATAGTTTAATATTAGATGTAACGTGTATTTTAATTCATTGTGGTATATACAATGCTAAATCATATTTGTTTAAAGTTTTGGAGGCCCAAACCACCATCCAAGTAGTGTTTTCATTTTTACACTTGGTTGTTTCCCACTCCATATAAATTTCAAAGTTATTTTCTCTAAAGTATAAAAATACATATAATGTGCTCTGAGTGGAAGTGTCAGAAATAAATATAGCAATTTTGGAAGGACATTCATTTTAGCAATAGTAACTCTATCTAACCAGGAAATAAAAGTTGGTTCTCATCTTTTTTTGATTTTATATAAAAGAGGAATGAAATGGACTGAAAACAGTTTACTGTAATCTTTAGCTAAATAATGCCTAAGTATTTTATTTGAGATGACTGCCATTTAAAATTGATTTTTGATTTTAAAATGTTTTTGTTAGTCATAGGAGCAAGTTTAAAATCTAGAGCTTCCATTTTACTGGGATTTAATTTGTAACCAGAAAGTTAATTATATATTGTTATTTCTTCAAGGAGAGATGAAAGGATTTTTTAGGTTAGTTAGAGTTAGACAAGTATAGAGCAATTTTAGATTCCTTTTGACTAAGACAAACCTGAAATATTGGTATTTGTTCTTATTTTAGCTGCCAAATGTACCACAACATGGCCTTTTCTTATTTGGAGGGGTAGATTGAAAACCATTGATAGAAAAGCAGAGGGGTTGTGAAGTAAATTTCTCGGAAGGAAGTCACCTTTAATTCCCTTATGAGATGAAGTCAATTTCATAAAGTTCAAACTATCACACACATTTTCTGCATCTAAGTCAGGAGTCTTAGTGTTTTGAAAATAGTTAATAATATCAATAATTCTTCTCCTTTTGTCTGAGGCCTGATGACCTGGGACAGAACCCACTTGGTCCGGGTATATTAAATAAGAAATTACATTATACAACCTAGTTGCTATACTTTTTGTAAATCATTTTAATTTCACATTAATTGATGATATGGGCTGATAGTTTTCACATAAGGTGGCATCTTTGCCTGCTTTATGAATCACTATAATTTTGGATCGAGTTGTGGTAGGATCAAAATTTGCGCTGTACAAAGAGGGAATTAAATACATTAGTTAAAATAGGAGCCAGAATGTCTTTAAAGTTTATAGAAGGTTGTAGCAAATCCTTCTGGACCAGAGGTGGAAGATGATATAAGATTTTTAATTGTATTGAAAATATCTTCTAAAGTAATATCCGTATTTAGAGATGTCACTTGAGACAGAGAGTTTAAGTATGCTTTGATAGAATCAGAGAACGACTTTGAAGGATGATTGGGCCTGCTATAAAGTTATATAGCTGAAAGGAATTCATTAGCTATTATATTTGGCTCATAAGATAAATAATTTTGATTAGTTCTAATAGGTGAGATATGATTGTGAGTTACTTTTGCTTTAAATTTAGATACAAGCAAGGTGTCCGCCTTATCACCCTTGTCATAAAACATGTTTTTTTAAAGGTGTTTGTTGATGTTTTTCAGAAAATATAGTTATTTCTGATTCTAGATCTTCATCTATTCATCATATTTCATAGGTACAACTCCTGAGCAAGTCATTAGTTCTTCTTGGAACTTGTCTAGTAATGCCTGAAAAATAGTAACTGTGATCTTAAGGTATTTCACCCAGTAAGTATTGTTGAAAAAATTATATTTCTAATTTTTCTACATTAAAATAAGTAATGATCATAGCTGCGGGCGTTTTAACACATTGCTGCTGAACAGGTTCCAGGGTGGCCATCCGAGGATACAGTAGGGATCCGCATAGGGAGCCCAGGAGATCACAGTAGGAGGGAGGCATGACACTCCAAAGCTTAATAGTGCTGGGTCTCCACTTTGTGTTTTCATTGCTCATTGGGGGCCTGATTCATTAAGGAATGTAAGTCCCTTTATGTGGCATATTTTGCACATTTTCATTCTACGTATTCACGGAACCGAGACATGTGGCAAAGTACGCAATTCATGCACGTAAATGATATTTCTGCCTGCTTACAACTTGAAGGGTAGAATGGGATGGCAAATGGCGGACTAATGTGTTTTCAGTTAGGAGCAACTATCTATAATATAAATGTCTAGTGGCGTGTGTTAGTCTGTCTGTGTGTGGAAAAAATAAAACCAAGCTGCAGCGCCACCTGCTGGGCGGAGTTATACACTGACCTACTAAATTCTTAGTGTGTGTGAAAAAAAAAATTCAGAAAGGGCTGAAATTTGGTATACTAAGATGTTTTTAATTTGTTAATTGTTAAAAGTGTTTATAAAGATTTTAAAAAAATATATATATATTTCTTGAAGGAGAAGTGACAGTTGGGAGTGGTTGGTGGTTGCCGGGGGTGACAGTGGGGAGTGATTGGTGGTTGAGGCCTGGGCTATGGCCCAAATGCATGACAAGAACCTTTTTAACACCTTAAGTAGCTTGATTTGACTAGAATGCATGAGTATCATGCACGGGTTAACTTGTAAAATATAATTTTATATACAGTATGCACTGAAAACATCCTGATAAATGTATTTGATGGGGGGGGAAAAAGGGGGAAAAAAGTTTTTTACCATGCCTTATACTTAATGAATATTTTGTGAACAGATGACAATCATTGAATACTTTTTTTTTCCTGTGTGTTCTTTTGAGACTTTATATCCCAAATATGTATTGTTCATATTCTACACTGTGTTGTGTCTGTCTCAATACAGCAAGTGCCGTATATCCAATGCGCACCTATACCCATATTCAACTGGAGAGGTTTCTTCAGATCCTCTCGTAATACGGACTTTTATATGGCGTAAATTATGTTAGTTTTTAAAAACACAAAGTACGCTAGTATTGAGTTCCTTAATAAATCAGGCCTGGGTGTCTGCTCTGCACTAAGCTGGGGATCTGTTCTGCACTACTGATTAGACCGGGAGGTTTGCTCTGCATTACTAGATGGAGAGGTCTGCTATAGACTAGCAACTAGATTGTGAGGGCTCATCTACACTGGTTTCCAGATCCGGAGGTCTCATCTACATTAGCCATGCAATTGGAAGTCTGTTTTACCCTAATCTACAGATTGGGATATCAGCTGTACACTAATATCCAGATTGAAAGGTCTTCTTTACACTAATCTCCAGATTAGGAGGTCTGCTATATACTAGTCTCCAGATTGGGAGGTCTCATCGACACTAGTCTCCAGGTTTGGAGGTCTTCTCTGCACTAGTCTCCAGATTGGGAGGATCCATC
Source organism: Mixophyes fleayi (assembly GCF_038048845.1). Classification (NCBI taxonomy): domain Eukaryota; kingdom Metazoa; phylum Chordata; class Amphibia; order Anura; family Limnodynastidae; genus Mixophyes; species Mixophyes fleayi. The sequence goes on along the minus strand of NC_134402.1, from coordinate 342,686,111 downwards.
TATACTGGTCTCCAGATTGGTTTCACCTAAACTACTTTACAAATTTGGAGGTTTGATCTCTACTGTCCATCCGATGGGAAATGTCTACTCTGCGTTAGATGGAGGAGGTTTTCTCTCCACTGGCTACTAGATTGGAATCTACACTAACCACAAATTTGGAGGTCTGCTCAACATTAGTCTACAGATTAGGAGGTTTACTATGCCCTAGTCTCCACATTGGAGGTCTGCCCTACGCTAGCCACCAGACTGAGATGGCTGCTATAGACTAGCCACTCAATTGTGATGTCTAATCTTTGCAGTCTCCAAAATGGGAAGACTCATTTATATTGGTCTCCAGTCATCTAATGAAAATGTTTGACCTGTTTAAGCACAAAAATCATTAATGCTTTTGTAGTGTGTGCAAGATATTTAAGTGGACTATAATGGCTAGAGAAAGGGCGGATTTAAAGGCATTCCCAGCCTTGTACATTTGCAAAAGGCATTTTAAAAAAAACCTTAATATAACAAAAACCAGAAAAAAAACCCTGATATGGCGCCAATACAATACCAATCAAGGTGAATAAGGAGATGGGAAAACTGAATATATATGAATTCCCAATAATATACTGGACAGAAGACAAGCTGCTGCACAAACTAGGTGGCTGCGTCCACCAATAAGCAGAGATACAAACAAAAAACCGTATGCACTCAAATCTAACTGTCTCCAATATGAACTGATAAAAAATGGATAGCAGATCACGAGTGGTCAAATGTATAAAATAAACATAGTATTTAATATAATGGTTAAAATCATACAATATAAATAACTATTATTGCTTACAATAGATATATTATGAGGAAAGATTTGCACGAACTATATCACAGTGCACTGTGACATATATAAACCACACGCTACTGGTAAAAAATATATATATGACAGCTGTATGTCATGTAGCCAATGGTGTGGTCAAAAAATGTTGTTCTATAAACATGAGCATTGCTCTACAATTTCCCACAAAAAATAGTGCTGATAGTTGCCGTAATCATCGATCCACAAGTGGTAGTGGTTTTCTTCAAATGAATAATAATGTAAATATAGCCGTATATATAGCTCCGTATGGAGCAGAGATGAACTAGAGCTTATAGTATAAGTTCCACATGAAAATATATTATAGGAGGTGTTTGCGGCGGCTCAAGAACTTTTTTTTTTTTTCTGCAATCAAGCACAAAGATTCGGGAAATTACAAATATGGGCCCCTTGTGGGTGAAGTGTTCCAGTTTCTCAAGAATCGTTTATGGAGGTATAAAATGGCTGGGACTGGGGCAAGCCGTCAAGATGGAAGTATAAATATTAAGGGACTGGGGCAAGCCAGGACCTTGGTAAGAAGACAGCATTGGTAAGTATTTGTTTTTTTTTATTTTTATTAAATAGATGTGGAAAAAAAGAGGGTGGGTAGTGTATTTATTGTGTTTTTTTTTTTATTTTTTTTTATACAATCTGTTTTTTTATTGAAGAAAGAATTAAACATCTTTAACAAACATATCTGTTTTGCATTGAACGATGCATTAAAGACATTTATAAATGATGCATATAAAGATACAAATGTACGAATAGGATGTGCCAATGCACCGTTATAGAAAACCAAGTACCATTTAGCACACCTTAAAACATCATATAGGATGGGGGAAAGTCCAAGAGGGATAAAGTGAGGAAGAGGGGGTAGATCAGAGAGGGGGGAGGGAGGGGAGGGGGGGAGGAGGGGGTTCACTTTTTCCATTGAGAGTACAATGATGAATCCTTAAATTCAAGCCACTTGAACCATATATGGTAGTACTCCCTATATTTGTCCCTTGATGAATAGAGTATGTCATCCATCGTTCTATATGACTCTAAACGTGCAAACCACTCTTTGACGGTGGGGATATTCTGAGTTCTCCAATGTACCGGGATCACGGCCTTTGCCGCATTACTAAGATTTTTGATTGTAGATTTTTTATATTTAGAGATGGACAATTTATTATGATTCAATAACCAGTATTTGGGGCAGTTAGGTGGATCAAAGCCCATTATTTCCTTAGAAATTGAAAGGACTGCATCCCAGAAAGTTCTGAGAGCCGTGCATTCCCACCATATATGCAACGGAGTACCTGGCGCTGACATACAACGCCAACAAATGTTTGACGCCCCAGAAACCATCTTAGCCAGCAAGTTGGGGCATCTATACCACCTGGTCAAAATCTTATATTGTGTCTCCACCACCCGCACACTGACCGAGCTTTTGGGTACGTAAGAGGATATTTTTCCAATCTTGTTCAGGTATCGAACAGGCCAGCTCCTTCTCCCATTCTCGGATGAAGGTGGGTTGCTTGGGTTTTTTATTTTTAATAAATATATGTGGTGTTTATGAGGGAATTGTGGTTTTGTTAACTTTTTTTTTTGTGGAACTACAGGGCCCAGCCAGCCAGGGATGTCAGGGCATGTTGGCACTTGTGGTTCTCCAAGTGCCAACATGCCCTGGCTGCCGTGGGTATGTTGGTGCTTGTAGTTATACAAGCAACAGCATGGCCACAGTTTTTAGGGCAACCTGGCTGGCTGGGACTTGTAGTTCCACCCAAAAAAATTGGTGTCAGTTTGTTTTTTTTAACATTTTCTCGCCGTATTACCCTACTACCCACAGCCCAGGGGTAGTAGGAAAAGCCCTAGTGCTATCAGCACTGGGCTGGTTCTTTCTAGGGGGGGGGGGCCCGCTCGTTTTTTCCAGCGGACCCCACTCCCTAGGGAATCCAGCCCAGCGCTGAACAGTCTAGGGTTGGTTAGTCATTATGGCAGGGGGACCCCTGCTGCCATCCCCCTGCTATAGTGCCGCCAACCCTGGCTGGTTTGCCTAGTGCTGGTAAAGTGAAAATCGGTGGGACCCCACGCAAAATTTTCCCCCGATTTTCACGGGACCAGCACTAGTCAGGCAGCAATAGGGTTAAGCATAAATAGTGGGGGGATCTCACGCTTTTTAACACTGCCAGGGCAGTGTAACAGTGATGTGTTGATACAACACGCTGCTATCAAGCAACGTGTTGTATCTGGCGTGTTTAGAAGCAAACTCTCCTGAGTTTGCTAACTCGCAGCTTCATACATTGGAGACTTGTATAGCTGCAGTGGCAAACAGTGGTGAGTTTGATCTCTGGCGATTTTGCAAGTAGCGCTTTTTGACAGAAGCAGAACTCTGGCGATTTTGTATGAAAACTCAGCTTCATACATCGGCGAGTTTCAACTCTCCCGAGAAAATCGCTGGAGTTGCAAAATCGCACTTTGATACATTTACCCCCAAGCCTTGATTCACTCGTTCTGTCTGTCCGTTAGTTTGGGGGTGATATCCGGAAGAAAATTTGAGACTGACTCCAATCTTTTTACAAAAAGCTCTCCAGAACTTAGCGACAAATTGTACTCCTCTGTCAGAGATGATCTCTTGAGGGCATCCATGAAGACGGAAGATGTTTTTTAGAAACAAATCTGCGAGTTTAGGGGCTGAAGGGAGACCTTTACAAGGAGTGAAGTGTGACATTTTTGAAAAGCGGTCTACCACGACCCAGATGGTATTGTAGCCATTGCTCAAAGGGAGAATGGTGATGAAGTCCATCGTAATGCTGGTCCAGGGAGAATCCGGAATAGGCAGAGGAAGGAGAAGACCAGGAGGACTTTGTCTTGGCACCTTGTGGCGTGCACAAATCGAACATGCAGATATACGAATTTTTGAACATCTGAAGCCAGTTTAGGCCACCAATAATATCTGGAGAGGAATTCTTTGGTTCTCTTGTAACCGGCATGGCCGGCAAATTTGGACTCGTGAGCCCAACATAGTAGTTTAGAGCGGAGATAAGGTTCCACGAATGAACGCCCTGGAGGGGGAGAGGTTACTGAAGAATTGGTAATGGCCACTGTTTGTATTGGATTTAGAATCATTTTGTTGTCTAAACAAGTGAGAGTACCATCATTATCAAAGGACCTGGAGAGAGCATCGGCCTTGGAGTCTTTGGAACCGAGACGAAAGGTGAGAATGAGTTGGAACCTGGCAAAGAAAAGAGACCAGCGAGCTTGACGGGGGTTAAGACATTGTGCTTCCTGGAGATAAGTAAGATTTTTATGATCTGTCATGACCGTGACGGGATGTAAGGCACCCTCTAGTAAGTGACGCCACTCCTCAAGGGCAATCTTGATGGCTAATAATTTCTTGTCACCGATTCCATAATTTAGTTCAGTGCTAGAGAATTTCTTAGACAGGAATCCACAAGTCTCTAATGTTCCTGAAGCAGATTTCTGGGAAAGTATTGCTCCAATCCCGACTGAAGAAGCGTCCACTTCAATAAAAAACGGTCTCCCCTGGTCTGGCTGTTTGAGCATAGGGGCCGAAAGAAATGCTTCTTTAAGAGTTTTGAAGGCCAATATGGCTTCGACAGGCCATGGTTTGCTGCAGGCACCTTTTCGAGTTAAAGCTGTAATAGGACACATAATGGATGAAAAGCCTTTAATGAACTGCCGGTAATAATTGGCAAAGCCGATAAAGCGTTGGGTAGCTTTGAGACCAATAGGTAATGGCCAGTTGACAATGGCCTTCACTTTCTGCGGATCCATCAGCAGGCCGGTACCAGAAACTATGTATCCTAGAAATGGAACTTGTGAACGCTCAAAAAGGCATTTCTCGAGCTTGCAATATAAGGAATGTTTCCGGAGACGAGAAAGAACAGTCTTGACATGGAGACGATGAACATGTAAGTCAGATGAAAATATCAAAATATCGTCCAGGTAGACAATCACAAATTGATACAAAAAATCCCTGAAGATCTCGTTGACAAAATCTTGAAACACAGCAGGGGCATTGCAAAGTCCAAACGGCATGACTAAGTACTCATAGTGCCCGTCACGGGTGTTAAATGCCGTTTTCCACTCATCGCCCTTTCGAATGCGGATTAAGTTGTAGGCCCCTCTGAGATCTAATTTAGAGAAGATTTTGGCTCCTCTAATCCGGTCGAACAATTCTGTGATCAATGGGAGCGGATAGCGGTTCTTGATGATAATATCATTAAGACGGCGGTAGTCTATGCACAGTCTTAATGAACCGTCTTTTTTTTTTACAAAAAAGAATCCAGCTCCTGCTGGCGAGGTAGACTGTCTGATAAATCCTCTTTGAAGGTTATCTGATATATATATAAAGACATTGCCTTAGTCTCAGGGAGAGCCAGAGGATAGACTCTACCTTTGGGAATAGTTTTGCCGGGAATTAGCTCAATAGGACAATCCCATGCTTGATGTGGAGGGAGCATCTCTGCTGCGGTCTTGCTAAACACATCAATAAAGTCTAAATACGGCTCTGGTAGTTTGAGGTGGGAGTCCAGAGAGAGACAAGGAAGTTGGTTAGGAGGAAGTATTTTCGAGAGGCATTGATTGAAGCATGAGGAGCCCCAGGAGGTAACTTGAGCGAGAGCCCAATCGAATTGTGGTGAATGTTTCCTGAGCCATGGTAGCCCTAAAATGATGGAATTAACGGACTGTGGGATAACCAGGAAATGAATCCACTCTTGATGGAAAACCCCTACCTGCAACTGAACTGGAGCAGTAGCGTCAGTGATGGAACCGTTGCTGACACGGTTACCGTCAACTGCAGTAAGAACCAGAGGTTGCGGCAATGGAGTGCAGGGTATGTGAAGCTTCGACACCAGAGTGGCAGAGATGAAATTTCCTGCAGATCCGGAATCCACAAAAGCAGAACAATTTAGGGAAGAGTCCGAAAATGTGAGGGTGACAGGCATCAGAAAACTGTTATCTTTGGAAGGAGAGGGAGAATGGAGACATGAACCTAGAACAACCTCCCTGGTGTTGCCTAGGCGGTGAAGTTTTCCGGCCTCTTGGGACAGGAAGATAGCAGATGGCCGGATTCTCCACAGTACAAACACAAACGATTCTTGATCCTGCGTTCTCTCTCATCCCGTGACAGGCGAGAGCATCCAATTTGCATCGGCTCTTCCGCCGGGAGAGCTTGAGATTGAAAACGAGGAGCCAAACGCACAGTGCGACGACCTTGGACCCTCTCCTGAGAGCGCTCTTGAAGGCGAATGTCTACCTTGACACACAAAGAGACCAAGTCGTCAAGCTTGGATGGAAGCTCTTGCGAAGCCAGTGCGTCCTTGATAGGGTCTGACAGGCCTTGCCAATAGGTGGCGGAGAGAGCTTCATCATTCCAGCCTAATTCTGAGGCAAAGGTACGGAACTGAACCGCGTATTGACCTGCAGTTAAAGAACCTTGGCGAAGAGCTAACAAACTGGATGCAGCCGAAGACACACGACCAGGTTCATCAAATACCCTCCGGAAGTTCTCAATGAAAGTGTCAGAATGAAGGAGAGATCCATCTCTTCGTTCCCACAGTGGCGAGGCCCAAGCTAGGGCCTGTCCCGTCAGGAAGGAAATAATATAGGCCACCTTAGCTCTCTCAGATGCGAAGTTTTCCGGTGAAAGTTCAAACTGGATGGAACACTGATTTAGGAATCCAAGGCATCCTTTGGGATTACCGTCATATTTCTCTGGGGTTGGAATCCGTAGTGTTCTAGAGGTAGCAAGTACTGCGCTTGGTGGGGCAGCAGCCGGAGCAGGATCAGGAACTGGGGCTGCTGCCTGAGAAGTGCTCAGGGCATCCAAGCGGGAAATAACTCCTTGTAAACACTGCAAGAGTTGTGCTTGGTTGGCCTCCTGGCATTCTATCCGTACTCCTAAATGGATGAGGAGGTCTCGGGATGAGGGTTCTCCAGTACCGTCAGTCATGGCCAGAGTAAACTGTCTAGCTGTAGGCCTATGAGGCTGAAGATAATATGACACTAACCAGTATTGGTGCCACTGGTCAAACAGGCTCGGAGTCTAACGTACCCCTGGTGTTCACCAGGGACCCCCGCAAGGAGGTTTGGACTTCGCAGCAGAGAGCGCGCAGGTCGCGGTCCTATTAGCCAGTTACCAGTGTAGCGTAGAGAGGTCAGATGGTTCCGGGTCACAGCAATCAGGAATATCAGGTACAAAAGGGTAATCCAAAGGAATAGTCGCCAAGCCGAAGTCACAGTACAGAATGGGTCACACAGAAGAGTAGAATGGTCGCCAAGCCGGGGTCACAACAGGTAATCAGGAATCAGAATACTCAGGAGTATGGAGGAATAGGGAAGCCAGGAACACTGGTGGTGAACCTGTTACTCTGGCACCCTAATGACGCCAGAGGCAGGTTTAAATAGAATCCAAACAGAAGTGATTGGTGGAGAGCGGAGGCGGAAACTGAAGCAGCATCCCGTTGCCTAGCAACGGAACTGAGGCCAGGGCGCATGCGCCCGCAATCCGGAAGTCCGTGGCAGCCGACGGGGAGATCAGACGTCCGTTCCCCGTCTGACAGGGAATCAGCGGGGACGGCGTCTGACAATAAGGTCCTAAATCCCATAATAATTATGTTTAGTGGATGTGTTTCAGAGACTACCTGTCTCCTTTTGCAAAGCAGATGGCTCAGCTCTACCAAATTGGTCCTTTTGTACTCTTCGTAATTTGATTACTGTTCTGTTTTATTAATTGTTTGCAACTTCTTGATTACTCCTCTAGATATTGTTGTATGGGAGCAATAGAGTACAACTGAAGAATTTGTATGATCCACCACAACTAAGGCTGGGTACACACTACAGGATTTTCAGCCAATTATCGGGCCAATCACACGATAAATGACTGTTCGGCCTGATATTACAATAGTGTACGCTACAACAATAAATGAATATCAGTCAAAGCATGTTGTATCATTTCATTTGATTTTTAAACTGCACTAAAAATCTTGATCAGCAATGGAACAATGTTGTTCCAATTCTGCAGTGTGTATGCACTCACAATCAGGATCTCCATATAAGTTACAGAGTCACGATCATTTCAGCCAATGGTTATGACAGATAAAGAGCACACACAGAGCTGAAGGTAAATCTTGTAAAACGTGTATAGTGTGTACACATGAATCAGCATGCTGATCGGGACTTTTTATTTTTCAGTCGTTAGTAAAATCATTAACGATATCGCATCGGGAGAAATTTTCTGTAGTGTGTACCCAGCCTAAGATAGAATCACTGAAAAATTCTCATAAACTAACATGTCTCTTGTTGGTATCAAAAGATTGTATTTAAATAAAAAACCACAAGATAAAGTAAAATAATACTTGTTACAATGAAATAAATACATTAAAAATAGTTAAATAAAAAATGTGCATTCTTGAATATACTTCATATCAACAAAAGGGGATTGGTATTATTTTTTACAATATAACATCTAAATTATACTTTGCACAACAGGCTATATAGAAGGAACCCATAGATCTGATATTTAGATTGTATTTGGTCAAAAATAATGGGAGGCGAATGAAAAAGAGAAGACAAATGAAAAAAATTATAGATTTTTGTTTTGATTTCTTTTCTTTTTCTTTCCCTCCTTCTTCTCCTTCATGCTGTTTTTCTTTTCTATTTCACATATTATATTTAAATCTAGATAATATAGAGCCAGATTCAATAAGGAAAATAAGGCAGAAAAAGGAGTGTTTTCTCCTGGAGGGTGCAAATTAGTTACTTTTTTTGCACATAAGTTAGGTTGTTTTTTCATGTAGCACACAAATACTTGGTAGCTTTATTTTTAGCTTTATTTTTACACCCAAATTTAAAGTTGATCTGCGACATGCCCTACCCCAACTATAAATCTGTCCACACATTTTAAATTTACCTCATCCTCCAATGCAAAATGAATTTGCCCAGATGCAAAGTTACTCCTTTCTTTTGCTTTCCTTTTCTTAATGAATCAGGCCCATAATGTTTTAATAATCCATATATATTTAATGGAATGTAGAAAACTGTAATATATTTCTAGTGACTTGTTAACAATTGTACATTATATTATATTACATTAGAGGACAAAAGTAAAAATAATAAACTTATATCTGCATTATATCAAATGTGACAATGACGATGATCATGGAAGAGCAGGAAATATTAATTTAACAGTTTAAAACAAAGTGAGGAGCATTTTCTACATGAGGTGGGGATCAGTCAATAACTAAAATGATAAATCTAGATTATTATTTTATATTTAAATATAATATAAAAAGCACAGTTAAGTGAAATGTGTAAGCTGTTAAAAAGTTAGTAGTTTGTGACATTTTAAAAATTAATATTTTATGGGTAATCTGGGTTTGATGATAAATTGTGTGTGTTTGTAGAGTGTTGTTATTAGGATCCTAAATATGTAGAAACATATAGTATAGAATGAGTATAAAATTGAAATGCTCTTAGATTAAATTCACTATATTGAGGATATAGAAGAGATATGAGAGTATTTACAATTCTGTGCTTAGACCATAGGGGGTCAGAGAGTCAAAGTAGAAAATCCACTTATTCTCTTTCCTAGACAGGACTTCTATATGTCTTCTACAATTTCGCTTAACTATGTCTAGCGCAAAGAAGGAGAGACTTCCTGTGGTTTTATTGTGAGTCATTGCATGAAATGACAGCTGTTGGCTAACATGTAGCTTAGAATATGTTGTTTGTTAAATGTTTACGATATTAGAAATTACTTTTTTGTGTTTGATAAACATTTTCATTAGCAAAGAAAGTCTGGACAGATGACAACCCATGATGTAACATCTAGGGTAACAAAATTTGAGTCCTGGCGATGCTATTTTTGCTTTATGGGCTCCAGTTTCGTCTCTCAGTAGATGAGAGTGGGGTCTTCTTCTAAGCATGCACTGTCCAACCTGTGCAGTGTTTACAAGAGGCCTCAGTTATGCTGTTTTGAGAAAAGCGTGGAGGCGTCAGGGAAGAGAGTGGGGCCTTTAGTCACTGCACACCCTACAGTTACATCTCTGGTACTCAGAAAATAGCTTTCTTCCATTTGAACTCTGTAGGATATTTAAAAGTGAGCAATGTCCTTTAGGAACAAAGGTCATTTTTTCACCACAGGTGGAAGATATTGATTTTGTCATGTCCTGTGCTAGTACTGTCCCAGACTTACCTTGTTGTACAAGTCTCATATGCCCTAAAAGCCTCACTGTTAGCACACAGGGGTCACTGGTTAGATTCATACCTCTTTTCTAACATGGTTCAGCTGCTCTACTTCAGCAGACACAGAGTTTATCATGCTGCCTGACACCAATGCTCTGGAGTTAACTATAAGCTCTGGATTGTGGGTAACAACTTAATGCTCCATTTTCACTTCATGTGTACAGACCTGCATCAGGGAATAATTACCTGCTGCTAGTAATGAGTTGCCAGCACCTGAGACTTGTTTCCAGTTTCAGACATATGTATACAGCTTTCCTCTGAAGACTCTGTATCTTGCACCTTCCTATGTATAACCCCTATTAGATGACTACCTCTCTGGCTCCTGACTCTTGGCTATTCTCTGGATTTGCTATTACTTGAGTCCCCAGACTTATCCTTCATACTTAAAGGTGCCATTACATCTTTTCTCCCTAAGGAGTATATTTACTAAACTGAGGGTTTGAAAAAGTGGAGATGTTGCCTATAGCAACCAATCAGATTCTAGCTGTCATTTTGCAGAATGTACTATATAAATGATAACTAGAATCTGATTGGTTGCTATAGGCAACATCTCCACTTTTTCAAACCCTCAGTTTAGTAAATTTACCCCTAAGACTTTTCCTGCCATTAGAATCCACCATTCAGTATAAGCTATACAAAGACCATCATTCATGACAGATCTATATTTTAGTATTTGATGTCAAGGAATCACAGAAATAATTTGTCTATGGGGGGGATTTATTGTTTTTCTTCTGGATTTGTGAAATATGTTGTACTAATAGAAGTCAGAGATTGGCATTCATAATTTAGTTATATCGCTGTTCATTTAGGATATTTTCATACTTACCACTTTCTACAAAATTGTATAGCTATAATCTACAGCACTTGATTGGATTTAACAAAATGGGTAGATATGGTGTCATTCAGAATTCAAGTTGCTTATGATCGTCTGATTATTTATTTATTATCACTCGTTTATTGTATTCAACTACCTAAAATTCTTTTTTAGATAACTTATTTTAATTTGTTTGTTTTATGTACCATGAGGTCACATTGTATTATATTTTCAAATGACATCATGCTGTCACTAATTTCTTAAATATTTTATCTGTTAAATCTTAACATGTTTTAGATGTTATAATGGTTTAATTTTTGTTTTTGAAAAATATTTATTCAAAAATAGATTTCCCATGATTTATGTAAGTTTTAAGTTTTGGTTGACACTGCAGCTCTGAGTTCCTTATGTCATTTTTTCAGTGATTTTTGGACTGTTCTCCATAATAAATGAAAGTAATTATTATAATATGTTTCGTCAATTTTATTTTATATGTATTTGCTACCAATCTGTTTCCCTTTTATTCCAGATTGTGTTATGTGTAGAATTACATTGTTGGTGTGGTTGGTTATAATTGTAAAGTTTGTATGTTTGATTACAATATCTATCATTAAATATCTTGGGGAATTTTTATTAGATATTTCTATCCTCAAAAAAAAAGACACAACACATCTAATAAATATACAGAGAACATTGTAATGATCTCTAAAATACATGTACTGTATAATAATATAGTCAAAAAAATAAAACAAATTGTGGTACAACCTGACAGTACGGCAAAACAGTATATATTTTGCATGCATTAAAAAGTTTGTGCTATTTTGCCATGTTTTTACAGTTAAGTTCTTCACTTGAGAAATTAAAGTAGTTCTTATAGTTAACATTATTTATGTGGGTAAGGACATTTATCTGATCCACACTTTATTCTGTAATTTATTAAAGATACAGACCCAATCAGGACGTTGAATTACATAAAAACAATATATTATTTCAGGAACTGAAATAATATAATAACTGAACTGTTCATGTGAGAGGCAGTGAGCTGTTCTCTTGTATGATTATGCACATGTACATGCTATAATGCCCCAGCAATCCCCTTGTCACACATTTCGTTCCCAACCCTGGACCTTTACCCTCCTCCACCATCTCTTACCTTCCTTTGGTGTGCAGTAGAGGAGTGCTGGTTTTCACAGCCGCTCACAAAGTGCAGCTCCATATGGATGGAAGGAGTCTGTGCTGCGTACCAATGATGTAATCAGTGGGAGTCTCCGTGGCTGGCTGGAGCACCAGTGTGTGATATTGTGTGAAGAACAGCCCTCTGACCCTTATCCTCCACCGGACACCAAAGCATATTTAGAGTTTTATTAACATTATCCAAATACATCCTATTTATCACATATTGTTTTAACATCTTACATATTTCATTTATTACATATATGATTGTAGTTATATTTACATTTGCACAAATCAGCTAGTTTTATACCATTTATTTTCACTGATTTATTCACCACATGTTGAGTGGTACCCTCAAGTATTTTAAATTAATGTACAATTGTTACTATGTCCGTAGAACTGTATTATACTTTTATATAGTCAGCTATATAGATGTATATTAGTAAGACATTAATTTGATTTCAGTGCAGTAAAGGGAAGAGGAAAGAATGAAATGAGGAAGGAGTTGAAGAGGGAAAAGAAGAAAATAAATAACAGAAATTCTGCATTTAGTATTTTAAGATCACAAACAGACTTTTTATCATTATCGCCATTGAGACCCCATCTTCCAAACCAGGAAGATCTTTCTACGAATAAACTGGATATTGCCATGTAATGCACCCTTAAGCCAGGTAAAATTTAACTTGGCATATCAACTGTATACTTTCCCAAAGGGATCGCACACTTACAATACAACTAAACAACTAACCAATAGATTGCCCAAACATAATAACAGATTAGATGGATTAGGATCTTCAATTATTTCCTAACTAAATAAATTTATTTCTTATTTCTTCTAAGCTGATGCTCTTATTTCACAGTAAGACATGTAAAAATATATGCATATATATCAATTGTCACTTGCAACAACAACAGCTAACTGACATTAAGTCCCACTCTATTGACCTATTCAATTTTATGTGAGTTTATTATTTCTACATTCTGGTGTTGCCTACTATTCTATGCAATTGCTTTTATTGTTCTTTTATATTTTTTTGCTTTGTAACTGCTATTTATTATGTACCAATGCTTTGCATGCCACTATCACATTACGTGTTTATTTTATTTAATTATACAATATGTTTATTGACCTTTCAACTGCTCAGTGGTACACTGTATAAACCATTTTTTGGATCTTCTTTTGGGCAATGAAAAGTATTTATGTAGATGATCAATTTTATTGCACATTATTTTGTGGTCCTAAGTTTACCCTGAGCAGAAAAACAAAATGAAAATGGCTTAAAAGTTGGCCCGATTTGTTGTGCTGTGCCTTCTTTCTAAATAAGGTTAACACTGTTTTTGCAGATTGAACCAAAAGTGGTTTGAGTTAATCTGGTAGTTTTATCAGGGGAAGGATGGTAACGTTCGATCCGAGGAGCAAGTTGAAGTAAGTAGCTAATGGTACCATGGCAACACCTGCGTATAATCATAGACTAAGGAGAGCACAGCGAGCTGGCTATGGTGCTGTTTCCTCTTTTGATGTGTTGAAATTTGCTTCAGCATAGTAATCAGCTGCCTTTAATTTCCAGGGACAGTACTAGGTTTTAAAAATGTGTCCCTAGAAATTTGTGTCCCTGGAAATGTCCCACACAAATCCTCTTGTTCTATTTTTATTACCCATACTTTGCCTTGTACGTTAATATTTATTGAAGAGGTGGTATTTGAAATGCAAAACAGATTTTTAGAGTCAAATTAAATAAACATATCATGGTGAAAGTAATGCTCCGTGGATTGCTGAGAAAGTATTGTATGTATTACATGCACCAGCTCATCAGCAAATTATCTTGGGAAATATGTTGCTGCTTAGATCCATTCACAGACACTCACAAGCACTAGGGCCACATCTGAAAAGCTGCCATAGTCCCTTATTTGAAGTGAGAGGCCCAGATTTTAACATTGTGCCCCTGTTTTCCAGTATGACCAGCTGCACAATAACATTTCTGTTTTTATTTGAATGGTAAATACAATTTTTAACTTCAATTCTTATTTTACAGACTTTGCAACCTAATATTTTGAGAGTACTTAAGGGAGCAATCAAACATAGAGGGCCTGATTCAGACATAAATCCTTTTGCGTGCCATATCTTACGTGAAACAGCTCCGCGTATGCGTTCAGAAATGGTCCATATGTTAATGAATGCAACTGCATGCAATTCAATGCAAATGACACTTACTACTGCGCATTGGCGGAATTGTGGTGGGAAGGGGCAGACGGAAGCAGGCAATGTACAGTAAGGGCGTGCCAACACAGATGCAGACAATTTGAGTCCTGTTTTTCTCGTAAGTATGCTTGTTTCAGCTTTATCAATTGAACCAACTACAAGTCAGGTGTAAGTGCCTACTGGCAGTGACGACTGTCATGGCATAGTCTTTGGAAAAATACACGTAGGCATGCCACTTGCTAACACAGAGCATGTATATGCAACTGAGCTTAAAAATGCATTGTATGTATAGTACGCATTAAGAACATCTTGATTTATGTTTTTAATGGGAAAAAAATAGTTGTTCATTTATTTTATAATTTTTTTGTATGCGCTTTGATGTGACCTTATATTGCTCATATGCTTGTGTGTATACTGCACTCAGTTCTGTCTGTTAACATACAGAACGTAGGGTCTGAGTCATTAACGAAAGAAAAGCAAAAAAAATAGTAACTTTGTACCTTGGCAATACCAGGTTCCATTGGAGAAGTAGATACATTTAAAATGCGGGGACAGGATGGGAATGTTCTAGATAATTTTTAATTTTCAGTTTAAAAATAAAGCTATTAAGTATCTGTGTGCTATATGAAAAAACAGCCAGTATTAACTTATGTGCAAAATAATAAACTAATATGCACCCCTTGCATTGTAACATGGTTTTGTCAAGAAGAAAACGTAATCATTTTTTTGCCTTACTTTCCTTAATGAATCAAGTCCGTAATGTTTAGGCAGAGCATACTTACACTCAGAGTCAAATGGAAATGTATTTTGATCTGCTTGGTTTTGAATACGGGCCCATATTTTTTTATTTTTTTTAAATATCAAGTAATTTTTCTTAGCTGTCCTTCTATAAATAATTATCTTTCTTGAGGACACAAAGTATAGCTGTCAGTTACACACTGGCCCACAGCTCTCAACATGTCACGTGAAGGCAGCGGAGGTAGAATGAGGGTGAGAATTCTACAGTACAAAGAGTAGGCCAAGCTAGCAGGAGTGTTCTAAAGCCTCTGCTCTCTACATCATGTGCCATGACACCGTGCGGAATTATAAATCACTAACAGCAGCCTGAAGAAACAAGCCACGGAAAAATGGTAAATATCAATATTCTATTTATAGCCTGCCACAATGTTCTAAGTAAAAAAAACATCTTTCTTTCATGGGAATGCTGCTTTAAGATGCAAAAAGAGTATGGTATGGCATTTAGTAAAAAGTGATGGGCATTGTAGATCTCCAAGGACCACAGAGGTAGTATAATAACGACATGCTTAGATACATTGGTTTAGCAAGCCCTGGAAACTATTTTAACATGTTGGCAACTATGTATGTGGTATATATACCTCAGAGATTAATTTAAATAGATTAATTACTGGGTATTTGATATAAAATGTGTACACGGTTGTGGGTACTACTCCAGCTGATTCATTGCTATATTTTGGAATTTAGTGGATATTTGTTTATGTGACTTTTTGCTTATTGATGGTCAGACCAATAAAGCACCGGAGTTCTATAGATGTATTGTAGCAATAACACACTAGGTGACGCTAGTTGGCCAGCTGTTCAGGTCTTGCGTGTACACATCAATTCTTGCTATGTATTATAATATGAATTCTTAATGGCTATTTTGGTTGAGGAATTTTGAGAATCCCTGGTGGTGCATTAGCGTGAGTACGTTGACAGGGACACCTCTCATGATACCATGAAGCCAATCAACATTGTGTTTGTTAAAAAACCTAATTTAGTTGCAAGCAGACGAGCAGCAAGATTTAGTAAACAGAAGCTCCTGCTCTTGACTAAAATATGGACAGTTGCACAGGCATTGAGATACCTGTGACTAGTAATGCCCTAAATAAAGGGCCTAGAAAGTTGATAAATGGCGTATATATCCCATCAGCTGGCTACTTGGCACTTCATCAGCCAAATGCAACACTGGTAGAGGGATAACAGGTGGTAGCACCCCAAGCTCCTGGTTAAGCTGTGGAAGATTCAGAGGTGTAAGTAAGCAGTTCATTTTTTTGAGAAAATTTTTAATTTTTAGAATATGTCAGATAAGCCCAAATTCTAGAATACTTTGGAATTATATAATTAAAACAATGTGTAATTGTAGAAGTTCCCACCACCATCCCCAAAGGGAAAAATGCAATGTAATTGTTATTGATAGATTCAGGATTAAAACCGGTAAGCAAAACCCCCTCCCCCATTCCCAAACCTTCCCCATCTTCCCTCTCCTCCCTTTTAAAAATAAAAACGTCACACCTCCATTATTTTTCATCTCAATATAGTTCTCTCTATCTGTACTTTGGCTTGGCCAGTGATCTAAATGTAAAGCCTGCCTACCGGCTTATTTTGTATACTTGCATTGTATATGGTTATTACGTTCCCTGACTGACTTGTATGAATCCACTTATTTTGGACACTATTGTTCATTTCTTGTCTTTGTGCAGTGTGTGATGGAAATTACAAATAAAGTTCTTAAAAAAAAAGAAAACAATAAGAAAGGTAAGCAAAGAAACATTTAGGATTATTGAGACTAATTTATCATGGCCACCACCTTATAAAATATGCTCAATATATGATGTAAGCTATTTAACAAAAATAATATATGCAGAATGTGAACAGTGTAGTAAAACAGTATGATGTTTGTTAATTTAGTTTCTATAAATAAACCCCTCAATATTGTTACCTTGGGCATAAGTGTGCATACAGCTGTGTAGTTATTGACTTAATAACAAAGAGCAAACTATTTTGCTTGTCTATTTCTTGAGCAGCGACACAGAGAGCAGACCTCACAGGCGGTCCAGGCCCCGAAGGTGGAGGGGCAAGAGGAGGAGGTGGAGGAGGAGTAAGTACTGGAGGAGGTGGAGTAAGGGTTAAGAGGGACCAGAGGAGGATGCAATGGCCATGGAAGTGGCTGGCCCATTAATGGTGAACCTGCATGAAGGTAACTAAATATAGCGACTTATGCTAGCTGAAAACCATGCCAATCCAATGGATTGTGCAAGTATGACATCAGAGAGCCTGATTCATCAAGGCACATATCTGACGATTTTGAGTGTATCATACGGACAATCACACTGTGAATGCCCAGAACTGGACCATACATCTGTAAATGCAGCCATGTTCTCTCTGTCTTCGTATGCTAAGGACACTTACTACAGTCTACGATATTGGGGAATGAACGGGGTGGGGAAGGGGTATTTGGCCCTAGTCAATTTATAGTATGGATGTGCCAAACTCAGCTACTTCCAAATCAAGTTCTGGGTATCACAAAGTGTCTTGTAATTCTGCTGTATCTCTTGGTCCAGCTACAGGGCAAGTCTAATTCCTGAATACTAGTGATGACCGTCTTGCATGCATGCTATAACATGTGTTTGCAATCATGAGCAGCTGTAAAAATATATTTTATGTTCAGTAGACATTAAGAAGACATTAAGAACATCCTGTATTTCATGAGATTAAACCCCACTTTTTTTTATTTCTTTTTAGCTCTTTTATCCTTAATGCCTATATTATTAACAGGTAACATTAATTCAGTAGTTTTTTTGTATTTTCTGTGCGCTCTTTTGCAAATTTATATTTCACATAGGTATTGGACATGTCCTGCAGTGTCTTGTGTAGGAGGGCAGAACAGACTTGTACCCAAATTTATTAGGGCATGTATCTTCGGATCCGTTCCTTGATTAATCAGACCCAGAGAGAGTATAGCTGTTAATTGAACTCTATTATCTTATGTTTCACCTTTTTTTTTGGTTACAGAACAGGGCAAGGACAGATGTAAATATATGCAAAGTTCATTCTGATGTAGGCAATAAATAAATGATTATTGTACAGTAATATTTGACCTTTTTCTTGTCTGTAGACAGGGCCGGATTAAGGCATGGACTTTCTGGGGTACAGCCAAGGGGCCTTGGCCAGCTGGGGGACCTAACAAAGATGAAAACTTTTTTTCTATAATGTATTTATTTTTTTCAAAAGTCCGGCTCTTGGCTTCTTTAGTTATTGGGGCTGCCTCTGGCCTTAAAGGGAATGCCCCAACTGTCATTGTTTTTCTATCCCTCCCATTCCATTCAGGCAGCTAATAGCAAATCTTATGCCCAATCTGATGTTACTGGGGGCCTCACAGTACTGTAGCCTAGGGTCCTACAATGTCTTACTGCAGCCCTGTCCATAGATGCTGCCAACGAAGATTATTATTTCCTGACATAGGCCTGGTTGGCCTAGGTCAGCTAATAAAAGTCATGCATTATTGACTGGGCCGTATGCTGGAACAAAACATTTTATAGTTAATGAATAAAACTTTTCTTGTTTTTTTTAATGTACTTATAAATAAATAATTTATTCTTGTTCAAATATCGCTGTTTCATTGAATTTTAATGTTTTTATTAGAATTAAGTGAATGCATTAGTAATGGATTGTGTGATTATTGCGCAGCATTAATGTTGCAGTGACAGTACAGTATACATATACCTAATAAGATGTTAATAGCAAATGTACAAAAGTGTTTATTTGTTACAAATGGGGCAATCACAGAACATTATCAATGGCCAATATATTTACAATCAGTACTTATATAATAAGGTAAATAAATTAATCAAACAGTTCCTAATGGATATGTGTCACCATCATCAACAACATTTATGTATAACGCACCAGCATATTCTGTAGTGCTTTACATTTGTGAACAAACACAGTAATAAAACAATACTGAGTAATACAGACAGACAGATAGGTAAGAAGGCTCTACTCGCAAACTTACAATCTATGGGACAATGGGAGTTGAAAGATGACTTTAAGTGCAACATATTACTCATTGGTCCAGCCAGATTGCAAAGGTAAAAAATGCTTATTGGGCAATATAATCCAGTCACACAGCAGTGTTGGTCAGGAGGTCATACAGTTGTTTTTTGTGAGCTGTGTAAAGGGTCATAATAAGGTACCATAAGGAAGTTAAAAAGTTGGTTGAGGAATATTATAAGCTTGCCTGAAGAGGTGGGTTTTCAGAGAACGCTTAAAAGTTTGTAGACCAGAAGAAAGTCTTATTGTGTGGGAGGGAATTCCACAGTGTCACGGGCACTAGGAGTCTTTACCCAGGGATCACCAGATGGTAGGCTTACCAGAGCAATGTAGATGGTAATAGGGTACTCTGGTAGCTGGGTGATCACGGAACATGAAATGATGGCCGATGAGATGCTCAGGAAAGTCTATGACTAGCAACACTGGTAATAATGAGGTAATGATACACAAGGAACTGTATGGACAAGGACACGTGAAGGTAGTCAGTGGTCTGCGATAGCAAGTTGTACCACTGCTATAGTGAGGAGGAATGTCCAACAGAAACAAGGAGGTGATGAGAGTCAGCGGTCTGCGGGTAGCAAGTTGTACCGCTGTCTGAGTGAAGGAATGGAATCCAAGTGGAGGTATCCAGGTAGTCAGTGGTCTGCGGTAGCAAGTTGTACCACTGCTATGTGAGAGGATAATGGAACAGGTGATACCGGAAACAGGGATCAGTGGTCTGACATCAGCAAGTTGTACCACTGCATATATATGTGAGGAGGTGCACGGGGGAAGACTGCAACACAGGATATACACAGGCACCTTATACACGATCCACAGTAATATGCACAATATAGGTATATATATATGTAAATGACTGATCAGGTCTGCAATCTAGAAAGTCTCTTGAAGTAGTCCAGCACAATGATAACACAGTCAATGATGGCAATAGACTCAGCGGATAGCAGACTCCAGAGAGAACCAAACACAGTCCAGCAAGATATGCAATACACAGCACAGTCAATGAGAAGTATGCATACCGTGGTTCAGCAGTAGCAGTCAGATGGGATTGCAGCGGTACCTGAGCGGCTGGAGGCCGACTGGATAGGAAGTCCCTGGATAGGAGAAGCAGCGGTCTAGCAGGTGCAGCGCACAGGTGAGTAGACCGACAGGGACACGAATCCACAGGAGTCAGCAACACGTGGAACTGGACTCATAGGAAACCCAGGAGAATGGAGATGATCCAGCAGAGGGTAGTAGAAGAGATACAAATCCAATGCTGACAGGAGGGTAGAGGCCAGTGGAACACGTGAAGGCGTGGAGAGTGGATCAGCAGGAGATGGACGATAGCGCTGACCACAGCGGCAGGACTCAGCGGCACACGGAGGTAACCAGTAGCAACCACAGGAACCAACAGCGATGGGAAACAGGAGTGCAGCGCAGGGCCGGAGCTGTAGATCACGAAGTGTAGCAGATGGTAATGAAAAGCGGCAGTCTCGAGGAAGTCACAGCAAAGATGAGATGAGAGTGTAGTGCACGGAGGCAGCGGATAGTAATCAGCTGGCAGTCACGATGTTGAACACAGGCGAGTTGCAGGCAGGAGACTGTAGTGCACAGAGGCAGCGGATAGTAGTCAGCTGGCAGTCACGATGTTGAACACAGGCGAGTTGCAAGCAGGAGACTGTAGTGCACAGAGGCAGCGGATAGTAGTCAGCTGGCAGTCACGATGTTGAACACAGGCGAGTTGCAAGCAGGAGACTGTAGTGCACAGAGGCAGCGGATAGAAATCAGCAAACAGACTTGATGAGAAGCAGGTGAGTGAGGTAAAAGCTGGAGTGCACGGAGGCAGCGGATAGCAATGAGCAAACAGTCACATTGATATAAAATAACGTTGAAGTGGTGTAGAAGACTGTAGTGCACGGAGGCAGCGGATAGGAATCAGCAAACAGTCATGATGATAAAGTTGATGGTAGAAGTGGTATGGAACCACAGTAGTAGAAGTGGTTTGGAAACCACAGGAATCAGCAGCACTGAATACACAAGTAATACAGGAACACCTTCAGAGACTCATGAGGAATGAGACTCCAAGATCAGGCAACGTGGTAGTGACCACAGGTGCTTAATATAGGGAGGTTGCCTGATCTGCCAATTAAGTTAAAGGGGTATACACTGAAGTATAGAAAAGGGCTGCGCATGCGCAGACCCTCAGGATGGTGGACGGCCACGGTTCCTAAATGTCCGGGAAGAGGCACTCACGGTCCGGTGAGTGACACACAGAGTGGGTGCAGCCGGAAAAAGTCCTGTAACTTGGAAAGTAAGCAGATAATGAGAGTAAAAGAGAGACGCAGATCTTGTGCAGAACGGAGGTGTCGAGTTGGGAGATATTTCGAGACAAGTGAGGAGATGTATGTTGGTGCAGTTTTATTGATGGCTTTATATGTTAGTAGAAGTATTTTAGATTTGATTCAGCAATAGACAGGCAACCAATATAGAGACTGACAAAACATCCCAACAATGGAAGAACCATTTGCAAGGAAAATCAATCTAGCAGTTGCGTGCAAAATAGATTGTATGGGTGGGAGTTTAATACGGGAGATGATGAGTGCATGAATTAAAGTGTTTGCAGTGTGTTGTGTGAGTTATGCCTGTATTTTGGAAACGTTTTTAGCTGGATGAAGATATGGATTGGATGTAAGTAACAAAAGATAGTTTTGAGTCAAGGATCATTCCAGCGAGCTTGTGGGGTGGGATTTTTTGTCATGATGTCAAAAATATATCAGGTAAGTAACCTCTGTTGGCTGGTGAATATTATTAGATCTGTTTTTGCAAGATTAAGTTTGAGTTGGCGAGAGGACATCCAAGAAGGGATGACAGAACATGGGATAATACAGAGGGCGAGAGATCAGGAGAGGATAGTTAAATTTGGGTATCATCCGAGAGGATACTGAAATAAAAAGGAGCTTATTCGTTTCCCAAGAGTAGTGGTATAGATAGATAAGAATAGAGGACCTAGGCCTGAGCCTTGTGGTACTCCAACTGATAAAGGATACCGTAGAGGAGATGGGTCCAGAGAAACGAACACATTTTTGCTTTTTCACAATAGGAGTAATCACTGCGTGCTTGAATAATGACACCATAAATTTGTAGTACACCAAAAATACACATGTAACATTGCGGTACCAATTCAGAAATGCGATAAACTCTGCACTCTACATTTGTAATAGAGTGGACTGTATGCAGTACACACATGTACGTTCAGGGTTCATTTAGGTCTAAGTGTATCTGACATACACCTACTGTAAACATGGCACATATGCTATTAATGAAGAGCTGGGCACATATGCTATTAATGAAGAGCATGGCACATAAGCTATTAATGGAAAGCATGGCACATAAGCTATTAATGAAGAGCATGGCACATATGCTATTAATGAAGAGCTGGGCACATAAGCTATTAATGAAGAGCATGGCACATATGCTAGTAATGAAGAGCATGGCACATTTGCTATTAATGAAGAGCTGGGCACATAAGCTATTAATGAAGAGCATGGCACATATGCTAGTAATGAAGAGCATGGCACATATGCTATTAATGAAGAGCTGGGCACATAAGCTATTAATGAAGAGCATGGCACATATGCTAGTAATGAAGAGCATGGCACATATGCTATTAATGAAGAGCTGGGCACATAAGCTATTAATGAAGAGCATGGCACATCTTTTGAGCTCAGCATATGGATGTAAATATGCTGTTTTTATACTCTGCGTAAACTTGACACATATGTTACTAATGCAGAGCCAGGCGCTTTTAGAGGTACACCAGAGTCAGCATTTGGGTGTTAATATGCTATTTTTCCATACATTTTGTTAGCCTAAATTACACCACATATGCATCTGGCTGAAAAATGTAAAACTATGTAGTAATTCATATTTTCAGGCTCTGAAAGACATTGATTGAATATGTTAAACCATAAACCTCTGCTGGTGCCCTGTGGTCTCAGCATTATTTCATTGAAATGACTTGACATTTCCAGCTGTCACACAGCTTGATATTCGGAAGCTCACTGTTGTTAAACTGCAAACTACTTGTCCTAAATATACTTTAAGGAGCAAACAAATAGGGATAACAGCAGGTTTTCAGTGTGCACTGACAACTTCATTTTACAATATTAAGCTCTCCCTAAAGGGCATAACTTGGGACTAAAGGACCCATTGCACCATTTTGAAGTACACATAATCTCAACACTGCTTGGTGAGGTGAGATGTGAACAGACAAGTTTACCAGTGAATAAGGATAATGGTAAATTGGTGCTTTGTGCAGCCGTGTCTATTTGCCTAGGCAACTCTGTACTTAATCTGTGTTTTCCTGTACATAGCAGGCAATGTAAGCTCCAAGTTCCTGACACATGATCACTGAATGATTCTTTTATTTTAAATTGAACAATAAAGCAGGATATCAACAACATTCCTATGTTATTATAATGTAAACATGCATTTGTCTACCATTTAAAATATACATTTCACTCTAAACTGAAATTTCAGTTTTAGATGGTGTTCCATAACTATACATTATCGCAGAAAATTGCATACATGAGGTCCAGCATACTCAGGTCCAACGAGGCTCTAATTGTTTTCAATCAACAGCAAGTTGTCTATATGAAAAAGCCCAGGAATAAGGAGAATATCACCAGTTTGTAGAATATATAGTGGGGCATGCCATACACCAGGTAAGTAATGTTCTGTAACATTGTATAGCTCATGGAACACCCACAACATAATATCCTGTTTTTGAGAACAATTTAACCTTTGAACAATTTGATATAAATTGAGGTCGAGGGGGGCAATCAATTATACTGATCTGCTTTCCTAACCGCTTATCCTATTTTACTCCTCTCAATCTGTCTCTCAACTGCCTACCTATCATGAACAAGACAAAATTCTAGTTCTATCCTACAAAGCCCTTAGTGATATCACACTTCTTAGGTCTCGTCTCGCCTCCCCTCGAGTACTCCCAAAACATAACCTATTAGTACCCACTTCCCTTTACACCTCTGATCACCTTTTCTTATTCTTACTCTGGTGATTCTCTCGTGCTGCACCTATTCTCTAGAAGTCTCTTCCCCATGCCACCAGAGTTTCACTCCAGGCTATTAAATACTCCTTAAAATCTGAGCTCATCAACAAGCATATAATGTGACCCCAGAATAAATAACCATATTTATTCACAATCTGCTTTAAAATGTAGTTTTACTGGCCTGGAGTGCAGTATTCTCCTGATCTAGTAAGTTCCCAGAAATCTGCAACAGTTCTGCTCTGTGCTACTACTGCTTGCCTGATCTGAAATGTAAATGTAAAATTCACAGGAAAGAGGCATAAATAACACAGTTGAGTAGTACTGAATTATTGGAGGATTCATGGGACCCACAAAATAGGAAAATGCACGCACCAGGTAAGTAAAACTATTTTATCTCAATATCGTGAACTCAACTCAAATCAATTTTTAAGTTGTACTAAAAATACATTTATTGTACTTTTTCTTATTAGGACAAAATTGCTTATCTTTTCTATCATTATATATTTTGTGACAAAAGTTGGCCACAGACACTATGAAATAGCAGCTTGTATACGGCCAAAAAGAACCAGTTAATGGTGAAGCTGACACATCTGTGGAACAAGGAGGTAGATTTTAATACACTGTAATAAAAATACAGTTTGGTGAGTAGTCAATCTTATCAAAAGCTAGAAAGTGTTCTTATTATTATTAATAATATTTATTATTCTTAATATTATTGTTTGTTCAATATCAGGCAATTGGTTTAATATTTCAGAGTGTGTTGTTGCAAAACAACTGTTAAATATATATTTGAGTAGGATTCTTATAACACATGGCAGGAAATGTGGATAGTTTATGTCTGTTATCGGCTTGTGTGTGTGATCCTCTTTGAACTGCACTAAAAAGCTGCAACAAAACCAGAAGTGATCCAGCTATATGACCTGATGACGAATGCCCGGATCTCACCTGTGTTGCCAAACTAAAAACTTATCCAGATGCTCGACTCCAGTCCAGCTGCAGGATCAGCCTGTGTGTGGCCACCATAACATTATTGCCTAAGTGTTTATTTGAAAACAACTTTGATAACCACTTCAACTACTTGTTTCTAATCATACCATGGGTGTGCAAACATTGCAATTCAGCAACTACTAAATAAATACATATTCTAAAAGGTTAAGTTTACACACTACATTTTGCAAATGCATATTATAAAACATGTTTAAGTTCATTTAAACAACCAAGTTCAGTAAACACATCAATATGGTATTGGGCACCAAGTTCCATCTAGACAGCTCTGTAAATAACATAGTTATAAACACCAGTAGCAAAATATGCATTCAAATTATGTTACGTTGGTATCTATATACTAATGCAATTCCTAAATCAAATCGTATTACGTATATGTTAACACTGACTTAAGAATTATTCTCCAAAAAGTATTGGTATATATATATATATATATAAAGAGAGAGAGAGAGAGAGAGACAGATATAAAGATATATTGGGGTATATTTAAGAAATAACGGTAGTGCACTATCGTGCACTTACCGTGTAAATTAGTCCACAATGTCTCTTACTTAAATTTATTAAAGGTGCATCGCAGCAGATATCATTGATATCTGCTGCTTTGCACTCCTGATCGTTTTTGCGAGCAGTCACCATACAACAGTATGGTGACTGCTTTGGCCGCAATTTAACAAGTCCCGAAAAAAATCTTTTTTTCAAGAACTGTTGTGTTACTGAAGCTGGCGTACATCATCCGAAATCTTGCTTAAACTTGTGTTCTTCGTTATGTCCAGCTCTGCTCCGGAGAGCAGAGCTGGACAGCGCATGCGCATGGAGTGATCTTGTGATCCCTCCCTGTTACAACCTCAAGCTCTCAGGACGGCACATGCGCAGTAGCATGAAGAACTGAAAGCACGCTGAAAAGGAGGAGATCGAGAGACAGCGCGACCGAAGAGGCAGTGGTGAGTATGGTTTTTTTTAACACAGAAACAGCAGTTTTTCGGTACTGCGGTTTCTGTGATCCATTTTTCATAAATTTGAGAAATACATCAATCCTTATCCATGCGATAAGGATTGATAAGTATTTCTAATTTTTCCCGATACATGATAAATGTGCCCCATTGTGACAAAGGGAGAGGAAGAACTCCTCTATAACGGCCAGGAGGTTAGGGCTGTGGGAGGAGTGTAAAGTATAAAAATCTGAGTTCATTATGTGTTTTGACCAATGCCGCATAAGTTGGCCAGTATGTAGGGGGAAGGTCTTTGTTACTTTAGCATTAGGGTCACAAGAAAGAGTGTGGAACTTTGTTATGAGTTACTTTGCCATCCTGACAAATAAAGTAAAATACAAAGCAAGAAGTTGTTTGTAAATGCATAAACCGAAGAGTGCCCGTGTCACAATATATATACACATGTATATGTCACAAATTGAAATCCTGGAGAAGTTATGTTATGAAAGTTCCCATCTCATAGCACAATTTATATTAAGGGCACTATAAAACTGAATAATGTAATTATGCTTTCATATTGTTGATTGTTTATAATAAACACACATTGACAATTAATTTGCCCCTCCAAGCTCTCATATAAATTCACATTTCCCTGTGTTTTACTACTTTCCCATCTAAATAATCAGCCATTTTGGCATTGCCATTGTAGCACTAGTACTGTGGACCTGGAAGCCCATGGATTTCCTTTCTTGGATATGACTCTAGTCACTAATGTAACATACCATGAAGTGAGTGCATATACACTTTTCACCAGGAATTTCACTGGTTCTGAGCTACTTTAAAGTGATTAATATAGGTAGTAATGAAAGTTATTGTGAAGTGTGGATAGTTGGCAACATTTTAAATGTATCATTGGTGTCCTGAACGTGCCACGCATACGCAGTTGAAAGGAACAGTTGGTGACAGTGGACTACATCTCCAAACACACTTAGAAGTGTGTGCTGGCGCTCAGAGTCACACAGAGGCGGAGCAGAGTGGGAATGTGAGCAAAGGATGCTGGGAAGAAGAAAGGGGGGAGAGATCAGTGAGATAAGTAGCCACCAGTTGCTATTGTCATATACTTGCAAGGACTGAGACTTTTGTTCTTAGTTAGACAGGGAACTAGTGGGAAGATTTGAAAATATAATTGTAAAAACCCTTTTGCAGGACTGTTTTAGCTCCAAGTGTATTGCAGGGAGAGATAGTTAGAGTATTTGGGACTGAGATACAAAGGATAAAGTGTGCATAAATCAGAAAAGAAAAGTATTTTCCGTGAAGAGTATTACAAGTGTGAATTGTGGCGCAGTTTGCATAAAGCTAAAGCTTGTAGATAAGTGGGCCAGAGGTACCTCTTAATGTGATGAAGGATAGAAAGTGGAATACGTACATATTGGGTTAAAGTAATCCTTTACATTTGTTGCTATCTTATACTATTGCTCTGTAAAGCCTTGTCTGAGGTTTAAAGTGTTTTCACTGTTATGTATCTACCACTAGAATAATCTTTTTCTGTAGCAAAATATATGTTTGATAACAAAACAAAACAAAACTTTATTAATCCATGCCTCAGCAAATAAATGTGCTGATGTGGCTTCTAAAGACCAGTCTGGCGTGTTGAAGTTTAATTTGTGTGTCTAAGGTCTCCCACTGGTGTTGCAGAATCCCTGAACATTACCCAACGAAGATACTACTGAATCCTAACTAAGGTGGAGGCACTGTCCAGAAGATGTTAAGGTAAAGATAGATGTTTAGTAAAAGTTAATTACAAACACTGCTTCCCAGAAACACACTAGGAAAAAAGGTGTTACATGAAATAGTTCCAGGGACTCTTTGCTGCTGAGCAGGTGATCTAATTAGATCACGGTGGGCCTTAAGCTGGGTACACACTACAGTGTTTTCGTCCAATAATCGGCTGAAACAGCCGACATACGACCGCTCGTTCAAAAGTCGGGTCAGTGTGTACACTTACACGATGGTCGAAAGTCTGCCCAAATGGACGATTGTCGCCTTATTTGGTTGGTCGTACCGTTTAATATTTTCGTTCCAATCTCGTTTCCGCTGTGTAGTGTGTATAGACTTCCGACAGATCCACGACAATCCTCCGATACTTCCTCGACCTGGGGGGCGTGTGTATGTAAATTTTTATGTCAATCACAGTCCCACGTGGTGTGTAATCCGCACATCCCTGTGTTTTGTATTGATGTGTATTGCACCTGTCTGGCTGTAGACCGTTACACGTGTAGAAATCACGTGGGTTATTACCCTTTGGATGTATGTTGCCAATTATTTCTCATTTTACCTTTATAAAGTTTCAAGACTATGAAAGTTATGAAAGTTATAACACCATAATAACCTTTATTACATAATGAATATGCCCGAATATGTCTGAAATACTCTAAATAAACCACAGTGTAAGCGCAAAACTTTTATTGCTGGTAAAAACAATAGCAATGTTCAACTTCTCTAGTACAATATGAAAAGTGAAAAAAAAGTAGCATTACAGTGAAATGGTGGTACTGGTTGGTGGCACAACAGTTGCAAACAGCATATACATATCATGGAAAGTATTATCAAGGATTTTGATGTTTTCTCTTAATGTTCGCAATATTGTCTTTCATTTTTTTCAAATGATCGTAGAGCTCAGCGACATTTTTTCCCTCTTCCGAACTTTCGTCTGATATGACGATGGAATCTATAAAACAAGAAAATACAAAGGTTTTACCATTTCGCTTCTATCTTTGTACTAAAGTTAATACAAGTTTTATTCCAACACCTGACATGTGCTCACCTTGCACACTGCTCGAGATCACTTTGTGTTGTGGTCCCTCGGACACATTTATTTTTTCTCGTTTTATCACAGGTGTAATTACATCAGTGGTATCTACAGTGGCCTTGTCACCGTTAATTCTTGCTTCTGACAAAACAATAATCATACATTTGCATTGGTTCATGTGACAGTAGAATGAAATACATAAAGTCCTTCATACAGGTACATTACACGACTACACGGGCTACTCACTTTTTTTTATGTTTTTACGGATTCGCTCCAGTCTCCAAGCTTCTTTATTTTTAAGGTCCGACCACCTCTTCTGGACTTGGAATTTATTTCTTTTCTTTCAGTAATCGCAGTAGTTTTTGCATTATCAATTCCTTTCTATTATTCACTTTTCTGTACTTTCGCTTTTGACAGTCGTAGTCGTACTGGTCCAGTACTTTGACCATCATCTCCATCTCTCTAGGGCTCATTGACTTTGCTCTTTTACCTGCAGTACATTCTTCTTGAGCATCTCCATCCCCCTCTGTAACTTTTCCTACATTTGTTGGCCCTTCCGGCACCATTTGGGCCTGCGTCTCCGTCTCCATTGCTTCTACCCCCATTAACACCTTCTCTTTATTCTCCATCTTCTCACGTTCCTCGGCGCCAGACAGGCTCCTCTATAATTTTTATACACTCTGACATGGGCGTTTGTTTAGAGAATGGAGCATTGTGGGTGAAGACTATTCGTGTATAATAACCTCGTGTATCAGTTTTTTTTCTATAACTGTAACCCGTTCATGACCATTACTTACAAAGGGATTTTACGATTCTTCGGAGCTGTACATTCGATGACATATATGGTAAGTTCTTTCTGATTGATACATACATGTGTACTTGCAGTGGTGAAATTTACAGCACGGATGGGACTTATGTTACTTTTTATTATACCTAAACAGATCATCATAATGACATATGAAAGAAATGCTGACCTAATGAAGGATTTTATTGAGACCTGCAGGGCTCACCCATGTTTGTGGAAAGCCAAATCATTCTAACAGAATGATGTGAAACATTGCGATGCAAGAGCTGGTAAAAGCATGTCTGTCATATCACCCTGGAGCAACTGTTGAATGGGCAAAAAGCAAGATCCAGAACCTTAGGACTGTGTATAAAAAAGAATTAAATACAGTTGAAGCATCCAAAAAATCAGGAGCTGCAGCTGAAGACGTGTATGTGCCAAAGCTATGGTACTTTGATATGTTACACTTTGTGAGGGACCAAGAAACACCACGTACGTCCATTAGCAGCATGCCCATAGACAGCAGTTCATCCCCAGAGGTAGAGCAAGCATATGATATACCTGCAAGCGGCACAGTAAGTACAGTACATCATTATGTTGTAATGTAACAGATTTATTAATGTTCAAACAATCAACAACACAATAACAATGCATAACATGTTTATAAATATTCATATACAATCATTTTGCCATGGCACAGCACCATCACCGTTGAAATATGAAAGGTAGGCCTCACGATTTAATTTTGCCACAGAACAACTGTTTTTAGAATGGCCACACTCTAATGGTGTTAGGCCCACTACCTCCATGTCCTCACCATTACTTTCCGCATTGACCTGAGTGGTGCGGCCACTAATGCTTTTACGCCGCAGAAAGTTATGCAGAACACAACAGGCCATAACTACTTTGTATATTTTGTCCAAACACAGGTTGATTGTAGACTGAAAAACTCTGAACCTGTTGCTTAAAATCCCAAAGGCATTTTCTACGACACGCCTAGCACGTGTCAGTCTGTAATGAAATATATGCCTTTCATGGGTTATATGTCTTTGCGGGTACGGTTTTAATACATTCCCATGCAATGCAAAGGCATCATCTGCCACAAAGACAAAATTTAATCCATATTTAGTGCTGCTCCGCAATGGAAGGTTTAGGGCATTGTTTTTTAGTTTGTTATGGAAGGCACTATGCTCCAATGCACCACCATCTGAGACTCTTCCATTTATCCCAATGTCCACAAATAGGAATTCATAGTTCGCATCCACGATGGCCATTAAAATAATGCTGAAAAACCCTTTGTAGTTGTAGTAGAAAGATCCACTGTTTGATGGTGGCATGATTCGGACATGTTTGCCATCAATAGCACCACCGCAATTTGGGAAATTCCATAGTCTCTCAAAGTCTTCCGCTATCACTTTCCAGTCTGCTTCGCTCGATGGGAACTGAAACATAAAGATGTGTACATAGTTAACATTTGAACATGCATGCAATTGCCTCCCCTCATTCGTTTACTCTTTTTCAGCCTGCACTACTGTCTGATGCTCTCCTGCTAGAAGTTGAAGACCCGGATGCTACAACAATTTATCCCACTCCACGTGAAAGCAGGCTAACTGCAGACAGGCAAGATGCGACCCAAGGTGATACACCAGCAAAAATAAATCAGAAGCGAAAGAGACGCAGAATACATGAAATAGCAGAAAGTGATGCACTAGCAGAAAGGATGCTTGATTGCGCTAACAGTCTGCTAACACCAAGAAAGGAACAGGACACATTTGAGTTACTCGCATCAACATTAGCTAGCAAAATGAGAAGTAGTAGCAAGCGCATACAAACTGAAATGGAGCGGCTGCTGTGCGACGTCATGTGTAGGGCTTCCACTGAAGATTTGTGGCCGGACACATGTCTTTACTCAACTAACCATAGACACCAACAAGCATACACATTTCAGACCATGGGTGGACAAAGCGGCATGTCTCAACCTTGTATGGCATCCACGCCATTACCATCAGTAAGGATGCCACATTACGTTGGGGACACACCTGGTATTGACACAAGTGAAATTTTGCACTACCAACATTTATAAACTGTTGCGCTGGTCCTAACAATTTATTATTTGCACATTCCAAGTTAAATGTATTTTTACAACGTTAAATATGTTAATATGTAAAATGATATTTTTGCAATAAATACTGTTGCTTTTCACAAACCTTCATATACTGGTCACTGAGAACTTCAATGATAGCATCACAGGTGTCAGGTATTATCATGCCAAGAGCTTGAGGTGAAATAGCCGTGCTGTATTTCAGATCTGCCAGTGTTCTCCCTGTTGCCAAAAAACGTAGGGTTGCCACCAGTCTTTGCTCTGGCGGTATGGGTCTCCTTGAATGGGTGTTCTCCCTCTGGATGAGAGGGGTTACAAGTTGGAGCAGTTCCTGAAAAGTTGAATCATTCATACGGAGAAAATTCTTGAAATCATCGGGGTTGTTGTCCCGTATCTCCTGCAGCAGGGGCATATGGCAGAACGTGTCTCTCCTCTTGAACCACTCTTTGCTCCAACATGATCTATTCTTTCTCCTTCTTTCTCTTCGGTTCCGTACCAGCAGTCTTCTTGCCACAGTAAGCATGAGGGAAGTGCAGCTGCTTGTTCTTGTTGTACGTTTACAAATGGGAATGAATGAAGGGACAGTGTAGCCTTCTGTTTTTAAGCTGTTTTGGGAGTTAACTATAGTGCAGAGTCCGCCCCTTTATGCTAATGTCTTCGGTATCTCGTACATTTCCCCCGCAAATGTCACTGCAGTGTTTACGAAATTAAAATCATTGCTCACGACAACATGGCTGTAAAAAGTCGCTAAAGGGACGTCCGCTCTTCCCTTTATCGTTCTAAACAAGGCTAGTGTGTATGCAGTCCATGGACCGAGCGATCGGACCATCGATCGCATGTAAAATCGGTCGGCATAAAAAGTTGGTCGAAATTTCTGTAGTGTGTACCCAGCTTTAGTCTTAAGTTTACTGAATTTGATTATAAGATACTTTTTGTATCTTACATACTCATTTTCAATGAATATTAACCAGAGAATAAGGCTAGATGGTATCATCTGCATCTGACATGCAGAAAAAATTATCATAATTATTTAAAAACTAAGGGCATTTCCAGGGACAGATCTAACAACTGTGACTGTCCATTGAAATTATGGAACAAAGTGAACTATGTGGATGGATATATGCAGCTCTGTGTACATTGGGGCGTTCTACCTTTGAGACTGGTTGTAAATGTACACTGGGAACTGCACGGATAGATGTTTCCCAAATCTTATTAGCTTCAGGACATTTGATTTGGGGGCATTTTACACAAAGTTAATTACTTTTCCACCTTGCAATTGAGCAATTGAGCATGTTTGGCTGGGTAACTATCTCTTTTTTTAAGGAGATAGAGGGTATCTTAGCTCTTTTGGTTTAGTTATAGTTTAAGTTTGGTATGGATATACTTACTGAATTTAGTTGGCAGTGCTCAGAATGACAAAAAGGCTATGTAGCAACCGCTTGTATAATGTGACAGAGGCTGGAACATATTGCACACAGGCAAAGAAGCCAGACAGGACTGAGGCATGTGAAGGGTTAATTGAATAGATGGTAAACTGACAAGCAGGAGTCAAGACTACAGAATAGGTAGTCCAAAAATTCAAACCAGAACAAGGGGTCCCCCATGACAGAACATCAATAAGCATACCATCAGGACAGAGATACTACAAGTTATATCAGGTAGGACAAATGCAGGAACAACACAGGGGCAATAATCATCATCAGCTATTTATATAGCGCTACTAATTCTACAGAGAACTCACATGAGTCCCTGCCCCACTGGAGCTTACAGTCTAATTTCCCTAGCATACACACACACAAACAAAGGTCAATTTGAGAGCAGCCAATTAACCTACCAGTATGTTTTTGGATTGTGGGAGGAAACCGGAGCACCTTGAGGAAACCCACGCAAACACAGGGAGAACAACAAACTCCACACAGATAAGGCCATAGTAATGAATCAAACTCATGACCCCAGGACTGTGAGGCATAAGTGCTAACCACTAAGCCACAGTGTAATGAAGCCAGACTAGCATGATACCCAAATAACTAACGAAGAACAAAGTTCTTGCTCTCATCATGGTCTCTGACCTGCAGCAGGTGCCACTACCCTCAGGGATGTGCCTTTGGGTATCAAGACTCAGGACTTGACTGCATGAGAAACTTCTATCTATATTAGTGCAAGCAAATATGACAGAAATGGAAGACAAGAAAAGAATAACTGACAAAAGATTTAACAGGCAGACATGTGGTACACAGAAAAACAAAGAATCTGACTACACAGACAATACAACTAGGCAGAAAACAAAAACAAGATATATTAACAAGACAGATGAGGCAAACCGAGACAAAAACAGACAAGGCGATAATGAAAAGACCAAGATCAGAAGGCACAAGTCACAAATTATGGCAAGGACTAAACTTTAACTAAGGCTCAGACAAGGACACTCACAAAATGCAGTAATAGGTTGCTGGGAATTGTTTATAGCTAACCTCATTAACCCCTTAATAACTATCCACCACTTTTTATAGCAGGCAACTGCGGGCTTTAAAGCTACGTGCCGTGTTCTTATGGCACATAGGAATGGCAGCTATTTACCTGTAGACTCCAGAAACACAGTCAGCAACTGTTATTAATGCAACCATGTCCCTTTTTCGGCAGGGGTATGACCATGTCCCAATTTTAAAATATAGAATATTGGGAGGTATGGTTAAGTGTTTAAAACAGAAAACAGACACACCATAAACAAAAATACAAAGAAGAAAAGCAGAATAGGGAATCCATAGCACCTACTTCAACATCATCAAGGCTAAGAAGCACCCATTCCTAGATTCACATCCAGACAGAACTTGCCAGAGATATTGGCCCGGATTAACTAAGGCACGCAAAACAAACGCATTGTGCACTTTTTCAAAAATGCACGTAAATTGGGCATAGGCACATCTGTAATCAACAAGGAGCAAATGTAAAGATACGGCTGTTGATGAATACTGGTCT
This sequence comes from Mixophyes fleayi, assembly GCF_038048845.1. Classification (NCBI taxonomy): domain Eukaryota; kingdom Metazoa; phylum Chordata; class Amphibia; order Anura; family Limnodynastidae; genus Mixophyes; species Mixophyes fleayi. Next base: position 342,651,356 of record NC_134402.1, on the reverse strand, counting down.
AGGGACGCTCTGCTCTAACAGACAATACACTGCAGGATATGTCCAATACATATGTGAAACATACAGTCAGAAAAGAATGCATAGAAAAAACCCAATTTAAATTAATGTCACCTGTTAAAAATATAGTCATTAATGACAAAACATTTAAAAAAAGTTAAAGTTGTTGTTTTTTTCCAATAAAATACATTAGGATATTATGAGTGGCTACTGTACATAAAATGCGTATACGTATGCATGCTAGAACATGTGTTTGCAATCAGGAGCACAGTTGCTCTTGGTTGCAAACACATGTTCTAGCATGCATATGTGATCATCATCACTAGTAGTCAACACTTGCACCAGACTTGTATTTGGTGCGAGTGATACAACAGAAAAACACCTACATTTGAGATGCCCAAAGCTTGAATCGGATATTGCCGCATGCTCTCAAGCTTGGCAAGTCATTACTGTAAACTGACTACGTGCATACGCCCATTCCCCTTCCATGAAATCATAGGCTATAGTAAAGGTCCTGTGCGCTCAAAGATGAATTGGACATTGCTGCGTTCTCTGGCGTATGGTTCGTTTCTTGACATGTGTAGAGCGGTTTTAAGCAAAATACACCACGTATCAGCATTTACTTTCCTTAATGAATCAGGCGCTTTGTGTAATGAGATTCAATCCCTGTAAGACTCTTTTACATATTCCAAAATTGTGTGAGATGTGGATTTACAATATGAGTTGGCAGTGTTAGGGCTAACAGCAAATATCATAAAGTCGTAGAACAGACAGGAGAGGTCTTCACCTATAGCAGCCGCCTTTCCCGTAGAGCTCACAGGTACTCGGATGCCCCCAGGTCTTAAACTCAGAGTAGTGCAAGTTTATAATATAACTGCAGCGTAGGGGAAGTTCTGATGGTAGAAAGTAGCCAAGTCCAAAAACGGGCCGAGGTCAAAGGGGCAAAAGGAGGCAGCGGAGTGAAGTCCAGGTAAGGGTCAGGGCCGGAAGCAAGCAGCGTAATCGGAGAACAGGCAGAGGTCAGGGTCACAAGCAATCCAACAAAGTCCAGTAAGCAAGCCAGGGGTCATACACAAAGAATCAATCCAAATAGCACAGGAGCAGAGGAAAGGAGCATGTCAGCAAACAGAGACTGAAAGCTATAGCCTGCAGTGAGGCAAAGCCCTCACTGCCTTAAATAGTGATGTGGCCCAATGAGAATGTAGGGTGCCCAGCTGCCAATAACCAGCCCAGGCGGCTATAATACAATCAGCCATAGGAGACTGCACTCATACAGACCTGCGTGTGCGCGCCTGGCTGTTTGACAGCTGGTCGAGCGCGGCGGCAGGGAGAACCAAACGTCCCGGTTGCCTGGGCAACAACCGGAGAAGTGACGTCCTGGTCGTCATGGTGATGGCCGGGACGCCCGAAGCAGACAGATGCGAGCTGCAGTGGCCAGCAGTGGAGCGGTGGAACGTGACAGGCAGGTTTATATTCCCATTTCACATCTATCATGGTGGTACCTGCAACTCTATTGAATCCAGGGGCTGTATGGTTAATTATAGCCTAGGGGATAAGCACACAGCACTGGCCCATGAGCAAGAGCCCATTCTTAAATGGTGATTTTAGGTATAGAACACAGGGGCTAAATTTAGCAAAGGCTGAAAATGCCTTTTGCTGGAAAAAACAGGTGTTTTCACCCAAAATATTCATTTGGGTCTGACCCCAGCCTGACACACCCCTGACTGAATCTAACATAGAAGTTATATTTGGACACAGAGCTGTGACTAGTGTTATTTTGCAGAATCCTTACCCTCATAAGAAAGAGATGCAATACTTCCTCATTTTGTTATTTTTATGTCTATGAACTGTGTCCCATATTTAAAACACTTAACAGATTATTGAATAATGTGGTACAAATAGCAAATATGGCAATTAGATATACGGCTAATGTGCATTTGTGCAATTTCCACAGTGTTATTAAATATATCTTTCACAACTAATTCTCATAAATGTTGCTTTAATCTGTGCAACTTCTTTAAAAACTATGGATCTGATTCATTATGGAAAGTAAAGCAAAAATGTTTGCCTTACTTTCCTTAATGAATCGGGCCATATAACTGAAAGATGACACTTTTTAATGTGAAGACTTTATTAACGTACAATGTAATGCCTTCTATATACAAATACAACATAGGATAAATGTAAGCTTATAATTTCATACTGTATATTGACCAATTGCCAGGAGCAACATCACGGTTGGCAGCATTTTACAATAATTCCCGGGCTCTAAGCACATCAGTCTCCACAGACATTTGGGGGTAAATGTATGAAGCTCCGGCTTCTTCAACACCCGCGAGTTCGGCGTCTTCAGCGCTTAAATTTAAAGCGGCGCCGCTTTAAATTTAAGCGCTGAAGACGCCGAACTCGCGGGTGTTGAAGAACCCGGAGCTTCATACATTTACCCCCAGGTGTGCTATAATTCACATCAAGGCATATTAACTGACAATGGTTATAATGTTGTTTAGTGCACATTAAATACACCTTGTGAATGTATATTAGTAAATAAACCACAATTTATTGTACAAAAGAGTACTGAAAACTAGATACATTTATGGGACAAATCTGAGACTGTCCCTGGAAAACCCTGCTGAAAGTAACAAAAAATGTAAGCACTCCTTCTGTGCCCTCCATCTGAGATGACCTAATCTCATGATCGCAGAAAAGCGTTAAGTGGTTGATATTTATATTTACCCAGTGTATGCCAAGCAGCAGCATATACTGTATTAACTTCCCAGCATCAGTGGCCCAGGATCATACAAATTTGTTTTATGTTCTGATGGGAGAATTGTCTGAAATAAACTTTACATCTTAAAAATCTGACTTCATGTTTGTAGCTCCCACTGTGGAGCCATGGGGGTCATATAATCGTTGGTCTCTGATGGAGAGACACAGAAAGAAAGCATAATATTACTAAGGGAGAGGCATGTACCTATAGACCAGTGAACTACAATCTCCCTTGTCCTTTACTTGTATGACTGCTTAGGATGTATGCTTTTTATGTGAGTAATTGGGATAAATAATCACTGTTCAATCATTGCATTAGTAGTCACTAAATAAGCTTTTTATTCATTATAGAGATATTTTCCATACAGTCTGGATATTCATGTGACTGTCATAATCAATTAGGACTTTAAGACTTTTTTTCTATGAACATGTTGGAGACTATTTACTACAGAGCCATTTTAAGATATTTTTCTTTATTTTTTTGTATCACTATTTTATTTTTCCATTAAATTATTTACTGTAAGGTGAACATTATATTTTGTTTTAAATGTACATATTACAAATAGAATTACATATATGTCCAGTAATTACATTTCATGTACAATATGTGCAGCCATTATTGCAGATAGGGACCACTGCATCTGTTTGGCTACTCACCCTTTCACACACGTATAACAACATATTTTCTGAATACCATTTTTCTAATACTAATACATGTTAGTATTAGAAACATTTAAATACTTCTTCCTTTTCCAGATTTTTTAAGTTTTTAGTATAGCACCTACATATTACATGGCACTTTACAGAGGATATTTAATCATTCACATCAGTCCCTGAACCAGTGGAGCTTACAATCCATATTCCCTGTCACACAAATAGACACACTAGGGTTAATTTAATCAGAAGCCAATTAACCTACCATGTATGCCTTTGGAGTGTTGGAGAAAACCTGAGCAAACCCACACAAACATGAGAACATGCAAAATACACACAGCTAAGGCCCTGTTCAGAAACTAACCCATGAACTAAGGACTGTGAGGGAGCAATGCTAACCACTATGCCACCGGGCCTATATGTGTATCTCACTATCTATTCATTTATACACAAATGGGAAGTTAACAGTTCAAAATCTACATTTTTTCAGTAAAGTAACAAACAAGTAATTAATGTGTCACATTCTACTTGGTGAACAAAGAGAACACCTTAACAGTTTGTGATTACCTTGTGACTTTCTGACGTCCGTATCTCCTCAGCTCTACTGCAGGGATTAACTGCTGATGAGAAAACTGTTTGAAAGTTTCACAATGCACCAGATGGGCTGGTTCAGTTGAGCAATGGGTTTTGAGTTCAGGAAATAACTGCAGTTGCAAAATGTCCTTATCTTCTTAATTAAAATCATCTCAAAGGGCATTTGGAAAGGAAATCATATTGCATACATAACTGATTTCTCCAAGACTGCAATTTTAAAGTGCTGTTATTGCTGGGAATATAATTAGGGAACAGAATGTTCACTTTCTTAATCAACCCTTTTAGTCCCCTGTCCTTGGTTGGGATACTGTAATTGAGGAAAACCTTATGTCCCGTTGGTGGAATGAATAACTCAGTCTGTTTGTGAAATAAAAACAAAAGCTCATAGTGCTTAAATTAAATGGAAAAGTTCAGATAAATTGAAATTTACATTTTTCAGGTAGTGAAAATACATCAATGTAAATCAATAACTCATTAAATCATACTTGCCAACTCTCCCTGAATGTCAGGGAGACTCCCTGAACTAGGGGTGATCTCCCTCACTCCCTGAAGAGTCTGACATTCTCCCTGATGCTGAGTCAGTACAACACGTGGTTGGCTTCGCCATCTGTGGCATGATGACACAGTTCAGAAATTGTGTCCTATGTCCATGTATTGATGCCTATGGAGGTGGCCATTTTCATGGAGACCAAGATCTAATCAAAGACTGACAGGTAAGACAACATGACTTCAGTAATGGAGGCAGAAATGTAAAAGACACTTCAGTCTCTAGAGATTCATTAGCTGCTTTTCTTTAACGCATAGGTGCCTACCCTCCCGGAATGTATGCGAGATTCCCGAAATTTCTGAGAGACCTCCCAGGATCCCGGGAGAGCAGGGCAACCTCCTGGTTCTCGCCCCCACAATAGGTAAGTGGTGGGGAAGGGGGGGGCTTCATGATGCAAATATTGCATCATCTTAGCCCCACCCTCTGCTGTAATTGGCCAAACCTGTGACAATCATTTAGGGGTAAGGCCAAAATGATGAGATTCGGCAAGCCCCGCCCCTGCACGCCCACCTCGCCTGGGATCTCCCTGAAGCCAACAAGAAAAAGTTGGCAAGCATGCATTAAATAAATGTCACATACTGAACCAGCGTCCAGCATTTCCTTCTCCTTCTTGTTATGATGCTCCACGTTCTAAACCATCGTAAGTGCGGCTCTTGCAGCTTTTTTTTTTTTAGTGGCAGACAGCATTCCCATCAGTAGGCCTGATGCAGATTAGACATGTCTGTTAGTGCTCTGAGCTATTAGACCACTAACTCCTGTGCTCCACCCCTTTGTGCTCCCAGTGATTTACTGATTTGGTACCTTGCTGTGCTCACCAGTGATTCAGACCTCAGCCTGTCACACTATGCTTCTGCTTACTGATTCAGTACCACGCTTGTTACACCAAGCGACCAAGGGGTAGATCTGAGGGCCTTGACCTGCGGATTTCCTGCAGTGAAACCCAATCTTTCTTGCGGGTGAATACTAGGGGGTCTAGACTCCAGGACTCAGTTCTGTGTTGGTTGGCAACAGGGCAGGTGTAACACGGTAAGCAGGGCTAAGCAAGGCGGAGGGGGCACCAAGCCTGAGGGGCGCTTCCCCCGCCTATCCGCCGGCCTTAAAAATAATAATAATAAAAAAAAAAATACAATCATCTGAAGTCCGGCACAGTGGCGCCCTCCTCCCTTCTCTATTTGCAATGAATGTTGGGCGTGACATAATCACGCACGTCGCGCCCGAAATTAATCGCAGACGGAGCAGTGAGAAGCGGATGAACAGGAGCCATGGCAGAAGACAGAAAAAGAAACTTGAAGAAAATAAGACAGAAGAGAACAAAGAGGGCAATTGAAAGATAAGTCAGAGAAAAAGAATGAGAAAGGGGCGCAGCTTTAAAGAAAGGGGAGACAAAAAAAGACAAGGGGCAGAAAAATAATGAAAAAGGAGCACAGCTTGAAAGAAAGGGGAGACAAAAAAAAGGCAAGGGGAGAAAAAAAAATTAAAAAGGGGCACAGCCCACCGGTTAAACCTCAAGGATCATACAAGAGTTTGTACATATGTTTTAGCTTCCAGCCTGGCTTAATGCGGATGGCCGGGGTCCTCTACTGTTATGCTTCTGTGATGTAGCTGTTATCTCGTTCCCGAGTGGCCTTTTCTGATCGAATTTCCTGTCCTGAAAATTGCTGTATTTGACCTACCTTTCCGGAATCCTTCATCTCTGACCCTACTGTACGTAATTATGCCGAAAAATAAAAAAACCCACTCTAAGAGTATCTCCCAATATTACCCTAATAAGACCTCCTCAGTCTCTGGAACAGAACAAACAGCTTCTCTTCACTCCCAAGAGGACTCGGACTCTGACGAAGATGTGTCTGCTCCAGTTACCAAAAAAGACTTTCTCTCTTTGATAAAGGAAATGAAAGAGCTTCGGTCATCAGTCCACGCTGAAGTTCAGCACGCTCTTCATAGTCTGAGGTCAGAGGTGTCCTCGCTGGGTTCTCGTACGGACCATATCGAAAGGAAAATGGATGACATCATCTCATTTCAGGAATCCACGACTGAAGACCTTTCTCAAGTCCGCCAGAAGCTCAATACTATCCACGAGCGCCAAGAAGATATGGACAATAGAGCCCGGAGAAACAACCTCCGAATTAAAGGCGTTCCAGAGTCTGTTGAACCTGTACACCTAGACCCCTACCTCCGGAAACTTTTCTCCCAGCTTGCTCCCGAAGTCTCGGAAGACCAACTCTTGCTGGATAGAGCTCACAGAGCTCTTAAACCCCGTCCACCTGACCAATCGGCACCTAGAGACGTTATCCTCCGCTTTCACTACTTTTCGACCAAAGAAGCTGTCTTACAAGCTGCTAGAAAGCTTCCTTCTTTATCTTATGAAGGGCATACCCTCCAAATTTTTCAAGACCTCTCTCCCATCACTTTATCCCGGAGGCGAGAACTCCAGCCTGTTACTTCAATCCTCAGGGAGAACAACATCAGATATCGCTGGGGGTTCCCATTTCGTCTCTATCTTTGGTACCAGAACCAACAACTATCAGCTAGAAGTTTAGGCGAGGCGCAGGACCTTCTACGAAAGATTGGCCTAAACCAAAATGCTCCTCCGGAAGCTTCTCAGGCCCCTAATGTTGCGGGACCCTCCACACCGAGAGCCCAGCGGCTTCCCCGTAGAGACTGGTCAACTTTCCCTCGCCATTCTAAGCCGCAATCTACGGACCCCTGACCAGCATTTTCTGGTTCCTGCACCTTCTTCAAAGTGCGGCCGCACTTTCCTCTACAGGATCCGATGTGGTCTTCGCAGCTGCCTGGAATAGTCCTACAACTGGACATAGACTTCAAGGCAGTCACGTCTTCAGCCGCCTTCGTCCTTCATTTCTACTGGACTGAGACTATAATGTTTCCTCCGGATACTGTAATGCCTTCCACTATCTGCTGTCTTGTTTTAGTCTGCTTCCAGAGAAGGCGGGTTGTTGCTCTTTACTTTTTCTTCTAGGTGTGATGAAGCTCTGACGATGCACAGACTACAGCTCCTGCCTTTGCCACCAATAAGTAACTGTGATGTTTTGTTTTAATTTGTTTAATTCTTTCTATGCTGTATTTACGGCTGTTATGTTGTCTATTTGAATCTCTCTATATTGCTTTTATACCGGGCCACATCCGGTGGCTCCTCATGGGGCCACTAGGATGTAGCTCTTGTTATTGAATTACTTGCTATTTCACATCATATGTTTTCTGCTGGTGAATATTTCTTTGGATGGGTCTTCCCCTTGATTTCCCATTACCCTTCTTTACCTTAGGGTTCAGTAATTCCCCCCTGCTTTCTTCTCTCCCTTCCCTCTCCTTAGGTCAAACACACTAAGTTGGTCACTCGGGATCTCCTCTTTGGTCCCCCGGCCCTCCGTTTCCTGGTTGCTCCTAGCTCACCACCCCCCTTAGAGCCTAAGGCTCTATGCTGGTCCCCTTGATGGCTTCTCCATCATGTCCTATCCCTCACCAGCACTTGCGACAAGTGGACTTTGGTCCGCTATGTCGGTCCCTTTATACCCTTAACCCCTGGTCCTCCATCCCTTCTCCTCACTGGTCGTCACCTACCAAGTCATTCCCTGTGTTTACTTCTTTCTTTCTTCTCCTCCCTGATATTTCTTCCCTCTTCTGGTTTCTAGCGCTCTCTCCATTGACCTACCTATGACCCTTAACCTTATTTCCTATAATGTCAAGGGCCTTAACTCCCCTCAGAAACGGGCTAAGCTCCATTCGTCTCTCAAGTCCCTTAAAGGAGACCTGATATTTCTACAAGAAACACATTTTGTCAACCACCTCCACCCCGAGCTTCGTTCCCAAAAATTCCCCCTGACATACCATGCCTGTGACCATAGGCAGAAAAAGCGAGGAGTAGCAATTTTGTTTGCACGCCACTTAATTTTTGAACTCCACGACTGCCATAAGGATAAAGAAGGTAGATTCCTTATTCTCATAGGCACTCTAAATAATCTCCCCTGCACTCTAGTGAATCTCTATGCACCCAACACCGGCCAGCATAAATTCTTCAAGAAATTGGGCTCTCTGTTAGCGCGTGTTCGTCAGGGTGAACTTATTGTCGCTGGTGACTTCAATGCTGTATTAGCTCCGACTATAGATCGCTCCTCGGTCTCCTCCTCTTCTCCCCCGAGGAGAGATGCTCACACCACTGCTGCCTTACAGGCTTTTCTGAAACTCCACAACTTATATGATTCATGGAAAATACTAGACCCCTTGGCCAGGTACTATACCTTCTTCTCTTCTCCCCATACCACTTACTCTAGGATTGATATGATCCTGCTCAGCCACGACCTCACTCTTAAACTTAGCTCTTCCCAGATCTTTCCTGTCACCTGGTCGGACCATGCCCCTGTTTCCGCTGTACTTACCGGCCTTGCCCACCGTCCTCCTAAAGCAACCTGGAGAATTAATGAGTCACTCCTACATGATAAACATACTATTACTCACCTTCAATCTCTTCTCTCTGAATACTTTGAGACGAACGACACCCCTGATATCTCCCCTATGACTCTTTGGGACGCCCATAAGGCGGTAATACGGGGTCATCTTATTGCTCTGGCATCTCGGACTAAGCGACTTCGCCTGGCTAAAACTATCCAACTGACGGACTCGCTGAGAGCTCTAGAGCAACGTCACAAATTGAACCCTGATCCCTTGGTTCTCCAGGAAATTGCTTCTGTGCGAGGTGAATTAAATCTCTTATTATCCCACCAGGTTGCTAATAAACTGAAGTGGCTCAATCAGCGCTTTTATGAAAAGGGCGATAAGGCCGATAGATTACTGGCCACCAAACTCAGAGCTAAGATAGCGGCCCGGAATCTCCTTGCTATCAGGGACTCAGACGGGGTTTTACACTATGACCCTCAGCGGATACGTGCCGCCTTCCAATCGTACTACACCAAACTTTACAACCTTCCCCAACCCTCTGACCCCTTGGTATCCCAGCAACACTCGCAGTTGATTGAGTCTTTTCTTTCTTCTGCTAAGCTTCCAAAACTCTCTCCACAGGCTAGTACTCTACTGGGGGATGAGATTACTAAGGAGGAGATTGTACAGACTATAAAGTCCCAGAAATCTGGAAAGGCTCCGGGGCCTGATGGCTTCACGGCTGTCTACTATAAGAGGTTTGCTGGGCTTCTGGTCCCTCGTTTGCACACCCTCTTCAACTCAATCATGACTGGGGGTTCTTGGTCCAGGGATTCTTTGGAGGCTCGGATCTCGGTCATTCATAAAGAGGGTAAAGATGTTCATGACTGCGCTAGTTATCGCCCTATCTCCCTACTCAATACAGATGTTAAATTATATGCTAAAATTTTGGCTAATAGATTAAATTCGGTCCTCCCCTCCCTTGTACATTACGATCAGGTTGGCTTCATACCGGGCCGTCAGGCCAGAGACAATACCAGGAGAGTCGTTGATCTGATTCATATCATTAATACCAGGGAGGATCCAGCTATTATTCTCTCCCTCGATGCCGAGAAGGCTTTTGACAGGATCTCTTGGAGCTTTATGTCCCGAGCCTTGTCGGCGTTTGGCATCTCCGGTAGCCTCCTTACTGGTATTCAAGCCTTATATTCTCGACCCACTGCAAGAGTTATGATCAACGGCTCTCCCTCAGACCTTATTACTATATCCAACGGAACCCGCCAAGGTTGTCCTCTGTCCCCTCTTATCTTTGCCCTCGTTATAGAACCTCTTGCTGCCTCTATCCGGGCCTGTCCAGATATACGGGGTGTGTGAACGGGGGACTTAGAGAGTAAGCTCTCTCTCTTTGCGGATGATGTCCTGTTGACTCTCCAGCAGCCAGGGGAGTCGCTTCCCGGACTCTTCAATATTTTACACCATTATGGGCACCTTTCAGGTTACAAAATTAATATTGCAAAATCGGAAGCCCTCCTCCTTAATATCCCCTCCCTGGAGGGACTAGCACTCACCTCCCGTTTTAACTTTCGGTGGCAAAGAAAGAAAATTAAATACTTAGGTATTTTTGTTACCGACTCCTACGACTCTCTGTATCGGGAGAACTACCCGGGCCTCTTTGCTAAAATCAAATCAGAACTTTTCTCCTGGCGCTCATTGATCATCTCGTGGCTGGGCAGGATCATTTCTGTCAAGATGAACCTCCTTCCTAAGCTTCTTTATTTCTTTCAGACCCTTCCTGTTAGAGTCCCCCTTTCGGATCTTTCATCTCTCCAAAAATGTCTCTCTAGATTTGTCTGGAACGGTCGGTCTCCCAGGATTAAGCTGGCTCTCTTAAAGAGACCCACCAGAAGTGGTGGTAGGGGTTTCCCGGATTTGAAAATTTACTACTGGGCGGCTCACCTGAGCCATATTGTAGCCTCCTTTGCACCCCCTGCGAAATTGTCGTGGGTCGACATTGAATCCGCCTATCTTAAATTTCCAGTTCTTTCTTGTATTTGGGGTCTCTCAAAACAAGCTAGATCTCCCCTTACTTGCCGATGCCCCAACTTATTATTTTCAGCTACGATCTGGGAGACCTGCCGGCCCCATCTCAAAATCCCTATATCCTCTTTTCCTGTCCTACCTCTTTGGGGTAACCCTGCCTTTCCTCCTGGGCTCTCCTCTGCCTTCTGTAGTCCCTGGGTCTCTGCAGGTGTTCGATTTGCAGGGGATCTAATACTTCATGGTGCCTTTATCTCCTGGGATGATCTGCGCTCTAAATTCCCAAGTCTCCATCCTAAATTCTATGAGTATTTCCAGTTACGGCACTTTGTGGGCTCTCTCCTCGGGGGGACTCCTTCCCCCTCTCGTGCTTCCCTCTTTGAAACTTTATGTCTCTCCTCACCTTCAGGTAGGGGCACGATTTCCTATATCTATAGCCTTATTCTTGATGTACTTTTACCTTCGGGCGGTAGGCATGAGAGGGAGTGGGAGAGGGACCTGGGTCCCCCCCCAGAGGAGGATTGCTGGGTAACCATAAGGGAACAGGTTGCCACCAGTTCTATTTTCACTTTAGTTAAGGAGAACGCTTATAAAATATACTATAGATGGTACTACACCCCTGACAAACTTACTAAAATGTTCCCCTCTAGCTCTCCATTATGCTGGCGGGGTTGTGGCCAGATGGGTTCTTTCTTACATATCTGGTGATCCTGCCCTAAAATATCCTCCTTTTGGGACCGAGTTAGGGCCCTCCTCTCCTCCCTCCTTCCGTGCCCCGTCCGGAAAGACCCATGGTCTTTTCTTCTCTGTTACCCTCTGATTGATGATGATAGACAGTCTGCGAAATTGGCATCCCATGTCCTTGCAGCTGCGCGATGCCTAGTAGCTAAGTCATGGAAACAAGTTGATCCCCCCACTATGGCGGCTCTGCGATCCTATATTTGGTTCATTGCACGGATGGAACAGATTACATACCACCTTCACGATAAGGACGATAAATTCCACCAGATTTGGGCTCCTTGGCTTTACTTATAACCCCTTAGCTCCTGCACCTACTCCTTCCTGTTAAGTGATGGGCATAGGGGACCTGACTTCTGAAGCGGTTACCCCTGTCCCAAATACCCAGGTAATACTCTCTCCTGAACTTCTTTTATTGAAAAAAATAAATAAGATAAAGGGAAGAATGTTCTCTTTTTATTTTTATTATTTATCTATTTTCTTTAGGTGACGACCAGTGGCCCCCTCCCCCTCCCTTATCCCCCTCTATACTATTATAAAATGTTATTGATGTTTGAATATCCTGAGTAACAATGGTATACTTACTGTTTCCTCAATGGCATTCTGTTGATGTCTTGCATATCCATTACTTAATTTTCTGTTACATTGTTATTTATTCATGTCTTGCTTTGCTTCCTGTTTTGTTTTGGGTTTTTTTTCTACTTCCGCAATGCACTAATTTGTTGACTCGTATCTGTATATCATTGCGATTTCTCAAAATAAATAGTTAAAAAAAAAAAAAAAAGGGGCACAGATGTGCGCAGTGTGAATGTGGGGAGACATAAAAGGCATAAAAACACCATGATGTGCGCAGTCTGATAATAAAGGGGGCACAGTGTGGTGATAAAGGGGCACAGTGTACTGAAGAAGGCGGCAAATGTTTATGAAGGAGAAGAGTGTAATGAAGGAGGAGACTGTCCTCTCTCTTTAACCTTTTATGTTTTTATTTTGGCATAGAGGTGTCTTGAAAAAATTACTGAGACTGTAAGGGTGCTTCAGACCGAAAAAGTTCGGAACCTTTGGAAAGGAAGAGGGGTGGAGACTTACATCCAGGACACCTAAAAAGTAAGTGACAATAAATTCTTACCCACTCCTACAATTTCTATGATCTTATGAGTTTATCGAGAAATTATATTATTGCATCAGTGTCCTTCATAATATTGTATATAATAGTCATCTTTACATCAGTGTAATTTGCAAAAACAGTAAAATTGCATTACAAACAGGGATAAGCGGACTCGGATTATCGCAATCCGAGCCCACCCGAACAGTGCAGATCTGAGGGCGATCCGAGCACTGTTCGGGTATTTCCGACGCTGAGAAAAACTGAAAACGAGTCCAAATCCCGCCGTCGGATCTCGCGATACTCGGATTCTATAAATTCCCCGCTTGCCGTCGCCATCTTCACTCGGGCATTGATCAGGGAAGAGGGAGGGTGTGTTAGGTGGTCCTCTGTCCTGCTCTTTCTCGTGCTGTGCTGTGCTGTGTCCTGCTCAGTCCAGCGGTGCTGTGTCCTGTGCTCTGTCCTGCTGAGTTCAGTGGTGCTGTGTCCTGTGCTGTGTCCTGCTCAGTCCAGTGGTGCTGTGTCCTGTGCTCTGTCCTGCTGAGTCCAGTGGTGCTGTGTCCAGTGCTCTGTCCTGCTAAGTCCATTGGTATAAAAAAAATATATAAAAAAATTATAAAAAAAAATGATAAAAAAATTATAAAAAAAGTATAAAAAAATTTAGTACTGCAATATCTAACTACGTTCACTGTTCCTGCAGTAAAAAGGAATTTTTACTGCAATATCTAACTACGTTCACTGTTCCTGCAGTATAAAAAAAAATACTACTGCAATATATAACTACGTTCACTGTTCCTGCAGTCAAGAAATATTAGTACTGCAATATTTAACTACGTTCACTGTTCCTGCAGTCCAGAAATATTAGTACTGTAATATTTAACTACATTCACTGTTCCTGCAGTCAAGAAATATTAGTACTGCAATATTTAACTACGTTCACTGTTCCTGCAGTCCAGAAATATTAGTACTGTAATATTTAACTACATTCACTGTTCCTGCAGTAAAGAAAAATTAGTACTACAATATTAAACTACGTTCACTGTTCCTGCAGTCAAGAAATATTAGTACTGCAATTTTAAACTACGTTCACTGTTCCTGCAGTCAAGAAATATTAGTACTGCAATTTTAAACTACGTTCACTGTTCCTGCAGTCAAGAAATATTAGTACTGCAATATTTAACTACGTTCACTGTTCCTGCAGTATAAAGGAATTTGTACTGCTGTATAACTCCAGTCCAGTGGTACTGTCCTGTGCCGCATATAATTTTTAAAGCCTTTGCTGGGTGTGTGTGGTTTAGGGGTACGCTCTCTTGTGCTGCATATAATGGAGTACAAAAATTTGTGCCGCCCACTTGTGTCGCTTAGCTTAGACATCCAGCTACCTCGGTGCAACCTTTTGGCCTAAAAACAATATTGTGAGGTGTTCAGAATAGACTGGAAATTAGTGGAAATGATTGTTATTGAATGTTATTGAGGTTAATAATAGCGTAGGAGTGGGAAAAAAAACAAAAAAACTGGCTTTTAGCACTTTTTATGCTTTTTTTAAAAAAAAATCAGAACCCAAAACCCTAAATCAGAACCAAAACCCTGAGTGGGGTGTTTTGGCAAAACCAATCAGAAACCAAAACCTCAAGCTAATCAGAACCCAAAACCCAAAACACTAAAAGTGGCCGGTGCACACCCCTAATTACAAACAATACATATTCTTCACTTATATTATTCATATATCAATAAATGTTTGCTGTTTCATGTATTACTCTCTTTATTACAGTTTATTATATGATTTGTATTAAAAGAAGCAAAGCATTATTGAATTAAAAAATAATTTATACAAGAGGAGGGCACATTTTTTTTTTTGCAGGGGGACGCCAGACATACTAGCTCCGGCCCTGGTTGGCAACAGAGAATCCGTTATCTTCAGATCTTTCTGCGTGACCATAAACACATAAATAAAGAATATACAAATGTGCATGCTTTTACAACTTCACATAACTATTTTATTATTATCTTCAAAACATAAAAAACACAAATCACTATAGGAAAATACATATAAAATATTAACTCTGGCGAGAGAATATTTAATAGTGTTCTCAAAAAGTATTATTACAAAACATAAAAGGTATTGCAGCTGATGTATTCAATTGATATATTAAAGCAGATCTGGCCAACCTATGGCTGTCCAGGTGTTGTGAAACTACAAGCCCCAGAATGCTCTGTCAGCAGATAGACAGCCGATAGCTGGGAAGGTAGCTGAGACTTGTAGTGTCACAACGCTTGGAGAACCACATGTTGTTCAGGCCTGCACCAAAGATACATGGAGGGCATGATTCAATAACGTAAATGGCAATATATTCCGTATTTTGCGTAAAATCGTTCTGCTCATGCCCAAAATCAAACTATACGTCATTAAACGCTGCTAGATCCAACTCATCTTTGAGTGCAAAGGACCCTTACGACAGACTACGATTTCATGGACAGAATGGGGAGGGGACTGGGTGTATGCACGTAGTCAATGTACAGTAAGGGTGTGCAAAGCCCGAGCACACCCAGCAATGTCCAATTCAAGCTTGGACATTTCAAAACGTGTTTTTCTGTCATATCACTTGCACCAGCTATAGGGCAGGTATAAGTGCTAATTGATAGTGATGCTAAAACAGGTGAAGCAATCAGGAGCAACTGTAAAAAAATTATTTTATGTGTACTAGACATTAATAACATCATGATACATGTATTTAATGTGGGGGGGAAATACGTTTTTTAATGTTTAATGACTGGGCCTGATTCATTATGGAGCTTAGGCAAGAATTTGAGTAAGTTTTCTTACTTAAATCTTGTGGACAAAACCATGTTGCAATGCAAGGGGTGCAAATTAGTTTATTATTTTGCACATAAGTTAAATACCGGCTGTTTTTTCATGTAGCACACAAATATCAACTTTAAATTTCAGTGTACAAATAAGCTATCAGGTTATTGTGTGCTACATGAAAAAAAACAGCCAGCATTTAACTTATCCAGAAAACTTAAGTAAGAAAACTTACTTAATTCCTTGCCTAAGTTCCTTAATGAATCAGGCCCTATATTATTAACAGGGGACAATCATTAAATATAAAAACACTTTTTTTCCTGTACGTTCTTTTGGGACTTTATATTGGACGTATCTTGCAATGTATTGTGTCTGTCAATAGACCTATTTACCTAGACCCCTATTCAACAAGAGATGTTTCTTCAGATCCATTCTTTTTTGAATACATACGTGTGTATGCCAGAATTAAATGCTTTAAAAATAAATAAAATGCAATTTATGTTCATTTTGCTTGCCTTAATGATCCAGGTCCACAATGTATTCCTTACTATTTAATCTCTACTGTTATGTCTGTATTGTCGCTACCAATAAATATTGTCCAATGCGATTAATGTGGTTCCAAAGAACAAAAGAGATTTAATAGCAAAATTTAGCAGAACTCAATAATAATACAAAGTACAACCGATACATACGCTGCGCAGCCCTGGATCCAGGAACAGTCCATCAATCCTGATGTCTGTTGGCAAAGAGCGAGACTGTTTGTGAATCAGAGGCTGCTTATATGCTGTTAAGTTTAGAAAAAACACTGATGATGTCACAGAATATACACAGATAACAATAAGAGAGGTCTTCATTGGTCCTGGGTTTACAATGTTTCAGTAGACTGCAGGTCATAGGTCAGTTCATTTGATCTTCTTACAAAGGAGGGGGCAACTTACTGTTGCATACGTGTCTTCCCTCTGAAGAACTGGTTTAAACTGACCCATAAGAAGAGTGCTTTTGAGTATTATCATCATCATCATCATTTATTTATATAGCGCCAGCAGATTCCGTAGCGCTTTATAATTGGAAACAAACAGTAATAAAACAATACTGAGTAATATATACAGACAGAGAGGTAAGAGGGCCCTGCTCACAAGCTTACAATCTATGGGAGTATTAATCTCATATTGCTCATAACTAGCGACCGCTAGATGCGTTCACTACTCTGTCGAAACCGGATTACCGCTGGTGAAATATGGATTAATATGAGACCAAACTCTATATATTTTAGAGGACCTGAACCATAAATACCATTACTATAATACTATTTGTATAAATAACGTTTAATTCATTTATTAAATAATCGAGTGTGGATTGGAACTTTTAGAAAATATGTACTATTTCCAAGTGTAAGTGTGAATATAAGTGTGTGTGTTACTTACCCGTGCGATTGCGTCATTAGGTGTAGCGTATTCATCGCAATCGCACGGTAAACCAATATTAATTAATTTAGCCGACTTCATCCAATTAGTTGACTTCCACACTTCAAAAGCCACTAAATTGTCTGTAAAGTCTTGCCGTATATAGGGATATATTCATCATAGTTAATATAAGGTAACTTGTATGAATGAGAAAGGATACCCCCATGAATTGTAGCAATATTTTAAAATCATGTGTCAGCAACACAGCAAAATAGGTAAATGAACATCTGAAAAGACACATTATCCTTTAAACGCCAAAAGACAGTGTAAATAATGTAAAACTCTCTGGCTGGGAATAAGCTTACCAAATCCGGCACCAGGAGCTTGCTAAAATAATCGCCTGCATTTGGTAGGGACTGATCTTCCCAAAATGTACACCCTTCAGTGGGAAATGGAGTTTACTCAAACTTGCCTACTCTCCCTGAATGTCAGGGAGACTCCCTGAAATAGGGGTGATCTCCCTCACTCCCTGAAGAGTCTGGCATTCTCCCTGATGCTGAGCCAGTACAAGACGTGGTTGGCTTCGCCATCTGTGGCATGATGACACTGTTCAGAAATTGTGTCCTATGTCCATGTATTGATGCCTATGGAGGTGGCCATTTTCATGGAGACCAATATTTAATCAAAGACTGACAGGTAAGAGAACATGACTTCAGTAATAGAGACAGAAATGTAAGTGACACTTCTGTCTCTATTCATTAGCTGCTTTTCTTTAACGCATAGTTGTCTACTCTCCCAGAATGTCTGGGAGACTCCCGCATTTCTGGGAGAGCTCCTGGACTCCCAGGAGAGCAGGGCAACCTACCAGTTCTCGCCCCAGCAATAGATAAGTGGCTGGGGGGGGGCTTAATTATGCAAATATTGTGTCATCTTGGCAAAATGATGCGATTCATCCAGCCCCTCCCCGCACGCCCACCTCCCCCGGGATCTCCCTGAAGCCAGCGAGGAAAAGTTGGCTCGTATGAGATTATTCCTCCTCAATTGTAGTAGCTCCCTTCTATGTACCCTAGAACCTATGGAAAAATTTCCTAAGACAATTGCCTCTTGGGCAAACACCTTTAACTCCATCACCCCCTAAATCCCAGACATGTTTAAAGAATCTTTCCTTGTTTCTTTCTGTGTTTCGCTGCCAAGTCTCTTAAATGTCCTGCATTGTAATTTTGTGTTTCTTCTGTCATTTGCTGTAAGAGTGAATGTGCATGACTAGTGCTGTTTGTCATCACATAATCTGGTATTAATATATGATTCTCTGACCCTGCTAGTTTGTCTGTGTTGGAATTGGGGGGGGGGGGGGGGGGGCATTCTCAACTGGGTCTATCTCTACTTTTCTGTCTAACTCATTTATCAATAGGGTGTGTAGCCTGTGTAGCATTACAACCCCTTTGTTGGATGACTGATGTTTATTTTCTCTCTCTTTGCTTTCTGCGATTGTCTACAACATGAACTACATACGGATGCACAAGTCCTCTGTCCCTAGCAACATATTTCAATACTTTTTCAAACATGTTCTACTCTTTTTTTTAGGAAATAAACTATATACTAAATATTAACACCATCAGAGAAACAGAACTGGACTATCATTACAAACAGTAATAGTACAATTTCCTCTTCTGTCATAGACAAAAATTTTCAGCAAAAGTAAATATGTACTACAATCCAGTAAACTGAACCACAGAAGATAACTTTTGCCATATGTTAAAGAATATTCCAGTCTTCACATACTTGTCATCCATATAAATACATAAACACAAACCTATATTGATTTTGGGTGGAGATAACCAGCCACTGGTGTCCCTAGTTGTAGGAGGGCATCACTCCCACTCAGTACCATTTCAAGCACAGTCTGACAAGGTGTCCAACTTGGATGTTGGCAGCATGTCAGGAGTGCCAGTGAGACTGCCTCCATTCCTCTGCACAATTGGTCTCACACTGCCTTTCGCCATATAGTGACCAGCCGGCCACTCAGTTTTACATAAGTGGTACAGCCTTGTGCTCTGTACAGTGCAAATGTGCACACACTAAACCCAAATCTTCTCTTCCTCCTCTGGGCCACATGATGCTTGGTACCTGAGCACTTTTCCTCCTTGACCCTTGAGATAAGGAGGGTGCCAGGATTTAGCCTGCAGCTTGTGTTAAGTTGCTTTATGAACCTGTACTGGTGCACATGGATGCTAAGACTGATAGAGCCCTACAGGAGGCTATTGCAAGAGGACTGCTACAAAGGTAAGTAGAACTTTTTTAAAGCAGCCTTAACCTACATACAGTATTAAAAAATAATCCTTAAAACCCATTGTAACATTATATTGTCATTGTTTTCCATATTCTTTGTAGACAAATGTTTAATTTTATATATTTAAATGTAAAAAATACCCATTGGTCATTTATCCAATTAAACCTTCACCTATCTACTATCTACAATAGTTTGCAAGATATGCTCTTTATTAAAACGTGTCTAACATTACCTGAAATGAGCCTGCTGGCTTGTAGGTTCGAGGGGCGGAGGGGCAGACCTTCATGCTTTTTTTATTGTATGGCACAAATTTGTGAAAGAAAGATATGCACAAAGGTGAATAAATGTTTCAGGAACCGTTCACGCATTGGTTCATTTTTGGCGTTTGTCAATCTTTGCTTGTACGTTGGAAATGTATTTTAGCGCATTTGTCTGAAAAGTATATAGACAAATATTGGGTACTTTGTGCACAGAGCCTTTTTTTTCATAGGTTTTAAATATTTTGGAAAGACATATTCAAGACAATGTAAATGCTTTATAAACACAGGTCAACACTTTGACCTCAAGCATTTGATGTGGGTATATACAGTGCGAGCAAACAATGAAAAGTTTAGCACATGTCTGATTCAAATGCTAAATACATTGCAAAAGTATTAGAAACGTCATAAAGGGTATGAAAAGTTATTTGCAGTTCAGCCACTTATTTCAAGTGCTGTCTTTTGTTCTTTCATGTTCCTGCCTTCCCCTATTATCAATCTCTGCTATGGAAACAGCTGGTTCCCCGTTGCGTTAGTGACATTCCGATGACACAGTGCTACCCCTCACTTATCATAGGGTCAGTGTGTCAGCTTATTATTTTATATCCCTGCGAATCACAGTGGTATGAGGACCATAAGATGGATCCCAAAGAAATCCCAAGGGCTTCCCCAAATGGGTTGAGGCTGCCCTCACCCATAAGCAGCAATACTCCACTAATCAGCAGTGCCCATTAAACACTTAAATGGTTGTGTTACTCCTATAACTTGAATAGCATATTTTGATGTTATTGTATGGATTGCAGACTACAATACACCGAAAGCACTGTCATGTGCTAGTTGCGGTTTATTTTTTTTTCAGGGAGGGGAGTCGCCAAAGGCGCCTTTCTCCCTGGGCTCCACTTGGTCTACAACTGACCCTGCTTCAACCACCAAGCTCCTACACTGGGACCTGGAGCCGTTTAAGTTTCATGGGGTATATGTGGTTGCTTTGTCACATTTTTGCTCAGGGACAAGTGTTTCACTAGACCAAGCAGGATACATGTACACATCAGAAGAAGGTAATGGTTTTACATTTTACATTGGATACTAGCCATTTTATTTTAACTCAATACATTTTATTGAACATTTTGCAAAACATTTTGAAATAACAACAGAAATAAAAAACAAAAGCACACTGGATGGATACTAACTAGGGAAAGGATTGGGGAGGGGGTTACAATATATAGATAAGCATTACATTAACCTTGTTGAGGAGACAAAAGCGTTATGGAATATGATGGCGCTATATAAATAAATGTTGATGTTCAAGATGAAAAGCGAACATATAAGAGTAATGAAATACAGGACATTGGTTCTTTTTATACACAAGTGAAGGAGTGTGACAAGTCCAGGTGCTCAGAATATTAGATGTACCAAAAGTTCCACTTGGTCAGATGCGAAGAATCAGATGTTGAGAATTTAAAACCAATAGTTTCCAAGTCATGACTTGTCTGGATTTTGGATATGATTATAGAGAGAGATGGGGAAGTTGGGATTTTGTTATATTGGGTTATTCTGGACCTAGTTGCAATGAGAATATGGACTGTGATACATTTATTATGCAACTGAAGCTGCGGGGAATAGTGATGGAGGATGGCAATTTCAGGATGAGGACAGAGCCTTGTTTTAGTGATTAGACTTATCAGGTCAAACACTTCTGTACTGTCAGGATTCCCAATATAAGACCACTTAGAAAGCGTAGTGAACGAAGTGGTTTTTATTAAACACCGGTACATAGGTTTCAGGATTCAATTCGGTAGGATAAGGCAATAATAGCAAGAGAACTCAGTAACAACAGATGTAGTAGTTCAAGAGTCAGTACTAAGAGGCCGGAAAACAAGTCTGATACTGAGGCCGGCAAGGTAGGTGAAATCACAGTTATCAGGGTACCTGGATAACTCAAGAGGTAAGAGGCACTGGAGAAGTCATGGGTGACAGGACTCAGGAGACACGAGACACCAGAGGAATCACGGGTGTCAGGACCCATTAGACACAAGGCACCAGAGAAGTCGCGGGTGTCAGGACTCAGGAGACACGAGGCACCAAAAGGAGTCACGAGTGTCAGGACTCAGGAGACACGAGGCACCGGATGAGTCACGATTGTCAGGTCTCAGAAGACACGAGACACCGAAGCAGTCATGAGTTTCAGGCTTCAGGGGACACGAGGCACCAGAGGAGTCACGGGTGTCAGGACTCAGGAGACACGATGGTGTAACAACTGCAGACACGGGTGCTGGAATAGCTGGGTAACTGCTTCAGACTTTGGAAGCTGGGTAGCTGGGTAAGCAAAACACTGCATACACAGTGACACAGAAGAGTCAAATAAGCCAGGGATCTGAGCCAAATGGTCCACCACAATGGTCCACCACAATACTAGAGAGAAGCAGGTGCAAAGTCATAATCAAAGCAGAGTCAGGGGTCACAGGAACAGGTGCCAAAATGGAGGGACGAACAGAGGTCAGTACCAGGACATCAGGATAACATACAGGAAAAGCAGCACAGTTAATGTCAACAGATGGTCTGGTAAAGACTGCTGGGACAGGCAAGCTATTATTGGCCAGGTGTTAAGCATCCTGGAGTAACAAGCCTAGCTCTGGCAGGTAAGAGAGCAGTCTATGTACCACAGTGCCACCTTTGGTGGAACAGTTGTACAACAGGCACGATAAAAACAAAGGCAAAAGTCCAACATAGAACTGGGCAGACAGGGCTGCAGGAGGCAAATTGTGACATGTACAGCTCCAGAAAATATGTAGATGGGTCCCAGCCTCACCCCAATTCTTCCAACAGAATTTAGGAACAGTATACCAGATCTTACGAAGTTTATCTGGCGTGAGATATAAATTATGTATAATTTTCACTAACATTTCGGAATGGTTGATACACTTAGGGCTAGATTTACTAAGCTGCGGGTTTGAAAAAGTGGGGATGTTGCCTATAGCAACCAATCAGATTCTAGCTTTCATTTATTTAGTACCTTCTACAAAATGACAGCTAGAATCTGATTGGTTGCTATAGACAACATCCCCACTTTTTCAAACCCGCAGCTTAGTAAATCTGGGCCTTAGACATTTTATAAACCTTTGGAAAAAGTTTGTCCCAATCATCATTTGTCAGTGAGAGGTGCAAGTCTAATTCCCATTTAGACTGTGTAGGTAGCTTATTCTCTTCCAAAGGTGATAGGAGGACAATGTACAAAGAGGAGACTTGTGTAACTTGATGATGACAGGATCATAGCTATACTAGGAGAGAGGAGGATTCAGTGTAAGGGAATGAGTGTTCAATGATTTAATCCAGTTGTGAATTTGTAAATATTTAAAAAGTCCTGCATGGGAATATAGTATTTGTATTGTAGTTGAACAAAGGACATGAGATAGTTATTTTTATAAAGATTAATGTTTTGTTAATGCCATGGTCATGCCAGACAGCCAAATGTAGATTGGAATTAATTTAGAAGAGCTAGGATTGAGAGGTGGGAAGATGGGAGAGTAAAGTCATGGATAGACGTAATTATTGTATCCCATACATGAAGGGAGGCAAGTATGCTCCTTAGAGTGGTCTGTTTTTATTATCTCTCCAGATAAGGTCCTCTAATGGGAGGCGGCTGAAATTGTGCTGTTCAATGTCAAGCCATGGCTTTTGAGGGGAGTGGGCTACCCAGTCCTTAAGTTGGTCTAATAAGCAAGTCTGCTGATAGGTTTCTATTTTGGGAGCGGCTTGATCTCTTAAGCTTGGATCTAAACAAACATCCTCTAGCTTGTCTTGGGCATTTACCACTCTATACAAAGTTTAATGCTACTGTATAAAATGTATTAATTAGCTTTTGGGGAACTAAATAGAGCAGAACATGTACAATATCAGGAGTACACAAAGAGAGATCCTGAAGTAGCCTGGCACTACCAATGCCCAGGGTGCAGAGTCTGACGTAATGCTGGTGTTCACCAGGGATCCCCGCAAGGAGGTATGTGCTTAGCTGAGTGCATTGCGTGATGCGGTGATTAGGTCGCGGGTCCTAGGGTGGGTCTTAGGCGTAGTTCGTATGTGGGGTGTAGTGAGCAGTGGTAATTAAGTATCCTTGCTTAATCAAGTGGATACTTGATTAAGCAAGGAAAATGACACAGAGAGTCCCAATAGAAATTAGTCAATGAGCAGGATGGTACAAGGGATCCAGTTGAACCGCCAAGAATCAAGATAAAAAGACAGTTGTCAGCGCTTATCCTTTAATCTGCATATCTGTGTGTGTCTAGAAAAATGAAAACATGAGGTATTAGTTCATATTTTGATCAAAATATGAACTAATACCTCATGTTTTCATTTTGCTAGACACCCACAGATATGCAGTTTAAAGGATAAGCGCTGACAACTGTCTTTTTGTTTTGTATACATATATGGGCATTTATATTGCCACGCAGCTGGTACCACATACAATATGGGATATACCGAGCGCGGGTTTATTGCCAAGCAGCTGGTACCATATATAATGTGGGATATACCGAGCGCGGGCTTATTTTTCTCTGGTTTTGTTTCAAAATATTGCCTTTTTGTTATAGTAGCTGTCCACTAAGCCTATTTAAGGCACATTTTGGTGTGGCTCACAAGCCAGCCCTTGCTAGATGTAAACCCTTATACCTGGGAGGTGAGTGCATCTGATTTTAATTGCATTTTAATGGTGTTTAAAGCATATAGGTCAGTGTAGGACCTGCATATAATGAGGTACCCTTGTCGTTGGGGTGCAGGCTTAAATCTTTTGATCAAAATATAAACTAATACCTCATGTTTTCATTTTGCTAGACACACACAGATATGCAGTTTAAAGGATAAGCGCTGACAACTGTCTTTTTGTTTTGTATACATATATGGGCATTTATATTGCCACGCAGCTGGCACCATATATAATGTGGGATATATCGAGT
Organism: Mixophyes fleayi; assembly: GCF_038048845.1. Classification (NCBI taxonomy): domain Eukaryota; kingdom Metazoa; phylum Chordata; class Amphibia; order Anura; family Limnodynastidae; genus Mixophyes; species Mixophyes fleayi. The sequence goes on along the minus strand of NC_134402.1, from coordinate 342,626,827 downwards.
GCGGGCTTATTTTTCTCAAGAATCAAGATAACACTGGAATATGATTAACTGGGGGGCATAATAGCACAGGGAATTCAGTAATCAGCCTGGAAGCAGGATAGCACAGGGAATCGTGGTGAACAGCCAGGAATAAGTATAGTGCTGGAATATGATAAGCTAGTAGGCAGAATAGCACAGGGAACCCAGTAATCAGCCAGGATACTAATATAGCAAGTAACACCAACTTAGATACAAGCTCTGGCACCGTATAGGTGCACAGAGCTGTCTAAATTCTTTGCAGGCATGCCTAGGGAGCGTGAAGAGGGCCTGGACGGTCAATTGGCCTCAGTATTCAAAGATCAGAGTGCACGCATGCATGTGTGTGTATGTTAAAGATGACTACCAGAATTAAACGCCCGAAGTGGAGAAGGAGACCCAACGGCACTGCACCACTGAAAAAAATATTGTGCTGGACTCCGGGAGCTCACCGGGTAAGTCCATCATGTGACATATAAGATCTTTGGGAAAAGCATCATCTTTATAGCACGTGTTCATCCCAACCACAACGCCCATCATTTAATGAATGAATCAAATTGTTTTAGCAGCGGTAGGTAAATGCAGTCTATAACATTTGATAGATTTGCGGGAATATGTATCACAAACTATTTCAGGGATAAGAAACACCAGGTATTTTTATATGCAGATTTGAGTGATTGGGAAAATGGGAAAATTCTTCACCAAATTCTGATTTAGAAGTATTCAGCTTATAGTAGGAAGCTTTGGAGTATTCCCGGTGAACATTATGTAAAGCAGGCAACAAAGTCTCGGAATCAGTTACAAATAAGAGAACATTATCTGCAAATAGGCATATTTTATAATGAATGTATCCAATCTGAGTGCCCATCATTGATTCAGTGGATCTAGGGGTAAATGTATGAATCTCCGGATTCTTCATCTCCGGCGTGTTCAGCCTCTTCAGCGCTTAAATTTAAAGCGGCGCTGCATTGTGGAGGGAAGTTTCCCTTTACAATGCAGCGCCGCTTTAAATTTAAGCGCTGAAGAGGCTGAACACGCCGGAGATGAAGAATCCGGAGATTCATACATTTACCCCCTAATCTTTTCTGCTAATGGCTCCATTGCTAGGGCATACATAAGTGGAAGAGTGGTCACTCCTGTCTGTGTGATCCATTATTATGTTGAGTACCCTCCTCATGCTGTCAGGGGCTTGTAGGTAGTTATTGAGAGCATTATTTGTAGCCCAGTATCATCTGATAATATATAGTCAGCAAAGCTCCATGGTTTAGGGGGTCTGTTTTAAGCAATGAGTTCCTACTTCCAAACAAGGGGTGCATAGTCGACCATGTGATAGGTAAGATAGTGATATTAGTGATACGTTGTTGGGACCATTTATCTGATAATATAAGGTCTACATGGGAACATGTATCATGGACATAAGAAAAGAAAATGAGGTCTTTAGGAGTAGGGTGATTGGCCCTCCAAACATTGATTTGGATGTGTTTGGTGGAGGGAAAGATTCTATTAAGTTTGGTGTCTGGTGCAATGTTAAAATCACCCACGACAAATTAAGTACCTGCTTTTACCATGTGGATGGCTTGGCATGTTTTCTTAAAAAAGGCTATTTGTTTCGAATTGGGTGCATAAGGAGAGCCCAAGGTAAGTTGGGGGCTTATTTTCCCGAACAGAATATGCTGACTATTTTTATCTACTACTTGTTTTTAAAGTTCAAAGGGGTAGTTGACATTTATTAGGATAGCAACACCATTACCTTTAAATGGTCCACATGCTGTGTAGCAGGTGGGATATTTGTGATCAGTGAACTGAGGGCATTGAAAAATGGGTCTTTTGAATGGACACTATATACGCTTTCTGAGATGCAAAGGATTTAAGGGCTAGTTTGCATTTATTCTGAGAGTTTAGACAGTTATGAAAGGGATCTGTGCCATTGTAATACTTTAGAAATGTGAGCAAAAGCTTGCTCTTTGTTTATGAGTGTCTTGAGGGGTCTTCTCAATGCAATTAGAATAGGGGGAGTAGGGGGATGGATAAATGGGCATGAGAAGTAGAGAGCAATAACTGTAAAAAAAAACAGAAATAGTTTCCATGTGGAAAATAAGGGTTTTGCCACAGAGTGTGGCAGAAAAAGTAATAAAGAGTGGGGAGTGGACCTGAGCTTGGTCCACACTGACATCACTGGACGTTTTATTATACTTATTTATACATAGGTATGTGGTGAGTAAACCAAACCCCTGCACCTTTAACCAATTCAGTCAGACCCCCATTATCTGTACATGACAGTCAGCCTAGACACTATACAGTCATGGCCAAAAGATTTGAGAATGACACAAGTATTGATTTTCACAAAGTTTGCTGCTTCAGTGTTTTTAGACTTTTTTGTCAGATGCTGCTGTGGTATACTGAAGTAAAATTACAAGCATTTTATAAGTGCCAAAGGCTTTTATTGACAATTACATTAAGTTTATGCAAAGAGTCAATATTTGCAGTGTTGACCCGTCTTTTTGAAGACCTCTGCAATTCGCCCTGGCATGCTGTCAATCCGTTTCTGGGCCACATACTGACTGATGGCCGCACATACTTCACATACTTGTCTTATGAATACTTGGAGTTTGTCAGTATTTTTGGAGTTTTTGTTTGTACACCTGCCTCTTGAGGATTGACCACAAGTTCTCAATGGGATTAAGGTCTGGGGAGTTTCCTGGCCATGGAGCCAAAATTTCGTTGTTTTCATTCCCGAGACACTTAGTTATCACTTTTGCCTTATGGCAAGGTGCTCCATTATGCTCAAAAAGGTATTGTCCATCACCAAACTGTTCTTGGATGGTTGGGAGAAGTTGCACTTGGAGGATGTTTTGGTACCATTCTTTATTCATGGCTGTGTTCTAAGGCAAACTTGTGAGTGAGCCCACTCCCACCAGTGCAGAGCTTGCTCAGGAATGGCAGCAGGCAGGTGTGAGTGCATCTGCATGCACAGTGAGGCCTTGTGTCAAGAAGGCCAGCAAAGAAGCCACTTCTCTCCAGGAAAAACATCAGGGACAGACTGATATTCTGCAACAGGTACAGGGATTGGAATGCTGAGGACTGGGGTAAAGTAATTTTCTCTGATGAATCCTCTTTCAGATTGTTTAGAGCATCTGGAAAACTGCTTGTCTGGAGAAGAAAAGGTGAGCGCTACCATCAGTTCTGTGTCATACGAACAGTAATGCATCCTGAGACTATTCATGTGTGGGGCTGCTTCTCAGCCAAGGGAGTGGGCTCACTCAAAATTTTGCTTAAAAACACAGCCATGAATATAGATTGGTACCAAAACATCCTTGAAGAGCAATTTCTCCCAACCAACGAAGAACAGTTTGGTGACGAACAATGCCTTTTCCAGCTTGATGGTATACCTTGCCATAAGGCAAAAGTGATAAATAAGTGGCTCGAGGATCAAAACATTGACATATTGGGTCCATGGCCAGGAAACTCCCCAGACCTTAATCCCATTGAGAACTTGTGTTCAATCCTCAAGTGGTGAGTGGACAAACAAAAACCCACAAATTATGACAAAGTCAAATCATTGATTAGGCAAGAATGGGCGGGCATCGGTCAGTATGTGGCCCAGAAGTTGATTGACAGCATACCAGGGCCAATTGCAGAGGTCTACAAAATAAAGGGTCAACACTGCAAATATTGACTCTTTGCATAAACTTAATGTGATTGTCAATAAAAGCCTTTGGGGGAATTCAATTGGCCACATTACTGTAAAAAGTAACGCAGCCTGCGCACTATCAGGGCCGCCGAGAGGGGGGTAGGGGGAGTGTGTCCGACCCGTTCGTTGGTAGGGGAACTGGACAGTTAAAAAAAAAAAGTTACATACTCACGTGATCACAGCGCCTGCGTCCCTTCTCTCTGCTCCGTTCACACTGAATGTCGGGCGTGACTTGATGACGTCACGCTCGACATCCAGTGTGAACGGAGCAGAGAGCACCAAGCAAGTAGAAAGAAGAGAAGAGAAGATGGAAGAGAAGAAAGAAGATAACAAAAGGTAAGTAAAGGAACTGAGAGGCAAGGGGAGGAAAGCAGAAAGGCACAGTGTGATAAAGGGAGGGAGAGGCACAGAGTGATAAAAAAAGGGGGGGAAAGAGGCACAAAGTGATAAAAAAAGGGGGGAGAGAGGCACAGAGTGATAAAGAAGGGGGGGAGTGGCACAGAGTGATAAAGAAGGGGGGAGAGGCACAGAGTGATAAAGAAGGGGGGGAGAGGAACAGAGTGATAAAGAAGGGGGGGAGGCACAGAGTGATAAAGAAGGGGGGGAGAGAGGCACAGTGTAATAAAGAAGGGGGGAGAGAGGCACAGTGTAATAAAGAAGGGGGGGAGAGAGGCACAGTGTGATAAAGAAGGGGGGGAGAGGCACAGTGTGATAAAGAATGGGGGGAGAGCCACAGTGTGATATAGAAGGGGGAAAGCAGCATGGAGGGCGCAGTGTGATCATAAGAGGACACAGTGTAGTTGTGATGAATGGGCACAGTAATGTGTGTGTTATGGCACAGGGGGCTTGTTGCAATGTAGTGTGTGTGAGGTAGGTGGTGGCTAATTAATGGGTGCTATTTTGTTTGTAGGGTGATGGTGAGGCAATTTAATAGTGGGGACTATTAATTTAAGATGGGGTGGTTTGGGGGCTATTGAATATGGGGGTGAGTTTGGGGAGAATGAGTTCTATTTATTAAATGTGACTATGAATTATTTAATGGCAGTGATGGTTTCCGGAAATAGGTATTGCTAGGGCTGTTTGCAGGGAGAGAGATAGGTTTATTTATTAAATGGGAATACTATTATTTTAATATTGGGGCTGGAGGAAGGCCTAATTATTACTCGTGAGTGCTATTGATTTAACATCGGGGCTGGTTGTAATGTTCTAAATGTACCCATTTTTTTTTTTCAAATAGGGCCCCCAACATTCCAGGATCCAGAGAAGCAGCAACTAAAGAAGGCAGCAGCCACAGGTGGTGAAAGTGAGAAGAACAAGTAGGAGAGAGCAGGACAGTCTGTGAAATGTTGTGATTCTAGTGGGACAATCCCAATTTTTGGTGAGTGTTCTGCCCACTGTAAGGCGCAGTCCAAGACTGTGAACTGTTTATGTACACACTGTATTCTTTTTATACTACACTATGGTGCTAGATGTCCTGAAAGTCAGGAGTACTAGGATATATGTCACGCTCCGGCAAGCGGGCACTGCACCATTGTGTCAGTGGTGTACACAACAATGCAGGTTTATTTTGTGTAGGAGGGTGGCCTAGCACTTTTCACCTGCTAGCCACTCCCCAATGATGCATAGCCACACCCCAATAGTATGACCACACCCACATATTTTTTTTTATAATGCTTAACTATAAGGGGGGCCCATTAAATTGTTGTACCGGGGCCCTGAATTCCTCCTGGTAGCACTGCACACTATTACCATTATTATGGCAATAGTGCGCTTAAATACCGTTATTACAGTAGTTTCAACGTCGGCTTTTTGCTCACAGCCCCCTGAGCTGCGAGCAGAAAGCTTTGTTAATATTACCATAATAACGGTAAATACGTTTTACGCGGCGGCACTTTGGGAGGAATTGAATTCTCTCCTTTGACACTTATGAAATGCTTGTAATTTTACTTCAGTATACCATAGTAACATCTGACAAAAAGGTCTAAAAACACTGAAGCAGCAATATTTGTGAAAACCAATATTTGTGTCATTCTCAAAACTTTTGCCCATTACTGTACATTTATTATACTGGTATGGGGGTTGTCTGCCTCCCTGTACATGTGCAAACAACTGCCAAGGAGCCTAACCCCCTTTCGGCACTGGTGCGCGTTGGTCGGAAATAGGAGATCTAATCTTTATATCTCCAGCCCAAACTTACTGCCATGGCTTTGCCCACAGGGTATGGTGCAACCTCTAAGATTAATGCAGCTCTAGGGGTTTTAGGGCCAAATGCCAAGTGTGCAGCCTGGAATCGCTTCTGGGTGCTTTACTTCCAAGGTTCAATGCTCCTTCCAGGTTCATTATAACCCTTCTGGAGCATGGCAGCTATCGGGTCCTTGGACTGTGGACTGGAGGCATAGCAGTCTGATACTGCCAGGCCCTCCCAGATACCACTAGACCACCAGGTAACAATTTTGTACATATTTTTTTTTTTTAAATCTCTTTATTTTCAGCAACAACATATATGAGAATATTTACAGAAAAGAAAACGGTAGCCAAAGGGACTCCGGTTAGTAGCAAAGAAAAAAACTGCAGCATCGTGAACACATGATATGGTTTATTGGGTGCCAGGTAGCAGAGAACAGTGGAAAGTATACCAAAGGTCGCACATTCTATGGAAATGCAAGACCTTGGCCCGAAGGAGGCTTATGATATATTCAATTGACACTATGTACCATACCCGTAAAACAACCCCCTGAAGGCACAGGGGGTGTGTGTGTGGAGAAGCTTCTTGGCTATCTGCATGCGCGCAGCTGCACACACATGTTGTATCAGCTTATTGCTATGTTTGGTGAGAGATTTCACTGAGGAGCTGAGCAACATGACCAATGGGTCAGGGGTTGCTTCACTGTCCAGAATCTGGGTGAGGAGAGCAGACTCCTGGAGCCACAGGTTGGAAATGTTGGGGCATTTCCACCAAATTTGGAAGAAAGTCCCCACGCCCCTGCTGGTCCTCCAGCAGAGATCCGATGTACCTGGGTAGGTTTTGTATAGCGTAGTGGACACTATGTACCACCTAGTGTATACCATATATGCATTTTCCCTAATTGAAGTGATGATGGATGCCTTGAAGATCCTAAGTCTGAGCCGGGATCATCCCTCCTCATCCAGTGTCTTCTGAGTATTGAGTTTCCATGCTGCTTCAAACCGCTCCAAGGAATCTATGTCAGATGGCAGAATGGAATGGCAAATGAGTGAAAACAATCCCGGGAATCCTATCCAGTACATACTCTGCCTCTCAAAACCTGTAGGTTTACACAATTTGCCCATTTTACATTGAGTTTGTATAAATCTGCATATTTGGATGTAGGCAAAGTGCAAGGACGAGGAAAGACACGTTTTCTCTCTCAGACCCAGGAAGGTTTGTGGAGGGAATTTGCCTGAGATGTGAGTGAACTGAGTGATGCCCACCCTTTGCTATGGCAGGGCGTATGCGGTAGAGTTCCCTGTCAGGAAAGCTGGGTAATGCATAGCATTGTGAGAGCGGAGGGGAAAGTTGTAAGTTCCCATAACTTGAGAAGTCTATCCTTTATGTCGAGTGTGAATTATAGGGTGGGGTGAGAGTAGACTGAGGCTGGTCTTTGATTTTGGGGAAGCCAAGGGAGAAATTTCAATGTGTGAACAGGTGTGAGTGCATTTTCCAGGTCGACCCATCGTTTGGTCCCTGGGGCTAATTACCAGAAGATAATGTGACTGAGGTTGACCGCCTGGTAGTAATATTCAAAGAGCGGGAGGACATACCCCCCAATTTGTACATAATTTTTAACAGGCATTTATATTTTTGTTACCAATTTGTTACCAGTGTTTGAAACGTATTTGGTAGCTTGCAGGGCACAGGTCAATGAATGATATTAAAGTCTAAGGTTGAAGAACACAAGGGACTTTGTTAGGAAGTAAATCATGACTGTCTAAAGATGTATAAGAGGATAAAGTAGCAAACAGGGATTAACGTGCAGATGTTTGCTTTCTTAATCCCATGTTTTGCAATCTCTTTGAGAAACACCTTTTTACAACCAAAAGAAAATTTGATGATTTATGTAAACCAGTTACATTTATATAAATGGCATATTTTTTCTCATTTTCAATGTATCACACATTTCTCCCAGTAATTTTATTTTAAACATAAATACCAAATACAAAATTATAGAACCATATAACATAGTCTTTAAAACAAAATGTAAGTATAAATACTTCTTGTTGAATAATAGAATATACAAATCCTATGTATGTGGCAGTTGAAGTGTAAAATGACTATTTAGTATATTAAATTTATTATAATACTGTATAAAATACAGTCTCTACTTATGTATATGTGATTCTCTTTGTATATTTTGTACTTTCACAAAGGACTATTTAGAAGAGGAGAGAGAAAGCATTTTTGTTACCAAGATTCAGGGACCAAAATACATTATGTTCTAATGTAAAAGAAAATCATATTTAATTATTATTAGTAATAGTGTAATGGTTGTTTTTAACCAGAGCACCACAGTGACATGGGTCAACAACTTTCAGTAAAGAAATGGAGAAACATCTTAATCCATTATTGAGAAAACAAGATTCCCACAGATCTGGCAATGCATTGACACTAAGGAACATGCAGAGTCAATCATACAACTGGTTACAGGACAGTGTGTGTGGTTGCAGACCTTTTACTTAGAAATAACTAATCCATTTCATCTGCAGATTCTACCACTGCTTTCACTTTTGATGAAAATTTGAGATTTTGTTCATCAGTACATTTTAAGATATTATCAGTCAAAAAATATATTTTTAACGTTTGCCAATCCTCATTAAGAATAATTCTAACATACTGCCTTTACTTAGAATGTTAAGCTGTTCATACATGGACAGGTGTCTCAACTGGGTGGTTGGCTGTTGATAAGAATGGCTGGTTGGTTGCACCCGCACATGTAGAAATATGAAATTGGCTGCGTGTATGGACATATTAAGAAGAAATTTTTCATAACTAAATGAATGATTTAAACACACGAGGACCTCAATTCAAATTCTTCTTTGCTTCCCTTCCCCTTGTGGATTCCCTGAGGGATCTAACCTTGTTTGAATCAATTTGTCTAAAATACCCCACAAGCAAGGGTTTGATCTCTATGATATATGATCTATATATCAAGGTTATCCTTGACTCTCAGGGCCGACATGAGAAGGATTGGAAGAGGGATCTAGGACCACCCCACTGACGAAATTTGCTGGGTGGAGGTTAGAAAGTGTCCTGCCACCAGTTCAATTTGTACTTGTATGTAAGAAGCTCTATTATAGGTGGTATTATACCCCTGAAAAATAATCTAAAATGATCCCAACCTCTGATCTAAATTGCTGACGGAATTGTGGCCACAGGGGCATTCTCTTCCACATCTGGTGAACTTGCCCACTTATTATACCTTTCTGGACCAAGGTCCATTCCATCAATAATTCATTTTCAGAATACTCAATACCTAGAGACCCCTGGATCTTACTGCTTTCTCGTCTTCCTAAAGATGTAGACAACCAAACAATTAAACTGGTATCTCATATTCTCACAGCTGGCAAATAGCAAATAGCTAAGAATTGGAAGCAACAATGACCCTCCTCTATCTCTGCCCTCAAAAATTCCATCTGGCATATTGCATGCATGGAAAGCATTACCTATTACCTACAGGATAAACAAGCTTAATTAGATGCCATATGGGCCGCCTGATATTTCAGAGAAAACCGCCCTGGCTGTCGTGAAACAAACAAGGGCACCAACACCTCTCTATATGTGCAAGTTCGTAGCCACTTTCAGGTCCTTCTCATGATCGTATGGACTGGGAACATTCATGAAGTGTAAGCTGCCTCATTCTATTTTGATGTTTTGTATTATCCTGGGTCCTGCAATTTTGTACTTTATATAAACACTCGAGGACCCTTATGAAAATGAGGATTTTTTCTTTGTGCTTAAAGTTATAGGAAAAGCATGTGAACGAATATATATTACAAGCATATTGCGTCACACCCCTGCTCACTGCTCACATCACTTGTGTTTGGAGCCCCTGGACAGAGTACCACGGAGCATAACTAGACATCTGTGGCCTGCATAGCAAAGCTTTGTAAGGTTCCCCCATGTGCATGTGGGCAACAGGAGAGCTGCATGGAAACCAGGGTTTGCTAACCCATCAAACCCAATAAGAATAGATAAATATTGTCCAATGTCTGCACAGTATTTAATTATCATTGGAGTATTGGATAGTTCAATAGCTCCAAGCATAACAAATAAAGTGATGTAGAAGAAGAAGAAATGGTATTGAGTCAGAATTGAAGAGGGCACTACTCGTAAGAGCTTACATACTAAAGGGAGGGGAAACAGACAGCAGGCACGAGAGGAGTCAGTGGAGGGGATCAAGCGCAAGAGGAGACAGGGAAGTTGGAGGTGAGGAGAACAAGGATGGAGAGGGTTAGGTGGATGGCTGGTAGGCCTTGATCAACAGATGAGTTTTGAGAGCCGGTTTGAAGGTGCTAAGATTATGGGGCAAATGGAGGGAGGGAGGTTGTTCCAGTGGAAGGGGGCAGCACAGGAGAAGTCTTGAATTCTGGCGTCGGATGAGGTAATCAGATTGGAGAAGAGGCGACGGTCATTGGCTGAACACAGGGAACGGGCGGGAAAGTGGTAGGAGAGAAAGTTGGAGATATAAAGGGCAGTGGAATGGGAGAGGCCCTTGTAGGTGATGGTGAGGAGTTTAAAGAGGATTCTGTAGGGGAAAGGGAGCCAGTGTAAGGCAAGGCAGTGAGGGAGGCAGAGGAAGAGCGGCGTAAAAGAAAGATAAATCTTGCAGCCGCATTGAGAATAGGAGGCAAGATGGGAGTGGGGGAGGCTGGTGAGGAGAAGGTCACAGTAATCAAGACGGGAAACAATGAGAGCGTGGATAATGGTGTTGGCAGCATCCTGAGAGCGTAAGGGGCAATATTCCGTACTTGGAAGCGACAGGATTGGGCAAGAGATTGAATGTGAGGGGACAAAAAGAGGGAGGACCAAGGGTGACACCTAGGTAGCGGAGTTGGAGAACAGAATAGATGGTGGTGTTATTAGCAGTGATGGATAGATCCCGGTGGGGAGAAGATTTAGAAGGAGAGAAAACAATGAGTTCAGTTTTAGAAATGTTGATTTTGAGAAAATGTGAAGACATCATCATCATCATCATCATCAGTTATTTATATAGCGCCAACATATTCCGTAGCGCTTTACAATTGGGGACAAACGTAATAAACTAATAAACAAACTGGGTAAAACAGACAAAGAGGTGAGAAGGCCCTGCTCGCAAGCTTACAATCTATGGGACAATGGGAGATTGACACATGAGGTTAAGTATACATTTTGCATCTTGGCCCAGCCAGACTGCAAAGGTAGGGTGACTCATAAGCTAAATGATCCTGTCACACAATAATGTTGGTCCGGGGGTAGTTGTCTTGTGTGAAATTGTGTAACAGGCTAAAGGTAGTGAGGTTAAGATGGTGGTTGAGGAATATTATACGCTTGTCTGAATAGGTAGGTTTTCAGAGAACGCTTGAAAGTTTGTAGAACAGAGGAGAGTCTTATTGTGCGAGGGAGAGAGTTCCATATAGTGGGTGCAGCCCGAAAAAAGTCCTGTAACCGGGAATGGGAGGATGTAATGAGGGTGGATGAGAGACGCAGATCTTTTGCAGAACGGAGTTGCCGAGTTGGGAGATATTTTGAGACAAGAGAGGAGATGTATGTTGGTGCAGCTTTGTTGATGGCCTTGTAGGTTAGTAAAAGTATTTTATATTGGATTCGGTAGAAGACAGGCAGCCAGTGCAGAGACATACAGAGTGATTCAACAGAGGAATAGCTATTTGCAAGAAAAATCAGTCTTGCCGAAGCATGCAAAATAGATTTTAGGGGTTTGAGTCTGTTTTTGGGAAGACCAGTAAGGAGGGAATTGCAATAGTCAATGCGGGAGATGATTAGTGCATGAATTAAGGTTTTAGCAGTGTCTTGTGTGAGATATGTGCGGATTCTGGAAATGTTCTTTAGATGTATGTAACATGATTTAGATATAGAGTCAATGTGGGGAACAAAGGATAGGCGTGAATCAAGGATTACACCTAGGCAGCGAGCTTGTGGGGTGGGATTTATGGTCATGTTATCAACAGAGATAGAAATGTCAGGTATGCTCTTGTTGGCGGGTGGGAATATTATTAACTCTGTTTTAGAAAGATTAAGTTTGAGTTGACGAGAGGACATCCAAGATGAAGTGGCAGAAAGACAGTCAGTTACACGGGACAACACAGATGTCGAGATATCAGGAGAGGATAGATAGATTTGGGTATCATCCGCATAGAGATGATACTGAAAGCCAAAGGAACTTATTAGATTTCCAAGAGAAGCGGTATAGATAGAGAACAGCAGAGGACCTAGCACCGAGCCTTGTGGTACTCCAACTGATAGGGGAAGCGGAGCAGATGTGGCTCCAGAGAAATTAACAGTGAAAGAGCGATTAGAGAGGTAAGATGAGAACCAGGATAGAACTGTGTCTTGAAGACCTAGGGATTGCAGCGTTTGTATGAGAAGAGAGTGGTCAACTGTGTCAAATGCAGCCGAGAGATCAAGGAGAATTAGGAAAGAGTAATGGCGTTCAGTCTTAGCAGTGATCAGATCATTAACAACCTTGGTCAGCGCAGTCTCTGTGGAGTGTTGAGAACGAAAGCCTGACTGAAGAGGATCCAACAGGTTGTTTGCGGAAAGAAAGCGTGTGAGGCGAGTGTAGGCAAGTCTCTCTAGAAGCTTGGAGGGGCAAGGGAGCTGAGAGATGGGACGGTAATTTGAGAGAGAGTTTGGGTCGGAGTTTTGTTTTTTTAGAATAGGAGTAATCACTGCATGCTTGTATAGTGATGGAAAGATGCCAGTAGAGAGTGAGAGATTACAGATTTGAGTTAGAGGTGAAATGAGCACAGAAGACAGGGATCTACCAATTTGCGAGGGAATAGGATCAAGAGGACAGGAGGTAGAGTAGGAAGATAAGAAGAGCGTAGAAATTTCCTCTTCATTTGTGGGGTCAAATGAAGGAGGAAATGGCAGAAAGGCATTCAGAAAAATGAGAGAGGAGATGGATCAGGAGAAGAGATGTATGTGAGGATACCACCCTTAGCTGGGATGGAAGTTACCCTCTGTGGGATTCAACTCACTCGGGTAGACCAGGATATATCCAAAATAAGACTTTATTACGACAGCACAACAACACAAGACGTTCACAAGTTACAGGGTAAATGGTAGCATGTATCCTCCAGCAGTCCCCTGCAGTCAGCACTCCAAAGTAATAATCTCTGTCTCTTTCAGGGTCTTATCCTCCCGCAATATTACCACTACCGATTAGCAAAACAGTCAGGGTGTCCCCCAGCCTGGGATACTGGCTCACACCGCCCCTGTCCTGGTAGGGTTTCCTCCAGCGGTACCACGATGCCTGGCCCAGAGTCCTTTTCACTGATGTCTTCTACACCAGGATCCTCCAAACTAGAATAGCCCCCCTGGCATTCTCCTCGCCCTATATTATTTTCTGTATACCCAGGAAGTAGGGTCAAATGTCTCAAACCTCCCCTTTACAGAAGGGGTCTCCCAGTCAACAATTTAGCTGCTAGACATACTGTCCCTGTTACCTTGATTAGACAATAGAATGGCTTGACTCAATTAGCTGTTTTGGCTGGATACACTACACATGGGGTTACAATAGTACATCAAGGAATGACACTGCACGCTTACATGGAACAATAAGACTTTTGACACATTATATCAGCAGGGTTACACAATATAAGTCTGTGATACCTTTTGATACAATTACATTTATATTGATACATATTGATACATTTCCCCATGCTATTTCAACCAATATATTACTGTGGAGGCACAACGCATATGAGTAGAAGTTCTAACCTGATTACCTCTCAGGTTATCTGTTGACCTAGCTAATTAACATGGGCTGCCAACTAGTTAACGCAGACATTGTTCTGATTACAAACCAAATCTCAGCTGCCCCCCCATAGCAATGGACATTGGAGACAAATGGTAATTAGATTAGCTAGCACAAGCAAAATGACTGCTGCTGTTCTGTTATTTTCACACAGTATGGCAATATTCTTTATATTTATACTACATACAATATCGCAGGTTATAGTATGGGCAAAATGTACCTAATAACATGAAATAATAATACACATAATACACCGATGCTCTGGTGTATATACTTAGACTGGGCCAAGGATTAAAAAGTACATTAAACCGTGAGAAACGGGTGATGATTACATAGTTCTCAGTCCAGTAGCAACCTGTTTCCTCACAATGTAGAGTTGAATGTCATCGGCGTAGAGGTGGTACTGGAGACCAAATAAGAGATGAGATTGCCCACAGTAGTAGTATTGTACAGTAGTGTACAGTAAGAAAAGAAGAGGGTAGAGAAGAAAGCCCTGAGAAACTCCAACGGGGAGGGCAGAGGGGGTGAGGATGAGTCTGGAGTGGAAACAGAGAAGTTGGCAATGTAACAGAGTAGTTGGCAAGGTAACAGGTGAACCATGTGAGGACAGTGCCAGAGAGGCTGAGAGAAAGAAGGGTCTGCAGAAGGAGGGGATGGTCCACGGTTTCAAAGGCCATAGAGAGGTCCAAGACAATGAGCAGGGAGAAGTGACCCCTGAATTTGGCCGAGAGGAGGTGATTAGTAACTTTGGCCAGGGTGGTTTCAGTGGACTGGAGTGAAGGGGGCGTAATCAAGAATGGAGGGGTCGAGGAGGTAGTTAGCCGAGAGGTGAGTGGAGAGGTGATTGCAGACAATTGGCTCAAGTAGTTTGGAGGCAAAGGAGAGAAGTGATATGGGGTGGTAGTTAGGAGAGAGGTGGAGTCAAGGTTGGGTTTCATAAGAATGGGGTAGATAAGGGCGAGCTTGAAGGAGGAGGAGACAATGCCAGTGGAGATTGACAGATTGAAGAGGTGTGGAAGGCAGGAGCAGGCGGTGGGGGAGAGGGCACAAAGAAGGTGAGAAGCTATGGAATTCAGTTGGCAGGTAGATGGGGAGAAGAAAGAATGAGAGAGTGGACTTCATCACCCAATGTGGGGCGGAAGGAGCACCAGAGTTGGTAGTTTGAGGAAGGTGGAATAATGACGGTGGCTGGAGTGTGACACAAGGAGGAGATGTCCAGACTGACAGCCTCAATTTTAGAGGAGAAAAAGGAGGCATAGTCAGTGGCAGAGAGGGAGAGTGGGATGGGGGGAGAGGAGAGAGTTAAACGGAGCAAAGAGGCGGTGGGGATTGAAGGACTGAGAAGAAATTAGGGACTTTAAGAAGGATTGTTTGGCAAGAGAGAGGGCAGAACTATAGGAGGAGAAGATAAACTTAAAGTGAAGGAAAGCGGACAGGGATGGAGATGTCCTCCAGAGGCGTTCAGCAGCATGAGTACACTTCTGTAGGAAGCAGGTAAATTTCGAATGCCAATGTTGGTGTAGCCGATGGCAGCGGTTGACAGAAGAGGCTGGGGCAAGAGCATCCAGAGCAGTGGTGAGGGAGAGGTTGTAGAGAGAGGTTGTGTGGTCAAGGCAGACCAGGGTAGGAAGAGGAAAAAGAGGTAGGGTCCAGAGTATGAAGGTTGCGCCTAGTGAGGGTGGGTGTAGGCGGGGAGTGTTCAGGGGAGGACGACAGAGAGAAGGAGCAGAAATGGTGGTCAGAGAGAGGGAAGGGGGAATTAGAGAAGTCAGAGAGACAACATAGATGAGAGAAAACAAGGTTGAGGGAGTGACCAATACAGTGGGTGGAGGAAGAGAACCACTGATTGAGGCTATAGGAGGAGGAAAGGGCAACAATTTTAATGGAGGTGGGGTCAGTGGGCTTAATGCTTAAAAGATCACAGAAGACCAAATTCTGCTTATTTTTTTATTTATTTAATATTGCACTTCAATACAATGGGAACATGCAGGAAATTTAAAATGCAAGGTTTAGTCACACTTATTCTTTCTTTTTATGCGCTTTTTTTAGTTGCAGATTTTGCAATTTTTTTTGTCTGCGCTTTTTTCAGTTGCGGGTTTAGCCCTTTTTTGTGTGTGTGCTTTTTTCCAGTTGCGGGTTTTGCAATTTTTTCTGTGTGCGCTTTTTTCAGAAGCTAGTTTTGCAATTTTTTTGTGTGAAACACCCAACATCAACATAATTGATTTAGATAGCGCCAGCAAATTTCGTAGCACTTTACAATTGGGAACAAACACAGTAATAAAACAATACTGTGTTAGACAGACAGTGAGGTAAGAAGGCCCTGCTCGCAAGTTTACAATCTATCGTATTTAATAAATAGGCCCTATCCCCCCCCTCCCCACTATTACCTGCACAGTACATTATCTGCTAGTCTGCGTGGTAGATGACTCCTGTGTAATCAGACTCCTATGCAGATTTTGCACCAAGAGGAAGATGGCCCTAGCCCATCGTGTTTCGAAGAGAGTGAAAAGGGAAAAACAGAAGAGGATGAGATAGGAGGAAAGGGCAGTTGGAGAGGGGAAATTGAAAAACAGGAGGAGAGGGAAAGTGATTAATAGAGGTGAACGTTGATATGCAGGTAAGTCTGCTTCTCTTTACATCGGTTTTTTTCAGATTCGGTTCTTTATTGGAGGAGTCCTCGGTGTTGTTATGGTGGTATTCGTAAAAACGATTACCACCGGTGATTGGCACATATTTTCTATAAGTAAAGAAATAAAGGAATAAATGGACCCAACTTAAAACAGTATAGAAAAAAGAGTTAGGTGACATATTTCTATAGACTATCATAGGCACCATATTGCAGGTGATAAATGTAATGTATAAACGACACAAGTATAAGTGCCATATTATTGAAGACTATGATAGGCACCATATTTATAATGATTATTGTAATATATAAGCACCATATTATTAAGGATGCTGTTGAAAACAACACAAAAGAAAAGAAGTGCAATGTTATTGGAGACTATGGCGGCTGCCATATTTCTAATTATAATTATGATAAACAGGTAAGTGCCATATTATCAAGAACTCTGCATAACCAAAAACAGAGACTGTGAGGGTGTTATATTTCCAATAATAAATAAAATAAGCATCCTATTGTCAGATGCAAGTTAAAATAAACCCATAATTATTAAAGTAATAGAACACCATTTTACAGACTAGGGACTTCATTGCAGTAAATTATGTAATGGTGACAAATATTCTAATATAAATATAAAATATAATATGTGAGTAAATTTTAATACTAATAAAATCTAATTCAGGGAGATAATAATCATACTTCCATATATAAACAATGTTTAAAACTGGAAAAAAAGGAGGCAGGAATAAATCTTTTAACTAAAGTTCCATTGTGAGCTGTGACACGGAGTAAATCAATGAACTGACATAGGGCAGTTTACAACAGTGAAAGCAAGACCGACATATATGACTATGTGTTTAAAAAGATCAAGAAATATCAATATTCTTATTAAGACCTTAGGGGACCAAAGAGTTAAGTTTGTAAATCCATTATGAGTCTCTATTGGAGATATTGGACCCATATTTAACTCCAAAATGTATAGGGAGACTGAGTTTTTAAACCATTTTTGCTATTTTGTATATTCTCTTAAATCCAGAGCTTTAATTGCATTTTAGTTTTTCCTACATAGCAGAAATTTCAGTCACACTGTAAAGTATAAATGATAAATGTTGAATTACAGATCATTTGGATTTTTGTAATACACTCCCTCTCAGTAACAACTAAAAATGTATTCTGATTCTTATCCATGAATTTACAAATATTGCAGTGTTGGCATAGGATTGATGAAGCAGTTTTATTCATTTGTGTTAACCAATTAGAATCTCTGGGTTCTGTTTTCTCCATTTTACTTTTTAACAAATTGGTTGCTAGTTTAGATTTCAGATCATTGGCCTTCTTGTAGTGATGAGGAAACCAAATTTGCTTCAATCTTTTTGGAGTTGGCATTATATATTTTTAATAAAAGGGTTAAGCTAATTAGTGATTTTCTTCCTCATTGTTCTGCAAGATTGTTGTTTAGACTGTTTATCATCTATTTGCACCTTGTGTAGTGCTTCATTGGTCAATTTAAAAGAATAACCCTTTGGAGGGGGAGAGGGAGAGAGAACACACGGTTACACACTCGTTACATTAATATTGTTACTAGAGAGCAGTAAGACGTCTGACAGGTAACCCTGTCTAGATATCCTGTCACTGATCCTCTCACCGATTAGGGTGGAATTATACAGATAGATGTACTGTTCAACCAGTGGCAGTCGTATATGTTATGAGTGACGGTTACAGTAGCCAATCAGCTGCCAAGTAAAACACACAGGGACGAAGCTGGCGAGCTCATTGGAGTTACTAGGCAGAAGGGGGAGGGTTTATTCCCTGGGCAGCTTGCTGTTGTCCTGGGCATCTTAGCGACAAGTAGGCGGGAATGAAAGTGATGTAAGGTAATTAGCAACGGCTAAATCCCACCCATTTGCTTATTGATACCCCTCGGAGCTCCGCCTTTCACCGGCAGGTCTCTGGGCTCCCAGAGGAGGGGGCGGGTCCGACCTGGGCGGTTCTGACAGGACAATAACAGCGAACCCGGGACAGCCTGTGGCAGCGGAACCCGCCTTCCAGCATTGGTATCGGCCCGTTTGGAGGCTGCAAGACCCAGGGGACGATCCGGCTCTGGACCCAACAGCTGGATGTAGGTAAAGAGCAGATGACAGTGGGGCGGTAATGGAAGTAGTGCGGGCGCTGTGCAGCCGTAGAATCTGGCTTGTCAAATGTGTCATGGTTGATGGAATATAGAGAGAGACATCGTGAATCAGTGGAATCAAGGAGATAATGCCATTGTCATGTGCTAAATATAAAACGGGCACGCTGCAAACCCTAGAATAATAGTGACACCCGGCTAACGTGTAGCAAACTGACAGGCTAAATGCAATATAACATGAATGTAATACTGATGGTTCACACCAATGTAATAAAGTATTCAGTACCAGTAATATACGGTGATCTAGTAGCACAGACAGATAGTGGGAGTTATTAGGGATGCACTGAATCCAGGATTAGGTTCAGGATTTGTCTGAATCTTCAGGATATTCAAGCCAGATTTGAGTTCGGTGATATCTTGATTTCCCAGTAATTTCAGTGAACGAGACACAGAATAATTACTTTACCAAAGTAAAACATAAAGATATATTATTGGTACCCCCCCTAATGGGAATGAAATATGTGGTTTGTTTCAGTGCTCATCTGAATAGGATTTAGTATTGTTCAAATGATGATTGATTTAACTTTTTAATGAGCTTTATATATATATATATATATATATATATATATATATATATATATATATATATATGTCTGTGTGTGATCTAATGATGTATAACTATATAGTATATATTACATACAATGCTAATGCTTGAGTCTAAAATGTGAAAAACCTATGTGTAATAAGTATATTTACAGGGAATATGCTTTGTGTGATTTTTTTATTTTTTTTTAACAGATATGGGGGTAGATGTATCAAGCTGAGAGTTTTTCGGCGGTTTTGAAAAACCAATCAGATTCTTCCTATCATTTACTTAGTCCATTCTACAAAATGATAGCTAGAATCTGATTGGTTGCTATAGGCAACATCTCCACTTTTCAAAACTCTCAGCTTGAAACATTTACCCCATGAGCTCTGCGTTTTTGTAGGATGCTAAGAGCTATCTGAGGACATAGATTATCAGGAAAGCAACAGCATAATTAAAAGTAGTTAAACATCATCTAATGAAATTGCACAACTACCCTCTTTTTTAGTGGCTGATGTATGTATTGTATGTTTTGGTTTAATTTAAAGGCTAATCCCACTCACCATACTAATACAATACCTTTTCTACCTATTTTTCTTAAGTAACCAGTACTGATAGGTATAAAAGCTGTTTTCTAGCTTCTTGATGGAGAACATATTTTCTGAGTAGACCACATTATAGCTCCTGTATCCACCACTTTCTGCGCCATCACGTAGCTTCTAACAGGCGAAGTTCAAAGTCCAAACGCCAATAGTTAGGGGTAATTGCGTCAAATCTCAGTGTAATATATATATACCCAAGTCGTGGAGTTGATCAGTTTTTTACTTCATGGCCAAAGTGGGGCTGGCATTTTGGAGCTGAGCTGAAGTTGGAATAAAGCAAGGGTTTGGAGCTTCAACTTCTGTAGCTCCTGCTCTTTCTGCAAGCTTAAGACTTTGAAATGTAAAATTTGTGCAGCTCCCAAGGTCCCTGCGTGCTCTGAAATGACGAATGACCGTACCCATCAGTGCATAAGGGACCCACATGGCAACACTTAGGTATTTCCGTGCTATGTTTGCACAATCCTTAACACACTATATAGACTACACACAATGCAATAACAGTATAGGAGACAGGGGATACAGAGCAGGCTTAACCTTTATTTATTATAATATCTGGCTCCCTGCTCTTGCCACAGTTTACTTGAAATATATGTGCAGAAATGACTCTGTTCATTGTGTAACAACATTTTTTTTAAAATTTTTCATTCTAGCTAATATTGGATTATTTTATCTGAATTATGCTCACAGCCTTACTTGTATGCTCGGCCATTAATATAATGCATTCAGCATGTATTCTTAAAGGCTTGTAAACTGATTTAATGCTGAATACTGTAAGCAAATGGACATATAGGGGACAATTGTCTGTGGAGTGCCTCTGAATGGTCGCTAAGGCACTCTGTGGCATTGCTGAATTCTCCTCACAAGCCATAGGGGTGCACAGGAGAATCTGCGATGTTGGGGTAGCAATGTATCCGGAAATGTGTGTAGCGATGGCGACACATCACAGACAATTGAATTCCCCCATTACTATCTTCTGACAAATATTCGCTTAGCTTTGCATGTGTTAAGTACATAGTACAATATGTTGCAGGGAGGGTTTAAGAAGACTTGTTTTGTGTTTTGTTAAGTGAGCACAAAATACAAGGTGTTGTCTATGCTTTAAACAGGCATTGTTTTTCAACACACGTGTATATAAACCTTAGGGTTTGCAGACACCATTATTTTGTAGTTCTGTCACAATTAGAAATAAGTTTGTTGCATGGTATGAGATAAATGATGACAACTGATTTAAAAATAACTAATATACGGTATGCTGTCACATGCAGTTTAACTTCCACATATTGTTCCTGAATCACTAAAGAACGCGAAGTAAACCCAATTTGTTTTTTTAAAATTGGTTAGAAAATTCACGCAGGTACGCCCATATTCAGCAAGAGGATCTCAAGAAACGTTTCTAGTTGAATATGGGTACGCTCCGCCTATACGCCACTTGCCGTATGCAGACAGATACAACGCACTGCTGGTTACATATAATGCATATTTATATAAAAAGTCCCATCATAGTGCACAGATGAAAAAATACTATTAAATACATTAACACCTGTTAATAAAAATACTTGAATTTTTTTTTTTAATTTTCACTTCCCTTGAAATACATATAATGCCTACTGTACATAAAATGGATTTTTACAGTTGCTGTTGACTGCAAACACATGTTCTTGCATACATACGCGATCATCATCACTTGTTACTTACACAAACCTTGTTATTGGTGCAAATGATACGGCTCAAAATCACGTACCTCAGAGGTGCATCAAGCTTGAATCGGACAGATGTGCATGCGCTTATTCTTGGCATGCGCTTACTGTACATTGACTACATGCATATACCGTTTAACTCCCTTGTTCCGCCTTTGGAATCTTAGATTATCTGAATATCATTTGCGTTCGAAGATGAATTACATGCACTTCCGTTTCCTGGCATATAGTCCATTTCTGCGCATGTGCAGAGCAATTTTACACAACATACGGCACATATCTGCATTTACGTTGCTTAGTGAATCAGGCCCATCGTGTATTGAATTATATCTTGTTCAACAGAAGCTAAACTCCACTTGAATGCCTGTCAAATTAGTTACTGATAGATTACTATGATAAACACTTTCTGTACATACATCATGGACACAACTGAAAGAGTTCAGAGGTTGAACTGTAGGTCTGTATTGTTATGATGTTCATTTATATGCAGATGATGATAACTACAGGTTTAATATACATAGCTAGAGTAATATCAAGAATCTGTAAAATAAAACTGCTGCTATAGATTTAAATTAACTATTAACTTTTTTGTTTACTTTAGAAAAGTTTATTTTTCATTTGCCAGAGAGCAATATTCCAGAAATTAATATACATAATTGGTATGGATTATAATGTGGCATCATTTGTCTATGCAACGTTTGGTGAGAGAGGCTGCTCAGAGGTTACAAAGCATGTTTAGAAGAATACTAACCCATTGAATATGTCAAATATACTAACAATGGTGGTTTTCTGTATTTTTATGTAGTAATGTGCAATAAATATTGTATTGAATTGTAAATAAGAAAATCTAGCTTTTTTTCCCAACATTTCAGTACCTTTAAAAGTATGTTCAGAATAGAGATGTTCACTGACCTCCGTGTTCTGGTTTTGGATCTGGATTAACATCGTGTTTTTGTTTTGGCAAAACCGCCGTTGCGTATTTTGGTTTTGGATCCCTATTTTTTTTCTAAAATCCCTATTTTATTTTTTTTTGCTAAAATCGCATCATTATGATTCCCCTTTCCCCCCTACGTTATTATTAACCTCAATAACACTAATTTCAAGTAATTTGCAGTCAGTTTTGACCACCTCACAGGTCACAATATTATTTTCATACACTTTCAAACAAAGACTGCAGCAGTTCTTGCCAGTGATAAGAAGAAGGCCATTGTCATTCCTGGGCATAAGAACAAAAAATCCAGCTCTTATGTGTGGAATTATTTTTACCCAAATCCTGACAACAGTTGTCTAGCTGTTTGTAGCATTGTAAAGCCAGTCAGTAGAGGTAGGGACCTTAACCATCTAGGAACCTAACCCATGTTACGCCATTTGAAGAGAATTCATGGAAAGCTTTTGTGAAAATCAGAAACTTATGCTAAAAAATAACAACAAGCAGTCCAGCATCAGCTACCTCCCTTCTCTCAGCTAGATCCCAGCACCTGCAATCTATACCCCCAACGCCTTCATCATTAACATCCTCACAAGTGATCGGAGTTAGTCCTGCATCCAAGTAGAGGACTCCTCCTCTATCAAGGACTCCTCAGAAGAATCCTTGAGCGTTAGACTCACTGCTACTGCTGCCGCTGCTGGGGGTGGATCTTCAACCCAGAAGCAGATCAAGAAGAAGGCTACTAGTAGTTTACAACAATTGGCTGTTAAACAATCCTTTGCAATAGGAAGCAAGTATGAAAGCTGTCACCCAGTCGCAAAGCTGATCACATATGCCATGGCGACTATGCTAGTATTAGATCTGCGTCCAATATCCACTATTAATGCAGCTGGAGTTAGACAGTTACTTGAGGTCTTGTGTCCCCGTTACCAAATTCCATCATGACACCATTTTACTAAAAAAGCTATTCCTCACCTCTACCAGAAGGTTCGCAAAAATGTAATTATTGGGCTACAAAATGGCATTCAACCCACTGTACACTTAACCACAGATATGTGGACAAGCGGAACTGGGCAAACTAAAGACTATAAGACTGTGACAGCCCACTGGGTTGGTGATTCGCCTTCGCCAGCAGGGACAGCAACAGCATGTACCCAAGAACGTCGCATTTTTCAGAGGCAGGCTACTCTGTGTATCATCTGCTTCACTAAGAGGCATATTATTATTATTATTATTATCATCATCGTAGATTTGTAAGGCACCACAGTGCTTCTGAGCGCCATACAGTAGGAAAGACAAGGACATAAATAAAACAAGACATACGTAAAACAAGAACAGACAAGGCAGACAAAATAAATGGAGACATGAAAACAAAGGGTACATTCTAAAGAGAAGAGGGCACAGCTGAAAAAAGAGGAGCAAGTGTGGCTCATAGTAGAGATTGGGATAGTTGTGAGGGTGCATTAGTGTGAATAGTGTTATCGAGGATAAGGTCACCTCTAAAAAGAGATGGGGGTTTTCTAAGAGCTTCTAAAGATTTGAAGGCTGTGAGGAAATCTGATTGAGCATGGCAGGGAATTCCATAAACGGGAAGCAGCACGGGAGAAGTCTTGAAGGCGGAAGTGAGAGGTGGTTATCAGAGACGAGACAAGGCGCAGGTCTGAGGTAATATCGCTGACAACCTGTTTGAAAAACTAAGATGTCATTGCAACATGGCTTATCCTGTTTGGACTTTCCTGAGGATATGTGATTTCTGATATCGCCACCAATATTGTTTAGAGCAATACAGCGGGGGGAATTCCATCACATTTCCTGTTTTGCTCACACAATCAACTTGGCAATGACAATGACAGGCAGGAGATGCTGTATATGTCCCAAAATTTTTATGGTCATTTTCGGGATTCTGCAACAGTATGTAGGAGAATGCAGCAGCTGAAAGAAGAATAGAATTTAGGGGGAATGTACTTTAGTCCATCGCAGTGGAGAATACTTTCTGTGTTGAGCAAGGTGCTGAAACCACTCAAAGTAATCACCTGTGAAGAGAGTGTAGACAATGTTAACTTGAGTCAAGTGATTCCCCTAATTAGACTTTTTGAATAGCAGCAAGAGAAATTGAAGGAGGAAATGAAACAAAACAATTCCGCTAATTATGTTGGCCTTGTAGATTAAGTACTTTATTCGGTTGCCAGGATCCAAGAGTTATCAACATCTTGAAATCGGATAATTACATTTTGGCAACTGTGCTTGATCCTAGGTTTAAGAGCTATCTCTTTTCTTTCTTTCCAACTGACCCAGATCTCAAGAGATGCAATGAGCTCCTGGTCAGCAAGATGACAGTTCAAGTGGTACATGAGACAATGACGTCTCCTCCTTCAGTTTCTCTGGAAATTGCTGCTAGGAAAAAACTTAGCTTTCCCAAGATACCCAGTGGTGATGCAGATGAGTCAGCACAACATTTTGACATTTGGTCTGGTCAAAAAGAATTGCCCAAAAATCGTAACAGCTCTTCCGTAAAACGAACTACAAATTCCATGAGGAAGGCCATTACCGGCAATTACATCACAGACTTCTGTGATGGTAGATTCTAGCGGGGATGAATAAGTATTGTTTGAGGATGATGTACATACTGATGAGGGTGAATATGATGACAGTGTAGATTGCAGGTGCTGAGATCTAGCTGAGAGAAGGGAGCTAGCTGATACTGGTATTCTTTCTAATATTTAGGGTAGAATGGCATGTTGGCAATTTTATATTTTTCTACAGTAAACTTTCACCTTTATTAGAGAGGTGTTTTTTTCTTTACAAATGTACGAGCTTTTTATCTTAATTTTTGTTTCCCTGCCTTAAAACCACTATGTACTTGAACATAGACTTTAGCACATGAGGTAGAGGGATTAGTATCATCATGACTGAGACTGGATAGTGACAAGAACAATGCCACCCCTCCTGTTTCTGTATGAGCCATGGCACTTTAGAATGTCACTGGAGACTTTTAAGAACACTGCCAGCCCTATTATTACAATTTCTGTTTCAGCACTGAACCCTTCCACCTCTCCTGTTTCTCAGTGAGCTATGGTACAGTAAAATGTAACTGCAGATTTAGACCCAGTCTGCCAGCCCTAGTATTTCTTTTTCAGCAATGACAATTATCAATGGAGCAATGGAGCTCTCCTCTTTGTGTGTAACCTATATAACACCGAACAATGTGACTGCAAATTCAGAAGACCAAGCCTGCCATACTTATTAATTCTATTTCAGCAATGACAATTAGCAATGGAGCAAAGGAGCTCTCCTGAATGTCACTGGAGACTTTGAAGAACACTGCTACCCCTCCTCTTTCTTTTCTATGATGCTGCCCAACTGCTCTAGAGACTGGCAAGAACTGTGCTACCCCTTCTGTGTCCCTCTGTGAAATGGCGCTGGATCGCCATGGAGGGCGGTACTTATAGAATCCAAAACTCTCGAGATCCGACGACGTAACAATGACGTTTTGCCTAGTTTTCAATTCCGAAGGCGCGCAAAAGTACGGCTCGGCTCAGTCCTCGGATCAGCTAAGTTTGGGTGTGTTCGGTTCTCGGGGAACCGAGCCTAAGCATCTCTAGTTCAGACACAACCTGGTTCTTTGGTGAAGTGGTCAAATTAGTGATAAAGTCTGTTTGACTGTTTAGCCTCCACCTGCTCTGCTTTCCACCTGGACTACTAAACTTAATGTCCCTTTAGTTCCTATTGTTTCTCACTACAACCTCCCTCTAGAATGTATGCTCTCAGGGGCAGGGTTCTCTACCCAGTGTCTTGTGTTTATCCAGTCTGTCTTCCTTGTTTGTCCCTGTCATGTCTGACGTTGAATTGTTTCTGTATGTCATACGATTTTGTTCTGTTAATTGCCTCCATGCGTGTATTATTCTGCTCTTTACCCTTGTAGTTGTTATATCTACTGTTTTCTTGTATGTCATATTTGTACAACTATGTCAAGCTCTACAGAATCTGTGGCGCCATAAAAATAAACGATAATAATAATAATGTTGGTTTAAGATGCATATAGTAGATCATCTACTATGTGTATTTTGCTGGTGTGACTTAAGTTGACAGTTATTCTTTCTTGAGGTTAGTTATGGCAATATTTTTTGTGTGTTGCGGTAAGTTGCCTGTAGTTCAGTCAGGGGAGGACTGGCAGACTTTAGCCTGGGGGGCAAGCACACAGCACTGGCCCATAAGTAGTGGCCCATCCTTAAAGGGTGGTTTTTGGTACAATATATATTTATCTATATACATAGAGGCTATTTGTGTTGCTTAATCCATATATATATATTTATGCACAGGCCCAGAGCTGGATTAAGGCTCTGGGGGGCCTGGGCACTTTAGACAGGGTAACCCCCTATGATGTAGCATGGTTATCATTTTACAGAAAAAATACACAGGCACTACTGTTTGGTGCCCACAGTTCTGCCTTCACGAGCAGTATACGGTGAAGCGGGACATACCTCCCAACTGTCCTAAGCGAAACAGTCACCCAAATTCGGGACTATCCCACCAGATTCAGGACAGTTGGCAGACTGTCCTGCTCTCTCCTACCTGTTCTTGTCACTGTCACCACTTGTGGCTGCTGGTTACTTTGGCTCTGGATCCTTGGAGGTCCTATTTGGTAAAAAAAAAATGGGTACATGAAATTTAGAAAACTTCAACAATCCCTGGCATTAAATCAATATATCACCCAAGTTTTATAATTAGGCCCCCCTTCTGCCCACATGCTTTAGCCACACATGTCCCCCTCTGCCCAGCACCTTTAGTCACACATGTCATCCTCTGTCCCAGCACCTTTAGTCACACATGTCCAACTCTGTCCCAGCACCTTTAGTCACACATGTCCCTCTCTGCCCAGCACCTTTAGTCACATGTATCCCTATACCCTGTAGCTTCAATCCCAGCCCCCCCTACACACACTAACTCCCCCTTCCTCTTACCTTTTTGTACACGAGTGGCTCCAGGGACATAGAGAACTGCTGCAGCTCTGCACAGACCATAGAGTCCCAGCAGCCCCGCCTACACTTCCTACCATGTGACCACGGAGGTCGCATGACCTGATGATGTAAGCAGTTACTGAGATGCGATGGAGACAGCCTTTGCGGTCTGTGCAGGGGCTGTCACATCGCAGAGTACTCACTGCGGGGGGCATCATCCATTCACAGAATATACAATATTCTGTGAATGAATGATCCGGCTGCAGTGAGTACTCTGCGATGTGACAGCCCCTGCACAGACTGCAAAGGCTGTCTCCATCGCATTACCACTGGACCACCAGGCGGCGTAAAATACTGTTATTCTGTCCGGCCCGGGTGCCATCTGCCCCCCTGCCCCCCGGGCCAGCCCGCCTCTGAGTTCAGTGTAGTTGCTTGGAAATGGAGATAACCCTGACAATCATCTTGCTGACGGGTAGTAACAGCTACCTTCCTCCTATGCAACAGTAGCAAAGGAGAGATAGTCTGAGGCTGCTGGAGAGGACACTGACAGCAGTGGATAAGAGGTAAGTTAAGTGCAAAGTAGTGTTGCAGGGTTCCTTTTTGGGAAAAAGAGAATATTTTATGCTGCATTATTCCTCCTAAATTAAAAGTTGAATTGAGAAGAGTATAAAGTGTAACTCCAAAGTTATTTCTCTGGTACAGGAATGTAATAGATATACTACCTGCCTCCCATTCCCCCTCTACCTTTTACACATGCCCAGCTTACCTTCCTCTTGCCCAGCACACTCAGCTGCCACTGCCCCCCCCTTTAAAATCTTGGTGTGAAAAGGAGTTTGAGCTCACTTGCCCTTCCCCTTTCCCTCTTGTCGCACCTAGAGTGTTGACAGGTGACCATGCCCCTTATTTGTTTTCTTTTATTAAATGTGAATTAATGGAAAGTATGAATTGTTATGGAAATGTACGTGTGAGATCAGTGATGGCTGTGTTTGTGGGAATGAATCTGTTATAGCTTGGCATGTAAAGGGTTACAGTAGTTGATAAACCCATGCATCTACACAGCCACTTGTCACACCCACTGTGCTACTACTCATGTGACTTATGGCAAATTATCCTTTAGACAACCTTAGTTTTTTTTTCTTATTATTCCCCCCCAAAGCATTAGCAAAGATATATGCATATTATCGGAATGGCCTGGCTGATTATGAGCACAGCTAGATTGGAGTTAAGAAAGTAATTAGATGTGGTATTTTGTGATAAACTGTCACGTGCATTTTGTTATTTTGACCACCCGCAGTTCTCAGCATGATAATTAAATCCAGTTTTCAAGTATGTTCTGTTCACTGCAGCTTTCAAGCAATGCAGTGGTTAATTTAATTGTCTCTGTTATTTCTAGTATATGTGTAATCATTGTAAGGGAGGCAAAACTCATGGCCAATTTGTATCTGAGTGTGACATAACTGCCAGAGGCATTCTTGGCTTATTGCTTTTTTTTACTTTCTCATAGTATATTTTATAAGCACTGCATCCCCTTGGTTTGTGTTAATTCCTCCTGAATGAATTTCACCCAATTTAGCCACATTGCTGATAATGTTGAGATCTTATTGGTTCTTGCCATTCTCTTTAGCTGTTACAGTTTTATTCCATCAATGCAAGCTATCAAATTGTCATATGAAAGTAATTTGAATGAAGACACTAAAGGGAGACTGTAGCTTGTTTATTTTTGATATGTTGCTACGTTCCCTTTAGCATGCTGTTTTTCTTTAAAGTGTCAGGTTCTTTTGAAAGGGTTACATCTGTGTTAGAAACGCTTGAATGTGACAAGTTGCACGCTTTAGGAGTGTTGTTTTTGTGAGTAGCACCTTTTGTTGTTACTATGCCATATGAGGCAAGATTTAATTGTCTGAAATGCCTAGCATGGTTATGGTAAATGCACAAATCATGGTAAGTTGGTTTATGTGACTGTAATGTCATGGTTTTTATCTGTTTACATCAACATGAAATCATGTGTTTTGCTAATGCCTCCATTACCAGTACTCACATGTACAGTACACATAATTTGACACCATTTTTTAATACCAGAGTGCAGTACATTTTAAATTTTGAGTGGTGGGTTATTTTTGAACCCACTTGTGGGAAGCTGTATCTGAAAGTTTTCCATCCAAAATTCAATATGAAGAATAAACAATCACACAATAAAGCAAGGGAAATCATAAACCACACAGCCTCTTTTGATCCAGGGAATCCTTGAAAAATTCTCCTCTTCTAAAAATACCCTCTATGTCATTAATACTCACCTCCAGCACACAAACTCCCCCTTCCTACCCCTGTTTTTACACAAACCGTACTCCTGCAAATACATACCCCCCATCAGCACAAATTAACATAAATCCATATTATACAAGGTAATGAAGGATTTGCGTTTTCTTATGTATATATGGATGGCAGTTGCTGCCTTATGGGGAATGTAAAGAAAAGGAGGGCGTCCCTACCCTCAAGTCAAATGAAACAACCAAAATTGAAATTGAATTCCGAGGTGCAGATAATTTGTGAGCTGTGATTAGTGTAATATAAATATATATATATTATATAATATGTGTGTGTGTAAACTTTTTATTTAAAATGTAATCTTGTGTATTAATGCATGTGTATATATGTATATACAAAATATAATGTGCACATGATCCGGACCAATATCAGTAGAGGTGATGACAAACACTCAAAGTAATATTGGTAACTCCAGAATCAAATTTTTAAATCATGCATAACCAAAGTGGTCATACCAGATCAAAGTCAGTAACAGTTAGACCATGATATTGAACCATTAATTCCTGGCAATAGGCAATGTTCCAGTGAGCAATAAATTAAGGAAGTCAACTTGTGTGTGGAGAAATGATTCAAGCAGTGCCAGTTGTTAAAATGTACCATACACACTAAATAAAACTCAGTATGTGTATGACTCACAAAATTGGTGCCCAAAGTTCCATATCTGGGGTATGTGTTTCCAGCAGTTGGGTTCGGTTACAGAGTGCATTGTTAAACAGTCTCAGTAGGTATCTTGCCCGGATGACTGACCGATCCTTCCAACACCTGTAGTCTGTCCGGATCTTACCCCTCTCTTAGGTGCTCTTCCAGCTGCTGGGGATGCAGTTGTGGCTCTCACTGGGTTATTCGTTACTTCTTGGTTCCTCTGTTCATGAAGGGTCTGTGTGATAGTATAGGAATCTGACACTCGCAGAGTGATTGTAATTAGTGGTGCAGGCAATGAGTGATTTCTTAGTTTTTAGTAATGGATCCAATGTGTTTCACCCGCTCAGGGCTTCCTCAGGGATCAGTTAGGTATGGGAAGTATGCAGATTGAGTCCTTTCCATGTTTTATAGGCGGTTACTAAATAGTGGAGGTCAGTGATGGGATCTGCCCATTTGATTGACAAGTCTTTCTGTTTAGTTTCCATATGGGTCATTCCATGCCAAATCATCACAGAAAAAGTAACTTTTCAACCTGACCATTTTAGATTTTTGTGAAATTTGGTAGCATGGTAGACGACATAAAGTAACTTTCATATGTAAAATTTTAGCTCTCAGTGATATACTGTGTTCATGCAACAGAGTTGCAAACGTGACAAAAAATTTAAAGTTTATGCTTGCAAGGTCAACTAAAACGAATCATAACTTTGCTTCTCATTATGGTAGAACTTTCATGTTGTTCTTGTTGGTCTTGGCTAAGGGACCTTAGTTTTCATTAAAAAAATTGTTTAATATTTAAATATTGACTTCTACATTTTAAGGTCACATGATGTGATCTATGACCTTGAATATTTAAAAATGTGTATGGTTAATTTTTTTTGTACATTAAAAGTATGTTATGAATTTTTTTTTTTTTTTTTTCATGTTTGCAACCCTGTTGCATGAACACCGTGTATCACTGAGGGCTAAAATTTTACATGTTAAAGTTGCTTTATGGCATCCGAACAAACTTCACGAAAATCTAAAATGGACGGTTGGAAGCTGTGATGATTTGGCATGGAATGACCCATATAGGCTAAATTCTAAACGATTAAGTCCATATAAATATTAATATACAGTACATCTTGATATCGTTAGACAAAATTTTGCAATATTTTAGTGACAGCACAATAAAGTTTGTTCTAATATTAAATCATAGGGTGAAGGTTGTTATACATGTTCATGGATGAATGAACTATAAAAAGGTATTCAGTTCAAAATCAATTTTAACACCTTTTGGTAAAAGGATTTTAAGATTATAAATCCATATTATTTCTTCCTGAGAGATTAGTTTAATATAATCCTCCCATGATTTTGTTAACTACAAATACCAATGAATCTTAATTTTGGAGGGGTCATGATTATGCTATTTGCTGAAATGGTCAGGGACACTGTGTGTTTTGAGTTTACTGCTTATATTTCTTTGATGTTTTGAAATCCTAATGCTTAGTTTTCTGATTGTTTACCGCAGGGACATTCCAATAAATAAATTACACCTGCTGTGTCGCAAGTGATTTTGTCTTTGATGTTGTATGCTTCCCCAGTGACTGTTACAGCTAGCGTCTCAAACATAAACTCCTAGAACAAGCCGTTCTAACAAGCAGCCGCCTTTCCCGTAGAGTGAGTCTTGCTCACAGGTATTTGGATGCCCAGTAATCGGGCAGAGGTCAGGGCAATTGGAAAACAGGCATGATTCGGTAATCAGGCAGAAGTCAGGCAACAGGCAAAACAGACGAGGTCCAGTAAACAGGCAGAATTCAGGGCTACAGGCAAAACAGGTGAAGTCGGGTAAACAGGCAGAATTAAGGGCTACAGGCAAAACAGGTGAGGTCGGGTAAACAGGCAGCGGTCACAAGGTCGTCAGACATTCAGAGTAATGAGAACACAGGCACAACCTGTAACTGAAAGAAATGAATATTGCACCAGGTGGATCTAATATCTCCTCTATTTTTGATATGTCTCAAATGAAGGGATAATACCCATTATTTCAAAATTACACTGGGAGTGGTGCTCCCACACATCTAAAGCGTAATATAAGAGTAAATATGGGGGGGGGGGAGGGAAGAGATGTGTATTTAGGGCACTCAAAGACCAAAATAAAATATAATATAAAATTTATTGATATGCATTAAAATAATGGTCTATATATCTTGAACAACATTAGTGAATTGTTAATACTTGAATATAGTATGAAAAAACAAAAAATGAAGAATGACTGTTAAAATAGCAGAAAAATACTGCTAGGCGCGCCATAAGCTTTTGTTGGATTCAGTATATATAACTATCAACTAATATTGTCACTGGAAAAACAGAAATTTGTTAATTAAATGTTGTTAATATTTAGCGATTAAATCTTACTGGCATATATAACCGGAAGATATTGACTACCCTAATCCAAGTTGCATGTAATATGGTAATAATTTTTCATTTTCTCTACATAACAGTTATATAGTTGATTCACCAGTGAATCTATTTGTGTCTACATATACAGATTTTCGCCAGTAGGGGGAGTATAATACCGACTATAATGATCCTCAACTCTAATAAGTAGCCTGGATAGCTTTGTTGCTCGGTATTAATCCTCCTTGATAGTGTCAGAGAGTATGCGATCAGTAGTATCCACCTAATAGAGATTGTATTTATATATAATAGATTGTTGTCCCTTAGCTAAATATCTACTAAAATTTGCTAAGTTTGTCTGTATGTTAGGCCTAAAAACTGAGAGAGCCTGCGGCACATATTGACGCCAATGCGCGTTTCACTATTCGCTCTCCCTCTCCCACCATCCCAGGAAAAGATTGGCATATGTGGGGGCAGACGTGGGTCTGCCCCCACATAAGAGATACACATGTCTTCCCTTTCCCCCAAATTTACTTTCATACAACCAATAGCTGGTCAGCAATAGTGTAAACTGAAGCTATAACTGGCAGGGAAGCTAAGTCCTCCCTGCCTTAAATAGTACTATTGCCCAATCGGAAGCAAAGCTGATCCCTGCACTAATTAGCCCCCAGAGGTTTGTTAATTAAGTCCTCTAACTGCGCGCGTGCCCTGCTGTTTGTCAGCTTGCCAGAGGAGGCGGCAGTGGAGAGGAAGCATC
The DNA here is from genome assembly GCF_038048845.1 of Mixophyes fleayi. Classification (NCBI taxonomy): domain Eukaryota; kingdom Metazoa; phylum Chordata; class Amphibia; order Anura; family Limnodynastidae; genus Mixophyes; species Mixophyes fleayi. Next base: position 342,593,507 of record NC_134402.1, on the reverse strand, counting down.
CCGGCAGCCCGGGCAACAGCCAGGATGCAGGAGAGCAGCATGGCGGCCTGTGATAGTGACATTTGATTTGAAAGTGCTCACCGATTACGTTGATTCGTTTTGCATGCAGTACATCTGCTGTAGTGAAAGAAACCCTTTTTTTTATCATTCAGCCAGGTATTTTGAGTTATGCCTTACATGGAGGTATGGTGCTTTTCACTAATTGGGTTTTTGAATTTTCTGCTCTTTTGTAGATAAGTCTGGGTTTTAGGGTTAAGGATTTTCCTAAGTTGATCGTCCCCAAAAGGATATTCCAAAGGTTTTTGATAATACCCTCTACTTTCTTAGAATCCTTATTGAATGTACCACTTACCTGTATCTGGCACATCTCTCTTCGGTCCACAATCTCTGGGGTCCTCCTCCGGATCTGGCATGAAACCCTCTTAGAGGTCCGTGACATTTGGAGCGGAAGCCGTGAATTCCATACTTCCTTGCTGGGGTCCCTGGCGAACACCGCCCTGTTCGTTAGACTCCGCGCCTCTTTGAGGGTAGTGTCAATTCAAGCAGATTCCACGGCCCTTACTAGCCATCGGATTGTGACACCTCCTTTGCCTCTCCGTCCTCTTTACTTCATGGGTGGACATTGAGCATAATTATCTCATGTTGGCATCCCTCTCCTACATCTGGAAATTCCACTTAGGAATCCCCTTCCCTTCCTGGCATTTCTCCTCATTTGAAAAATTATGTATCTCCTCGTCTCTGCAAAAAGGCATGATCTCTTTTATATACAGTATTGCCCAAGATGTTATATTGACCTCCAGAAGGCGGCACGAGGAGGACTATTGACAAATTATTAGTGTGGAAAATGAACTGATGGCTACCTTTACTCTAATTAAAGAGAACGCATATAAAGTTTACTATAGATGGTACTTCACTCCGGACAAACTTGTCAAAATGTATCCCTCTAATTCCTCAGCCTGCTGGCGTGGATGTGGACAACAGGGTTTGTTTATATACACATGATGGTCATCCCAAAAATATCCTCTTTCTGGGACAGAGTCAGAACCCTCCTTTCCTTGCTCCTTCTGTGTCCTGTCTGCAAGGACCCATTGTCCTCCTTCCTTTGTTATCCACTTCATGATGCTCATAGACAATCAGAAAAATTGGCCTTTCATATTCTCGCTGCTTCCAGGTGTTTGATTGCCAAGACTTGGAAACTGACCCTCCCTGCGATTCTGCCCTGAGTTTATTGCCTTGATGGAAAAGAGTACCTATTATCTGCATGATGAGGATGATACATTCAATCAGGTCTGAGCATCCTGGCTGCACTTATTATCCTACTCTCCCCCTTCCCTCAAGTACCCCATCTTCTGAGTTGCTCCTCTTACCAGTCCCCGACTTACATACGTCTTTGAGGTCATTTTGACTAAAGTTGACCAGCCCACCCCACCCCCTTCCATAACTTTTCTCCACTTGCCACCCCAACATAAAAATGACAAATGTTTGTGACAATGTATAATGTTTACTGCTCCTTGTTCTGTATCCTCATCGCGATTGTTTTTCATACTCTACAATCTGTTATTTTTTTATGTTTGTGTCTGAAAGCTCTAAAATAAAAAGTAAATCAATAAATAAAAATTCCCCACTTGATGAACATATATCTAAAAGTAACCTCTTCCAGCAAAAACTCCCCTCTAACAATTAGATCCCCTATTCATACAAATGTATATCTCATTCTAGCAATCTCTATTTCCTTAGTAAATAGAATTTGTATTTTATTTTTTTTCATATCAAGAACTTTTACGTCCAATAAAAAATCCTCTAACACAAACTCATCCTCCTTCTTCCAAATGAATTATCTTATCAGAATACAAAACCAATTACAGCACAAAATTCCCCCTTCAAAAATCACATCTCCTATTCCTACCCCATACAGTCACAAGCTACAGAATACTGCAGTGGGACAATGCATTTCAGTAACCCTGAGATCTCACTGCCAGTTCATATAGTAAAGCTGCAGTGGTTTCATTCAAATCCTATAGGGTATCACTTTTCTTTCACCAGGACACATTTGCCTATATTGTGAGCTACTGCTGTTGGCTATACTATAGTGTGTAAGTGACTGGAGTATAACAATTATTAACTTGAAACATTTCAAGAATAGCTAAACAAAATTAAAAGGTCCTACTTTAGAACTCCATCTTTTGAGTATATCTAAAAGGCATATTGTTATTTTGCTGACAGGCAGCTCCTATGATGGTATTTCAAAGTGGTCAGCTCTGTGCTGTATATACTAAAAGCGAAGATTTACATGAGATTAAAATCTTATGTGAACAGTTAAGAGGGTAAAAAAAAATGTCAGCTTGAACATGCATTAATGTTAACAGATGTACAAGGACAGCAATATGGCAAATTTCTTTTGGAAATGTCTAAATGATTTTCTGAAACAACACTGTCCTGACATTTATGGAAAGACAAAACAGATGAATTCACCCTGTTCTACATGCTTATTGTTTTAGCTCGATTTCATATGCACAGTATAATTTTTAACTGGTGGACCATATTTGCAGCAGAGTGGTTGGAATGGTAACTATGCCGACACTTGTTTATCCAAACCTCTTTTCAAAGTTGTCCTTTTTATCTTGCTTCCTCTGCTGAAAGAACCACTTATCAACAAAATTTAAATATGTACCATGTGGATAAAATGCATTATTCAGTGCTACCCTGACATTCCACTGCAGATCTGTTTTAAAGAGTTTTAAAAAGTAAAGTGTTACCTGTTCAGTCTATTACAGACACTTGAAGGTCCTCACACGTATTTAGGACCATGTCCTGTGATGGATTGTCCTATCTGGGGTTGGTGCACTGTGTGTCTGTAGTAGCTCCTGGGAGCTCTATAATACTGAACAGTTTTTCCCAGGGATGCAGTGTTTCGGAGTTACAGTACCCCTGCCAGGTTCCTGTTGATCTGCGGCATCACACTCCAGTACTCTGCTAACATGGCAGCACAGAAGTGAAGGCTAACATGCTTGACATATTTAGTTAGGTATAAGCATACCAGTTATTTCATATTTTCATATATATTATTCGGCTCGGTTATACACAGTCTGGTATATATTAATTTTGAATTCTGTCTTAATTTGCTCTTTAAAAGTACTTGTTTGTGTAATTATCTCCATCTAACGTAAGTTTTTTTTCAATCGGGAGTAACCATAAAGTATAAATGTTTTTGTTCATAATGGAAGATGTAAGACTGAAGGTCTGTGGCACTCCCAGGCGAAGGTGCACTTGATGCAGCCCATTAACGGGATTCCCTTCTCCTGTTATCAATAGGGAAGTAATTTATCCTTCAGAAATTGTATCTGCCGTCAGTAAGTTCAGATTGGTTCATACCAACTGCCTCTCCTCCTATTGATATATTGTTGAGATCTGTTATTTTTTTTCCTGGCCAACGTCTTCAGGAAGAAAGGGAACAAAAATGTCACTTTCCCACTGATGTAATGCAAATCTTGTAATCTGGCCTAGAAATCCATTTAATAGAAAATATAAAACATATTTGGTTCACATCACGTACTAGGTGTGCAGTGCAGAACACCATGATTTGGCAAAGGTGTATGCAGGTATTCAGCCACATCAAGGTGCAGGTCTACTATCCATTCTAAGGTGACACCTTAACAGACTAGGTTTACAGAGAGGAGTAAATATCTGAAGAAATATGCTGTGCAATACAATTTTAGAACCATCACTGTCATTATATAATCTTTTTCTGTTTTTCCTCTAAAATACTGCTCAGTTTAATCTCATATATGGCTTAAATTAATCTTGAGTGATGGGACACCGGGACTGCTTTTATTACATATGGAACGTTTTTGTGTTTGAAGATTTGTTTTACATTGGATAAAGCACGTCTAGAAAGATATTATTATGCCAAAGTGCTACTGGAAATTAGAAAATGCGTTCCATTAAAATGATAGGATGAGTCTGATCTCCATCAGATCACCAGATTGTGCTGTGTAAATGACTGTACGCCCCTTTGCACAGTAGGGAGCTTCCCCAGAAATTCACCTTCTCCACCCCTTTATCTCATGTCAATAATCTTGCCATCGCTTTTCCATTGTTCTGCAAAAATATGAGCACCGGTGTGTCTAATCCATAGATGGAAAGGAACGCCCTCTCTCCACCCAACTCCTCTTATCTTACATCTAGATGCATCTGCGCAAATTGGAGAGTATGTGCTTTGTAAATGAAGCCCTCTATAGATTAGTATAAATTACGTAAACACTTTGGACTTGTTCACACTTTACAGTTTTTAAATTTTAAATAAGAGACACTGGTGCTATTCTAAACTTTTCCAGTGTAACACAACATATTTCTCATGTACAGCAGATTGTATAGGTAAAAGTGCATATAAAATGTATTATAAATGTATCACTATAGCATGCTTTAGTTTTTCTGGCATGCTGGAGCCAGATGAAGATGTGTTTGTATTGTTTACGTCACTTTGCAATATGTTTACACAGGTTATCTTGCCACAGGGTAAAATGATTTTATAGTAAACTGGTTTAAAACTAATCATCACATCTCAGTTTAAATTATAAATGTAATAAGTTTTCCATATACATTTTATGTACATCAGACTGTCCGTTCAAGTAACCTTACTTACCATTATCAAGTCAACTTATCACCATCTATAGTCTCACATGTCATCACTAAGTCCCATATACGTCACAGCCCTGAGGCCATGGGTTCATGGTACTATCTGTGTATACTTTTACCGTGTGCTTCCTCTGGGTTCTCCGGTTTCCATCCACAGTCCTAAAACATACCGGTAGGTTAATTGGTAAGCAATTTAGAATGTAAGCATCAATTGGAGAGGGGCTGATGTGAAAGATTCAGAATTTCCTAGAAAGCCTTGCATAATATGGTATACAAATAAACAATAATAAATTGGAGTAAAATTATACAATGAAGTAATAAATTAATGGGATGTTGTCAACATTTAGTTATGTCCAGTTCAAAAAAAACAAAAACTTTTTTTCTATTAATTGAGAATGTGCTGAATCTTGCCGTACTAAGCAGTTCATTCATAATCTATATTTGGCAAAATGTTCTGTAAGAGTGTTTCTTGATAAATATGAAAAGTATGCCTTTTCTTACCCTGTGTGACCAAGAGCCACAAACATTCAAGATGAATGAAAAATTTCACAGGTAACATAAAGGGAACCAGAGTCTATTTTAAACATTTATTTCATCTGATCTGAAGAACATTTTGGAATCAGACAATTATGATACCTGCTGGATGATGGGTCACTACTTTGATAAAATGTTCTTAAAGTAACTTTCTGGCCACATTTTATGTGCCTATTATGTCTGTGTATATGTATGTTTGTGTATAAAATATACGTGTGTGTGTGGATATATATATATATATATATATATATATATATATATATATATAAGTTCCTGAAATCTTTACAATTCAAAGCAACACAATTCTGAGACTCATAGTTGCAAACTCCCAAATTCTGTGTACGTTTCTCAGGAGAGTAGGCAAGTCTCCTGCCCACCTTTATTACAGTTAGTGAGGTGAGGGGCCCCCATGATGGGATTAGTTGTGAACAGTGTCATTTTAGCCCCGACCCCTGCGGTGGAATGACGTAATTGGGGAAGAGACAAAATTACACAATTTTACAGTGCTCTGCTCCCCTCAGTGGTTGTACTTCACATCCCCTGTGGGATCTCCTGGTGGGGACAATAAAAACAAATTGGCAAGAAACCTGAAACTTGACCTGGGATGTTGCTCACATTTTTAAGCTACTTGTGCTAATCCATGTGTTTCAAAATTGGTGAGTCCTGTCCTCATTTAGCTCTTTTTAACTTCTGGGGGTAAATGTATCATCCTCCGGTTTGCCTTTGCAAGCCATCGCGGCTTTAAATTTTCACTGCAAAGTCGCCGGTTTCCGGCGACTTGCAGAAATCAGAGGACGATACATTTACCTCCTGGAGTTGTGTCTCTAATGTTGAGATTTCATAAGGTAAAATAGGTTAACGTAGGTTAAATTATTGGTCTGTTTGTGCTGCCATCTTCCGACCGCACTACTAGTGGTCCCCATGCATACATACATAGTACTTAAATGGAAGGAATATTGATTTTGATATACACCTTGGTTGCTGTAACTATGTACTTATAGAAGTATTATTATTGTTTATTTTGATTGCTGTGTAAAAGGTTGGTAGCTCATCATAATTGCGTGTTACCATATATTCTGTACGTCTGATTTGCCACTATCCAATTCTCTTCATTAAATTCCCATGCTATGATTTTTGGCAGTATGGTATGTGGAGTTATAATCATACACTTTCACCAATTATCTCTTGTTTTCAAGAAAATTAAAGATGGTTATAAGTGGTGCAGTGATGCTCCCCTTCGCTACACAGTATGTTCACCCATGTGGATATGGGACATCTCAGACGTCCTTTTTGATTTGGGCAATTCTGATCCTTAGTTTAGGCAGTTTAACCCTTTGATGTGTTTGGAATTAAATGCTTAAAGAACAAGTGTACCACTATTTAAAAGTACTTTGTCAAAGTGTTGATATTCTTTAGATAGAACTAAATAGAGTTGTCAACACCCTCCCCAACCGTACGCCCCTTTTGCATGCACAAAGAAGTGGACATGATACTGTTTAAATCAGGTAAGTGGGACTAGTATACTGAACTAGTGTGGGACCTTTGGAGGTTACAGATAAGAAGATCACCGGATTTAAACTTGGCAATATAAACTCCATCCAGTAATAGGCATTTTTGGTATTGGGTGAAGGTGTTTTTCTATTCCCATTATGTCAGAGTTAGTTTAGCACAGAGAACAGAAAAGCAGTAGTAAGATATCCAAACCATACATTGCCGAATTTAGCAATTTATGATTGGTAGGGAGAATTAGACCTAAATGATTGGATCACATAGAACAGGAGTTGACAGCAAACTGATCATTGCTTCTCTCCTAGCTCAAACTCGCATACTCATATAAGGGTCCTGTATTGTATTGACATTTTTGGTATCGCTGCCTCTCAGTATCTGTAGATCTTTTGCAACTCCCAATAAACATAAATCAGTGTGTTTCTGTCTTCTCCACATCTTCATCAAGTTAAAGGTATTGGAAAAAATCTTTGCTAGAACATCACTAGTGCTATACAATTTTGAAAGTGTCTTGTATGCTTACTTTTGTGTCTTATTACTAATTGATTTGTGTACTAGAAGAAACATCTACCACTAACCACTGTCTAGTGCTGTTGAACTCTAAGCCTAGTACGATTTTCAAGAGTTTCTCCTATTACTCTGTGTCACTAGTGTTCCCACATATTAGCATGTCATAAATCTGTTGCCCCAGATATTTAACTGTGATAGGCCTATTGAAATCCAGACACTTTGTGTAATCAACTCTGTAGCTGACATGTCTTTCTGCGACTACCAATACCCGATAAAAGAACTATGCAGTCTGGGTGGAAAATGTGGGTTTTGTAGGTTTTTCATCATGTACCATTGATAATTAATCTGATGCTGGTGTTTGGGATGCACCTAGTGCTCACATCCGATTCATAGGGTCTTCATCCTGTAAGTGCATTTATTTTATTTGTTCGCTTGATCTGTTGTCAGCTTCTCTATTTTTATCTAGCACCCTCCTATACTGAGATTCACTCCTGTGGAAATGGGTGTGGAGTCTTTTAAGTGCATGAACAGTGATGCCGCTGACGATACCTGGAATAAGGAAAACTTTACCTTGAATCAATTTAATCAGCACTGACACAGTTCTTACATCTTGTGAAATGTTTCATTTATAAACCTAAAAATCCTGTAATTCAAATAAATTGTTCATTGTGTGTGGTTCAGTCGCATAAACATAAGAAAAAAAACATTTTAAAAATCCCCACCCTGTTTCAGAGCTGGGAACACAAACTCCTGGCTTACACCTTACACCTTAGTTATAATGTTTTCTCTTTATTTAAAGAAATAAACTATATATCTATAAAGTATATTTCTAAAATCTAATACTTGCAGTTTTTGTTACACAATATGTTGACAATTAAAAGTAGATATTGGACTTTGTACACTGTAATTTGAATAATGTCTAATTTATTTTAGGAGAAATTACAGAACATCTTCTATTTTGACCATATATTATTTTTGAGTACATCTAAGCTAACGCATGGTTTCCCAATTGGGTTACCAACAATGTTACATGAGCTATAAGTGGTCAGTGAAGGCCATTTATTCTGTATGATACAAATCTTGTCTTACTCTCTAAAGTCATATAAAAAAAGGTTGTAGAAACATTAGCCAGAGCCTATATGTAAGTCATAAGTAGTGAATTTTCTGAATAATTACCACTTTGCAGCAATAGCTGTTAATTCATGTGTGTGACAATTTTGTCACCAATTAGTAAAATGGCAACTAGTATTTATTTCTTTGTAAATGTTATTGCTAATTTTCCATTTGGGATATCTGTCGTTGATATGGGTAAAATAAAATTGCAGCTCCGCAAAAGAGTTCAAGTATAGGAATACAGTGACCTGAATATACACACGAAGGCCAAATCTGGATAAATACATTTCATTTTTATAAAAATGTTCCACATCAGATGTCGGAAGCTGTAACATTTAGACCATACATAAATGTAATATGAAGGTAATTGCAGATCAATTGAGTCCTAATAAGGGGCATCAGCCAGCTGCCAAATCACATTAGTATCAATCACAGTGAAGCCCCTGTTATTTGTCCTATTATCTGCATAATGCCAAAATAATGTTCACAGTTTCTTTTTTCTGCATACTAAGTGCTGTTTTAAGGATGTTGTATATTGATTGATTGGTTCAAAGGTTTTCATTGTGTTAACTGGAGTGTGTGGCTTATGTATATAGGACAAACATTTATCAGACATAAATATAGTGCCTGCTTATAGAAGACCTGGCTTATCCGAGCAAATGTTTGGATGAAAAATATTTTTCCTGCTGAAGGGCAAATTACAGAGCATAGGTACCATGAAATGGGGGAAACTGAAATAGTGCATGAAGGCTTTTGCACATAAAATGGAATCGTACTTTGGAGAAGGGTGGTATCAATTTCTTAGTGTGTCCATAGAAGATGATAAAGAAACTGGTACTTGGGAAAGGTGCTATTGGATTTTCTGTGGTCCAAAGTAGATACTTTGGATTCAGTGGTTACTAATTGGTAAATAAAAAATAAGAACCTTAGACAGACCCCTTCCCATCCCCCTTTTTTTATTTGTTAAGATTGCATTTGTGCCATAGTTTTTTGTAATTTTAAAATGCTCTTTTAAAGGTGGGGTATGGAGTGTGATAAGTGGGTTGCAGCATGGGAGAAGTCCTGGAGGCAGGAGGAGAGGTGTAGGTCAAAGGCAGATAGAAGAAGGCAAAAGGTCAGAGGGGGAGGAATTAGAGGGATTTGAAAGTGAGGATGAGAAGTGTGCATTGAATTCTGGAGGAAATGTGGAGTGGTGAGAGTTGTAGATTAGTCTTGTGTGTCATTTTACAATGGATCGTATAGGGGTAAGCAGGGTGAGAGAAAGGCCGGTTAGTAGGAGGTTGCAGTAGTCAAGATGGGAGATGATGGATAAGGGTTTTGGTAGTGTCCATAGTGAGAAATGGGCAATGTTTTGATGGAGGAGCTAATAGAAGAAGTGGAAGGGATTAAATGTAGCCAGTGAAGCTGAGGGAGGAAGACACCAACATAGTGGACTTAGGGAACAGGGGAGATTTTGATGTCAACCATGAGGGACACTATAGGAGATGTAGTAAACACTTGGAGGGGTGGAAGATGATGAGCTCTGTTTTTGGACATGTTGAGCTTTAGGTATTATTTCAACAGCCAGGTGGAGATGGCAGAGAGGAAGTTGTAGGCTGGGAATAACAGATATGGAGAGAGGTCGAGGAGGAGAGCTAGATTGATTGTCTGCATAGAAGTGGTAGTGGAGGCTGAAGGAGAGTATTCACAGAGACAAGAGTTATAAAGATATAAAAGCAGAGGGCAGAGAACAGAGCCTTGAGGGACATCAAATGAAATAGACATGTATTGGTTGCATGAGCATTTCAAAAAGGTAAGAGGTGAACCAGAAGATAAGTGTTGCAGAGGCCAAGGGAGTGAAGGATGTCAAGGAGAAGAAGCTAGTTGACTATATCAAAAGCTGCCGAGAGTTCAGGAAAGGTGACTATGGCCAGGTCCCCATCACCTCCCACATGATCAAGATGACTGCTGAAGTATTGAATGGCTTAAACCTTGGCACAAAGGGATTAAAGATGTATTGAAAGGTATATTTATTAATGTACATGTAAATATTTAATGAATGGGTTCTTTCTGTGAGTAGTGCCAGAAAGGGCTAAGTCTGGGCGCTCGGAGTGGAAACGTATTTATTTTCATATTGTTCATGTATTGATTTATGAGGTAATATGCCATATTGGAGGAAGCTTGTTTTTGGAAGAAAGGAACTCCCATGCAAATTAAGTATTTTCATCTGTGAGTGACCAACATATCCTTTTAGTCTGAATGAACAGCAAAGGGTCTGTCACGTAGTTAACACTGGAATTACCACTGACTGGTATTAGCGCAAATAAAGAGGGAGACGTGGAGTCTAGCGCACCACCGGTGTTCACCAGGGACCCCCGCAAGGAGGTATGGACTTTGCTGTGTGGTGAGGTGCGCAGGTCGTGCTTCTCCCAGATAGTCACCAGTGCAGTGGTGAGCAGGAAGAATGGTTGGACAGTCTGGATCAAGCCAACGGTAGCACAGTACAACGGAGATAACCAGGAGTAGTCAGAAACGGGCCAGGGGTTAAAGCAGAACGGACAGTGCAGTACAAAAACGGAATCCACAGGGAAGATCGATAACAAGCCAAAATCAGGAACCAGTAGCAAGCAGAACAAGACAGGAACGCTTGAGCAGGATGTACCAATACTCTGGTACTCTAATGGTGCCGTGCTTTAAATAGGAGGAAGTGCCCCCTGATTGGAGCCTGCGGACGATTTTGGTGATCAGAACACAGCTGACTGCCGACAGGCTGGAGAGAACAGCGTCCCATTGCCTAGCAAAGGGATGCAAGTGTATCACGTATGAGTGCACTACGAGTTGGCCAGGACCCGGAAGAGTGTCTGGTTGCTAGGCAACGGGAGGCAGGCGAGAAGAGGAAGACGTCTGTCTCCAGCACCTATGGGGGAGGTGATGCCAGCTAGGATCAGGGGCTTGGGTTACTCCCTGCCCACATGTGTGTCAGGAACTGTATTAAAAGAGCCCTGTTTTGCTATGTTATGTATAATTCCATCTGTACTTCTGGATGATCACTAGTACCTCAAACTAGTGTGAAACTGTCCTTGTTAGGACCTCTTGAGCAAATAAACATCACTGCTTAAGGACCTTCTTTGACACCTACTTACCTGCTGTAATTTCTGTGCCCTACAGATTAGACCAATCTAAACCGTTATCCGGCTTTTGGGAGGTTGGGACCCAGCTTCTAGTACCAACGCTCTGCACGCTACCCTGCAGCTCTGTTCAGTGTGAAAGGCCAGGGGGAACCATCCACAGCAAACCTGTTCTGAAGGAAGGGGTTACCGCCCAGGTGCCCAGCAAGGGGGTACACTAGCAGCGAGAGTTACACAGAAGAAGGCGGTCCGTTGCAGTCTGGGTACAGAACTGCCATAACTGCTTGTCCTTGTCACTGAAATAGTTAAATAGGTCCTGACTATGCAGTAGCATAGTCGGTACAACACGGTATATGTTTTGAACTTCGATTTCATTTTCATTGGGTAGACTCATAGTTGTGGCCAAAGTTTATGCCCAAAAATTGTTTTGTGACCTGGGGGTTCTGCCATATAATATTTTTAGTTCCAGCAATGGATAAAGCTATACTTCTTTCTGCCAACCACCTAAATATTTACTTAATCTGCTACTAACATGCTTGTTTGGTTCTACAGACAAGGAAATATAGAGTTCAAATTTCTGAAGCCTGCTTCTGAAATGAAATTAAATCTGTTTTTAATCATTTTGATTTCATATGTTTGTTTTTTAAATCAATGTTATTACATTTTTCTAGATACATATTTATGTAAATAGAAACAAACTATAATTTAGTAAGGAAGCTTATGTTCCTGAATAGGTAGGCCGACCTAGGCTGTCTGCAGGGCCGGTGCTAGGATCCATGGCGCCCTAGGCATTTTTAAAAAATCGCCCCCCCCCCCAAAAAAAAAATCGCCGCCCTCCTCCCTCCTCACCCCTCACCCCGTCTCTCCTTACCTTGTCTCACCACCGCTGCCTCTCTGCTCCGTCTCCTCCCCTCCACTCACTGACACTAGTAAGTGGAGGGGAGGACACGGAGCAGAGAGGCGGCGGTGGTGACAAAATAGCCTCTTTACCCCTCCCCGTGCATCTGAATGCTGTGCGGCGGCCGTGACAGGTATGGTCAGCGGTCGCCGCACAGTTTTAAAGTCATTTAGTATTCTGTGGCGCCCTCCAGAGCCCGGCGCCCTAGGCAAGTGCCTAACCTTGCCTAATGGGAGCGCCGGGCCTGGCTGTCTGTATAGTAGGTTAGATAGTGTTGCTTATTAAGGTACTTTAAATACATCTGTCCAGAGTTGAAATACTGTTAGGCAATTCCAGCACATGTGTAATTACCAGTTCTGCTGCAGCCCTGGTAGCAAATGATGTAAATTGGGTCATGGATACAATGTATCCTAGCTTTTGTCAAATACCCCTGGTAAAGGACTTTCTAACCATTTTTTCCTATGTGCATGTTGAAAGTTTGGCAAGATGATCATAGCATGTAAGACACTTGTGTAGATTCAGTTTCTATGTATCGTAAAAAACAAATTCTAACACTTAAGGTGCTCTGCAAAGTAATGGCTATATTGAGGTGAGAGCTTCTTTATCTCTAAAGCCCTAAATATGTAACCTTTCAGAAGTCATCAAGGTTGTTGCTGCTGCTTGTTTGGGTTGAGTAGGTTTTCCTGACTACAGTGTGAGCGACAACCACTATATAGATAAAGAGATTCCGATTATAAAAAGCACGACAATGATGAAATGCAGACTTACGAGAAAACACCCAAAGCACATTTCTGGGTCTCCATGCATACTGGTATAAATTGTGAAGATACAGCATCTTCAGTCAGTTGTACGTCATCAAACATCAATGGCAGGACCAGGCCACTCTACCTGCCATTGCCGCTTTAAATTTAGAAATGTCCATGTCGCTCTGTTTGATGACGTACAACTCAAGTGCCAGGATGCAGTATCGTCGCAATTTATACCACTCTCCATGGAGACTCTTTGGCTGTTTTCTCGTAAGTCTGCATTTAATCAACATCATGCTTTTTGTAATCTAAATTTCTTTGTCTATATAGTGGTTGTCGGTCACATTGTTGTCGGGAAAACGAGTGCCACCAGTTTGTTTTAGGACGAGGGATGAAAAGTTCCAAATCTAATCATAATTGAAAAGTTCTGCATGGGGAAAAGTTTTATGTTCTAAAGGTCAGAAAGTCTAGGATCTTAAGCCCTACAGATCAAGTTATAAAATGTAAGGATAGGCTTAAAGTACAAATACCCTTGTTTTGTTAAATATCTAACAAAACAAGGGTATTGTATTTAGAGCGCCATTTTCAGAGTACTATTAGTTGTGCTGCTTTGTAACAGAAGGGTTGATTGGGAGAGAGATAAACCTCCAGACGTTGTATGTGTACCCAGCCAGATATAGTTACAGTTAGCTTATTGTAATGTATGGAAATCTGCCACCAAATAGATAGGGAGTGTGCTACATAAATACAATAATTTGGGTAAGTGTTTCATTAAAATAGTGTCGCTGTGCCTCAGCCATTTAGTGGACGATGGGGCCATTTACTCAAGTCCTAAATTAAAGATCTATGCATGGGCTTACAATTAAGAGATCACAAAGGTTGTTAGGGATATGCAATGCCATATATAAAGTAGGGCTCATTTGGCCCATTTATAAAGCATTTTCCTTAAAATTCAGTACAGCATTTAGGGAGAGATTAACATTTAATACAGCACTTTTTAGAGAAATTATTTTAAATTCTGAAAGGTTGCAATTTTTCCAGAACAGAATACAAGGATATTAAAGGAGAAGTAATTGTTATCAAGATGTTGTAGGCTCCTGTGGTTACTCCCCTGATGTTGGGCAAATGATCAGTTGACATTGGTTCTAATACAAAGAGCAAATGACAGAAGCGAGGGGAGATTTATTTCTGTATTGCCTTCTTGCATGCAGTTGCTATATAAACTACTGATGCACAGGTTACTACTTTTTGAGCTGCCCACAAGATAGATGAACTAATATCCAATAGGACATTCAGCTCAACATTACATTGAAGCATCCTTTCAACCTCAAAGACAATGTAGGATCTTGCATTTAATATCCAAGTAGGTGGTGGGGCTAAATTTGCTAGACAGCCCAATAAGGATATTTGTAACTTTGCTTGATCAGACTTCAGGGATTAAGAATAGTCCTCTTTGTAGGAATAGGATTGATGAGGATAGAAAAATAAGGTGTAATCTCTTTCTTTAATGTATAGATTAAATCAGGAATCCAACTGTCCACAATCCAGCATGAAGAGTAGAGCCACTTCATTTGGGTTCTGTGAAATTATTTGAGTTGATTGGGACCTATTTAGATATGGAAAGTGCTTCGTTCAAAACTCCCCTGACAATCACAATCCTATAGGACCAGTCAGCTAATTTATTGGAAGTATCGTCAAGAAAGTCAGCAGCAGATGTGTGTGCTTGACTCCAAAAAGGTGCCTCTGTGAAAGAAGATTCTGCTTCCTTACCAGTGAAATTGTTTATTCTTAAAGTTAAGTCTGTTGTGTATAAAGATTGTGTCAAAAAGGGGGAAGTAACAGCCAGTTGCATGAAAATGCTAGGAAAAGTGGCATCACCAGTAATGTGAAATGTGGTCACCCTTAAAAGGAGTCTCCTGAAGAAAGATTATATCAGTCTGCCGGCGAATGTAGAGATGTAAGGCTCTGTTTCTTTTTAAAGGTGAGTTAAGGTCTTTAACATTATGCAAAATGATTTTAATTGGTTTAATTCTGGGTAAAGTAATGTAATTCTAAGGGCAGTGATACCGTTTGAATGAGGAATGAAGCCTATGAAATGTGTCCTAATCATGAGAGATTAAATCCCTTTTTGAAGTGGGGATTGCTGAAATATCTATGTGACATTATTCTTGCATGCTTTTTAAAAAAGCTGCCAAAGAGCAAAACTTGTCTACTAGAAATTTCAGTAATCTTTTGTTTGCAAGCTACACTTTGAAAAGTAGGAGGGACAATCCTCAGGAATTTCTGTAATTATCAGAATATGATAAATGCATAGAAAAACAGCAGCAATCTCCTATTTGATTATGTATAGTTTTCCAAGTAATGTGTATTGTGTTAATGGTTATAACTAATGTTATTCAACCAACCTCATGGTCAGAAAATGTTGTAACGGATGTTACACCATCACCAGAACACAAAATTTAGGCAGTTTCTTCAATTAATCGGTAGTGGCATTATGAGCACTGAGAAGAGGCCCAGTCTTTATGCAGGGGAGAGCCAGCTAGCTGTGATTTGCACGATGATGAATAGGCAGTATTTGGTATACCCAATCTATATAGTAAACAATATCCTTGGTGAAGACATCAATTCTATTATGTGGCAAATCTAAATGCATAATTCCACCTGTACCATATCCCTATGTCCTTCAAACTCTTTAGTCTTGGCTTCCTATAGCGTAACAATTGATATGGCTTTAAATACCTTGTATCGCTCTATCTTGATGGCCTTCTTTGGTGCCATACAGCTCAGGAGTGTAAAACATGCTGTCCTTTAAAATGATATCCTTGGTGGTGTAGTATATAATTTGATTATGAAATCACAGGGATGTTTATTTGTCTGGGCCAGGGTATCCAGGGTCTGAACTAGGTCTATTTTCAATTCTGTTAAAGGTAAGTCGGGAGCTAAGCTCAGTATTAAGCAATGTAAAAGGGGCTTCATGTGCTTTGCTGATTTGAGAACTCTGTGAATTCAGAGATTGTTATATCTTCCATGCTTGCTGATATTCTCACAATAGTATTGTATTTGAAACAGTGGCTTTGAGGCAGATTTCAGGAGGACATTTAATCAATTTCTTTAAGTGGAAAATGTTCCAATGTATGGGTGGCTGGGTACATTTTTCTGGCTAGAATATTGTCAACAAAACTTACACTGACGTAAAAATTTTGATTAGTGTAAGGGTGACAAGGAGGAAATAGAGACTTACCAAATAGCAGACAGACAAGATTCCCCACACGCTTCATTCCCGGCAGATGTAAATTGCGGCTCTATAAAATGTCTCCAGTGCGAATGACGTCACTTATAATGGCCAGAGTGAGACTGGTGGTTTTAAGGCGGCAATGGCCATACCCATCACCTGGATTACATTATACATTGTAATCTGAATTTTAATCTGAATTTTTACCTCGGTGTAAGTTTTGTCAGCAATTTTCTACCTGGAATAATGACTACTACCGGTGTGAATAGTGTCTATGGGCCTGATTCATAAGGAAAGTTAAGCAAAAGTAAGTAAGGCAAAACCATGTTGCATTGGAGTGGGAGGTAAATATGAAATGTGATGGCAGATTTATAGTTTGGGTAGGGCATGTCATAAATCAACCTTAAATTTTCAGTGTACAAATAAGCTATCAAGTATTTGTGTGCTACATGAAAAACCAGCCAGTATTTTTCATATGTGCAAAATAATACTAATACTAACTAATTTGCACCCCTTGCATTGCAACATGGTTTTATCCTGACAACTTGAGTAAGAAAAACATTTTGGCTAACTTTCCTTAATGAATCAGGCCCTATATTTTTAAATGCCTGATTGTATTTATGAACAAAGTAGTGTAATCTGTACAAGGATATTCAAGGTGTGTTTTGCTAAGCATTTTTTTTAGTTGCAGTTAATTGGCTTGGGGGTATTGATTATTTGATCAGTATGCAAGCATAATTGTTCTCATAGAACGTATTACTGATGTATATGTCTTGATTCCTAAAGTCTGTATTTAGTATACAGTTGCAACCAATGCACCAGAACTAAGTAATAGGTTTATTAGATCTACACATTTGTATACATTTATGAGAATACTAGAAGCCCAAATTGCTTTTGGTATCATCTTTTGTTTTCTAATGTTTTTTAATAATATAGGTTTCCTGTATTATAGGACAGTAATGCATTCAGATATATTTTATTTGTTTAGATTTTTTGATACCTGAATATTATCTCTCGGATGGTAAATTAACAAGGATTTCATTTTATGGTCGCCTCGCTGAGATTAAATTATGTCCTCATCTTTTCAGAACATCAAGTTAGTGACCAGTGAATTGTGGTCCCAGGTGTAAGTCTCTTCAAAATAATGAATATGTTTACATAACTAGACATGAACTCTGGTTTGTATATAATATTTATTTTGAAACTTGGACATATTCTGTGGCAAAATGAAATTGTTGCATCTGGAAGGAATTTAATTTGTTATGACAGCATAAGGCAATTAGTTTCTACCTCCTTACCTTTCTGTATGCTGCAGTAAGCTGTGGACACATAGAAAGTCATCATAAATGTGTCTCTCGGGTACGATTCTGACCATATATCATTGTTTTTGATTTAGATGATGGTCAACAAACTGAGAGAGGTTGGAGGTTTAGGAGTTTAGCTGATACGTTAAAAAAATGCCATACATGGACAAAGTACATGGTAATAGGGCATTGGAATGATGTCTCTAACTGAAAATATAGTGCACATAATTATGTGTTGCTGGGTATTGCAAAAGTGGTGTGCCATCTCCATTCCAGCTATGTGCAGTCTACATCTAGAGCCTATAAACGAGGGGGTCTTAATCTATTGATTGAGACCCAAAACATGGGTTACCAATTACTAATTTTAATATTTATTTATATAGCGCCAGCAAGTTCCATACTAATGTCTTTATACTACAGTTTCCTTTCATAGAAGCCATGAAGGTGAAATATTTTTGTGACTGGATGAGCTTACTCTGCCACCGTTTCTCTGTGAACAGATTATTTGTTGGTTTTACCACTTGGTCTTGGAATTCCCTTACCATAGGTATCCTGCTGGTGTCTGTCGGCCACCAGACACCTGCTGCGAGTGCCAAGTGTGCGCTAGTTGTAGGAGAGTAGTCTCTGCCATCACCAGCACCTTGAACTTACTTACTTTTGGGTGTAGTTTAGCTGCTGCAGCACCTCATTGCTGGTGACTTGTGGCTGGTTCCTCTTGACAGTTTACTTTGGATCTGGACTGCTATGTAGCTGGCAGAACTGTGACACAGGATGCTGGGTTCAACACAGGACAACCTGGGAATGGATTAGAATTTAACTTTTATCTGTAGGTCACATGATACAGCTGAATTAGCACCATGCAGGATCTTGTAAACAGAATGATGATTATTGGTCATAGGTAGCCCTGACAAGTACAAGATGGTATAATATACATGTGGCTATACTGATCCTTTTTATACAGTTTTCTATACACATCTTGGCAGGGGGTAATCCAGCCCTCTGTCCCTGTAATCAATGGCTGATTCGTGGCTGTTCTGGCGTCTGGCTCTACTCTCAAGCAAAAATTCATACCAGAAGGTTTGTGGCCACATACCGGGGCATCAGTCTCCCCATTACCACTTTTGTAGCCCTACAGGCTCCAGTGTGGCTTTTGGTCTGCCAGGACCCCCATTCGGCGCTGCAGCTCTGGACATTAACACTTTAATTACTGCGGGTATGAGGAGGACCCGGTCACAACATTGTTCAGTATTAACCGTATAATCCACCTCCCTACTCCTTTAAAGACATCTGAATCTCTTTCTAAATCTTTAGGACATGTCCTGATTGGATCTGATAAAGGTCAAATCCTGAGCCTGAGTTGCTGTGACATCGCTAGGTCTGCCCCTACATCGGTGTATGAATCAACCAATCCACATTCCATTTCTGCAAAGCAAGTCTGTCTTGTTATCAGTTACTCTGTTTACTTATGGAGGAACATTCCTCCTATGATGACGCACTGCTACAGAAGAGTAAGACTCCAGTTATTTAACGTATGATATTCAGCTCAGGGATATACAACTTTTGGTTATATATTAATGTCATATGTGTAGCTTTACTTTACTATGTAAGAATATCTTCCTGATAATTACAGTGAATAAAAAACATCATTATGTTGTAGTAATGCCTTAGATC
Source organism: Mixophyes fleayi (assembly GCF_038048845.1). Lineage (NCBI taxonomy): Eukaryota > Metazoa > Chordata > Amphibia > Anura > Limnodynastidae > Mixophyes > Mixophyes fleayi. The sequence goes on along the minus strand of NC_134402.1, from coordinate 342,574,251 downwards.
AGAAAGGCATATCTTTCATCATCGTTATCATGGTAGTTGCACGCAATGTAACTGTATATGTCTTGTATTCCACAATATATTGATCAGCAGGACTTGTGCTTATGGGGGGCAGGGAGGGCAACTGTCTGAGGAACCCCAAACCCAGAGTTTTTATTTATTTTTAATTTTTTTTTAAAAAAATGTATTGCGGAACTGTCATCAACAACTAGTAAATAGTTCCTAGTCTGCAGGGAAGTTAAAGTGCCAACTAGAGCAATGATCATGAGCTGTATAGTAACTTTGGACAGCTCCTCACGCTTTCACAGGAAAGGAGATGTGGAGAGCAGGCCAGAGGTGTGCTGGATGTAATTTGCCCATTGTTGTGCAGACTGCTATCTGTGGCTTCCATATGTTATACCAGGGATGGAAGTATCGCCAGGTTACCATGGTGACTGAAACATGTCTACCTACTCTTCTTTGCATTGTCAGGGAAATACTAGATCTGATCCCTGGCATGTAGTATTGACAAGCAAGCATATAACTGTGCTCAGAGCAGCATTTAAATTTCACAAAAAACCTGGTAACCATATAAACAGTTCAGTGTAAGAGTGTGGTTCTTTCTGTAGAAATAGAATAGCAGTATGAAATGCTCTGTGTGTCTCCTCTTCTCACTGTGTACAGGTTCTGATGGCTCTTGGATACTGTATGGTATATCAGGCTGATATATTATATCTGTGTCTGTATAGTGGGCTGAAACTGGTATACTATATATGAAGGGGATGCTGGTAGGTGTATTCAATGTAATGGAAGCATGGGCTTGTATACAGTGGCGGATCCTTGGGGGGGGTGATCGGCGCGATAGTTGCCCGGCCGCTCTGATTGTGTTTTAAACACAATCAGAGTAGCCGGGCAGCACACTGTCCCTACCTGTCACTGCTGAACGGACCTGCACATAGTATGCAGCCTCAGATGACAAAAAGGGGGCGTGGCCTAAATAACCCCCCCTGAATCGCCCCGGGTAGAAGTATTCTCTAGATCCGCCCCTGCTTGTATAATATCTTGATCATATAAGCTTTAAAAATATATAATTGCACTTTTACACCTTTACCCATCTCATCGTTGTGCCACAATCACTATGTCTCCGGGCATGTACTCATTGCCGATAGGACGGCGATAGCCCAGCATAGGAAGTCTCCGTTACCCTCAGCTATTTCTAAAATCATTGCCAAAACTCAAAGAAGTTACGTGATGGAAACAATTGTGTTTAAATATTCCACTGCTGTGTCCTTGTTGATTAAGTGGTTCCCGTGGTACAAATATTACATCGAACATCTACCCCCTAAGGAACCTTTGAGTCTAAACTAGCCCCCAAGGCTATTAATGCATTGTCATCCCCAATGGTATTTTACTACATTGCTACTTTTATCTAAATATGTCTCCTCCCTAGTCCCACTCCCCCACCAAGCTGCCCTCTCCCCCGTTAGCCCATACATTTCTGATTTGTGTTTGTTTTTTCCTGTCTGCTGTTTTATGTCTATGCCAGCAATGTGATTGCACAACTTTTCCCCATTTCTACTTATATCCAGTATACATTGCTTTGTTTGTATTGTTTTGAAAAAAATTCAAGTTAAAAAAATATATATAATTGCCCAAATGTATATGCTGTCATTCTTACACATTGTCCTACTGATGTGTTATGTGTTGCTTCATCTCTAAATAATTTTTTTGTACACGAATCATGCATTTTATGCTAGAATATTGATGGTTCTTAAATTTTCATGTCCATTATTGGTTTGCAAGATATGGAAAACATGGAAGTTGTCTAGTTGTTGTGGAACCACAGGTTCCAGCATGCCATGTCATCCAACTTTAGACATGAAATGCTGAGATTTGTAGTTCTGTAACAGCCAGGAATATTTAACTGTAACAAGATTTGGTATCTGCATTTTATATTCCAAAATGAAGGCGATCATTAATATTTAACCATCTGAATTGAGGTCAGCATTGTATTCTAGCAACCAGCATGGTGGGCCTGATTCATAGGCGCCACTAAGATGGCATTTATTTTTGATCTGGAAGGTAATGTGAGCTTCCCAATTATTTTACAAAAATTGGCTCCTATGGTTTAACTTATATACTAGCAACCACAATTAAGTTCTGCGTTGAATACTTGATTTGAGAATGTGATGTGTGGGGTCTACTTTACATACTTACAAATAGAATGGAGTCACATTTGTATACTCTCCTCCAGGTTGGGGTTTAGTTGACCTGCCAGCTTTACTCATCCATTGTGTGGCTTAAGATATTTTCATGAGAATTTTTTTAGCATTGGAGCACTGCTTGATGGTTGGTGTAGTGTTATACAGGATCTGTTGCTCATAGATGGTGGATGAGAGAGTGGAGTAAAAGTAGGACAGTGAATTGTGTGACTGCGGTGGTCCTCTATGTAGGAGCAATCGCAAACTTGTTTCGCAGTCAGTAGGTCATGTGAAAAATTCTTTCAACATTCTTGAAATAGAACCCACTGAGGAAACATCCTATTGGTGGCTAAGCCTGCACAGAGGATTACCACAGTCACACAGGCTATAACATTTACTGTCTTACTTTTATGCCTCTCCTTTGCTCACCATCTAAGGATATTGGCTCCTGTGCAACACTACCTTACCATCAAGATCTAGTACTTAGAAGCAGCTCTCTATGGCTACATACAATTCAGTATCCATTTTTTTCCATGTTCACAAGGTGGAAGACCTTATGTTTGTAGTGAACACATACTCTCCCACAAAGCCTGGTGCAATAGTGCACCTGTAACAATTTCAAGAGAATTTCTTAGCAATATGAAGCGAAAATCACTTGGGGAGGGCAAAAGCAGTTAAATCTGAGCCTGTGATCAGCTGACAATTCATAAGTAGACTATGTGCAGTAAACAAAACATTTATTTAGGAATTCTCTTTATCCATTATATTCTTGTATTCCCAATGTTGGCATCATATAGCCATTACTATTCATACCAAGTAATTAGCTTTGAACATGATCTCTTGCACAATTTAATATGCAATATGTCAGGAAATTAAGTCTTTAATTGAAGTGAAAACAAGCAGAGTAAATGCTTTGTGTCTACTGTACAGTATATTGCTTGGCAATTTCTCTTCCCCTTTCCCTCCATGCAGTTACTATTTATAAGCAATGGAATAGATATTTATACACAATACATAAAGTCTCTTTTCAGTCACTTTTCTGTGCAGGAAAGTAAATGTAAAAGTTAGGAGGCCTCATTTAAAAAGCTCACTGTGGGCTTGATTTAAGTCTGAACGCAACTTGAATGTAAGTGGCATTTTGAAAAAGAGCATGTAACTTGAGCATTGTTCTGGCCATATTCAAATGCAAGCGCATCTCAAGATATGTTTCCATTTGAATGTGGGTGTAAGTACGCTCTGCCTATACAGTACTTGCTGTACATAGACCGACAGACTGCTGTATGGCACAAACGTATGTGCAATGTAAGGTCATATCAGAACCCATACAAAAATATTATAAAACAAATTAACAATTCTTACCAGTATAATCATTAATAAAAATATGGATTTAAAAAAATATATTTGATTTTTTTGTAACATTAAATACATAAATAAAAATGATTTCAATGCATTTTTATAGTCTATCTTACTTGCATACATATGTTCTGTGTCGGTGGTATGCATAAGTGTAGTTTTTAAAACAAAGATTATACCAGGTCAGTCGGCACTTATACCAGCCCTGCAGCTGGTGCACATTTGGATGCATGCATACTTCCCACTCTCTGGAGGTTTCTCTGCACTGTACGGACCTGATTCATTAAGGAAAGTAAGGCAAATTTTATCTTTTGGACAAGCCATGTTACCATGCAAGGGGTGCAAATTAGTTTATTATTGTGTACATAAGTTAAATACTGGCTGTTTTTTCATGTAGCACACATATACTTGATAGCTTTATTTTTCCACTGAAATATAAAGTTGATCTAGGACATGGCCTACCCAGCTATAAATCTGCCATCACATGTGACTGAATGGTATTTGATAGATTTACAATTAAAGCATTCGGAGAAGTGGAGGTATTGCATACCACATTATACCAGCCCACTTCGACCACTGATGATAACAATACAAAGTGTGAAGTTTCTGAAGCCTCAGTTTTAAAAAACGCTTGAAAGCTTGCAGAGAAAAATCATCAGAAAAAAAGGTGGTTGTTTGTGGCAAGATGGCTCAAACTACAATGCTGCATAGCACTGCACCACTCCTGGTACCCCTGGGCGGTGGGTACCAGCGTAATAATCAAATAAGTATTATCCCAGCCCTAAGAATAATATAAGTGGAGCCCCAATTCCTATAATTAAAATAAGTAGAGCCCCAATTCCTATAATTAAGATAAGTGGTACCCGTATATTGAGTTAAATACTAACTCCAGTCCTCACGCACCCCCAACAGCTCATGTTTTGAGGATTTCTGTCTGTGGAAACAGGTGAGATAATTACTTACCCAGCCAAATAGACGAAGTCACCTGTACATGATTAACGAAATCCTGAAAATATGAGCTGTTGGGGGTGTGTGAGGACTGGAATTAAGAAACACTGCTATAAAGAAAATAAAGTCTTTAGACCAGCTTTCAAAATAAAAAAATGCACCCAAAATAAATACTTATATAATATTTCTGTATTTTTTATACTTTTTGTTTTTACCAGATAGCAGGTTTTAAAACTGTTTTGTTTATAAACATCGTGATTTTTTATTTATTGATTTTAAAATATAATTTAACCTGTTTTTTTATTTTTGTTGTATTAAGTCATTGAAATTTATACCAAATACAATAACATACATGGTTTAGTATTCTATAGCGTAAAAAGTGTTTTACTTTATTGAGGACATTAGTTAAAGTGACTGCTTCAAATTGAGTGTCAAATTAATAGGACACAGGTATATAATCATCATCATCATCTATTTATTTATATAGCAACACTAATTCCTCAGGGCTGTACAGAGAACTCATTCACATCAGTCCCTGCCCCATTGGAGCTTACAATCTAAATCCCCTAACATATACACACACAAACCGAGAGAGACTAAGGGCAATTTAATAGCAGCCAATTAACCTACCAATATGTTTTTGGAGTGTGGCAGGAAACAGGAGCACCTGGAGGAAACCCACGCAAACACGGGGAGAACATACAAACTCCACACAGATAAGGCCCTGGGTGGAAATCGAACTCATGACCCCAGTGTTGTGAGGCAGAAGTGTTGACAACTAAGCCTCCGTGCTGTCCAATAATGAGAGATGTGTTTAGAGAGCTGAGCACCAGTTGGGATGGGTTTGGGTTTGGATATTTGGAACTTCAATATGCAATGGTTACATAGGTAACTTGGGGACAAGTTTATGCACTGATGGAAGAAGCTGTTAGTGAGATAAGGGTACACTACAAGTGTTTGCCCAGTAATTAATATTTATTTAGTATAATAAATGAATAGTGCTCCATTGAGATATATATTTACAATGCATTTTCCATAATAAATTCTTATCTGAAGTTTTCTCCTCTTTTTCCAATGTAATCCATATGGAAATTGATAAAATCCACAAAAACATATATAGATGAGACAAACTGCTCACGAGAAGCTTATTACCCCAAGTGAGTTCACTTCCAAAAGCCCATCGACTTATTAGCTGTGCAGCCAGTATGTGCAAATATAATGCCTGTCCTATAGGTACATTGTCATTAGATACTTTTTATTAAATAGTATATCTAACCTGTTGCTCTCCTGCACAAGTTTTCATCTTCAGTGGGGCAGATGTGTATATGTAGTCTCTGCATACAACGATCCCCCACCACCACGTCACATGATGGACACCTGATGACATGGACATTGTGTAATTGATGCAGCAGTGGGGGCCCAGAGTATTCTGAGGACAGCCCCCTCTCCTCCCATAGATGGAGACGTACATGTTTAGATTCATTCTATTATAGGGTAACTAGTGAACAGCTATGTATAGGGTAGAGGGTATAAATTGAAAAAAAAAAATCCACAAAGGTGGACTTATTTTTATGGTCCATAATTGACTTTGTCCTTGATGTCAACAATCAATCATTGTTTCCTTGTTTCTTCCGTGGCGCAACCTGTGAGGAGATAAGATGGGGAGTGGGGGGGGGGGGAGAGAGAGAACAGACGAGACAGTATACACGATAGCGGCCAGTCCTGGTGGCTCTTCTGGAGTGGGAAATGTTTATAGCTTGTTTTGCAATATCTTTAGGTCGTTTAAGCTTGCACCGCTACCTCAGCCACTAGCCGTACAATTTACTTCTAGAGAGAAGCAAGCGTTAATACCAATTAGCAGATTTTCTGCAAAGCCTCTAACCCAGGCTTCAAACAGGGCACTTTAACCCCCCTGCCGGCCACATCCCCAAGAGCTACTTACTCTGAGAACCCCTACGATCACCTCAGCATACACGGCACTAGAGCTATAAACAAGGCAAAAGAGCTGTAAACCAAAACTACAAAACAAGCTATAAACATTTCCCACTCCAGAAGAGCCACCAGGACTGGCCGCTATCGTGTATACTGTCTCGCCTGTTCTCTCTCTCCCCACCCCCCACTCCCCATCTTATCTCCTCACAGGTTGCGCCACGGAAGAAACAAGGAAACAACCAACAAAAACCGGAACTGGAACAACCGGAACATCCGTCACGGCAGCACCAACCCTCAAAACATCAAAACAAAGCGCAGACGTCCCAGGTAAGCCCTCCCAAAAGAGTCTCTACCACCCACTTAACAATCAATCATTTACCAGAAAATTTTAACAGAACCTGTATTGTTGCTGTAAGTGTACGGTTAATGTGATGAATATGTAATTTGTTGAATTAGCATATGTATTTAACATTTCCAGTGCAAAGGGGTTATTCATATGTGAATTTGCTATTTATCTCCAAAAGGCTACTGTGGTTTTTAGTCATTCCAATATGTGGTTATATATGGAGTAGTGAGTTGCCTGAACTACAGCTGATATGTTATTTTGTAATGTATACGAAATTGATGTGTTGACTTCAAGATATACATTTTGTAGTCATTTTTATCATTACAGATAATATCAGGAAAGAATCAGTGGGTCTATTTGAAAGCATTGTTGTTTTTGTTTTGTGGTTTGTTTGTTTTTTTTTGTTTGTTTTTTTGTTTCTTGATGTCTGACTAGTTGTATTGTTCTTAATAAAGCTATTATTTTCAGACCATTTCTCAGTAGCTAAATTTATTGTCTAATAAAATGTGATTGTGCAGGAGCATTCCTCTCTGGGCTGATGTGGATAAACCATGTGTCTTGTTTACCGATTACATAAATGAAACATGCAGGAGACAGTTTCCTGAACTATATTTTACATTTTCACATAATTGCATGACGGTTTTAAAAAATATTGCAAAACAAATGATTTAAAGATTATAACGGGAATGGGTTTACTTGGTACACTTAGTAATTGTGCATTTTTTGTTTTTGTATGTGTACAACTATGTTCACAATTTTTAGTTTGAAGTATTTTAAATAAGTTTTTTATTTTAACAGCAAGTTTTGTACATTTTGTATCACAAAGCTGATGATCATTTTTCCAGGATATTCTCCTATATCTCAGTTGTCCATTTGCAAAATTGATCCGGATGGCAGATTTATAGATGGCTACCTCTGCAAAAAACTCACACATGAAAGTATTGATTCCTGTCTTTTCTTTGGAGAGTGAAACCTAGTTTTTCACTGAGAGCCATTCAGTCACCTACATCCTCAGTTGTCATGTTATGGCAGAGAAACGAGGGTGGGTAGGCCTGCTGAGAAGAGGGTAATTTTGATAACCTCTCTGCTCACTACATCATATGTCATGTATTTACTTTGAAATAAAGAAGTGGAAGTTGCTCAATCAATTTATAGGCTATAGCAGGTGCTTGAAAGGGTGGGGTTATCCTGAAAGGAACAAACACACAGAGATCCCCCAGCACACTGCTATAGCCAGCAACAGATCTGCCATTTCTACTGTAGATAAAAATGCAAAATTCTTAGTTGCACACATTTGCAAATGTATGTTAAAGCCACCCGCCACTCCACGGCGCTTTTGCTAATAGGGTGGTCCTAACTCTAAACAATGAGAGTCCCATATATTTGGGCCATACATATGTGTTTTTAAATTGAGAGCTAACTTACCAAAGAGGTACCCCAGAAGCCTCCAACTAGCAATCCAATGTCAGCACTCCCCCTAAGCTACTTACACCAACATGCCTCTCAGACAAATAAAGAAGTGGAAGTTGCTCAATCAATTTATAGGCTATAGCAGGTGCTTGAAAGGGTGGGGTTATCCTGAAAGGAACAAACACACAGAGAGATCCCCCAGCACCAGGCCCGGCACTTCTTTTAGGCAACCTTAGGCAGTTGCCTAGGGCGCCGGGACCTGCAGGGCGCCACTGACTAGATTTTCTAATGTTCCTATGAAAGTTCTCTGTATTGACCCTTAATGTATTTGTTCATAGTAATCATATCTCCTCTTAGATGCCTCTTTTTTTAAAGTAAACATGCCTAAACTGGCTAACCTTTCCTCATAGCTTAATGACTCCAAACCCTTTATCAATTTTGTCGCCCTTTTCTGAACCCTTTCTAGTTCCAAATTATCTTTTTTATAGAGTGGTGCCCAGAACTATACTGCATATTCAAGATGAGGTCTTACCAATTTTTTATACAGTGGCAAAATTACACTGTATTCCCTTGCATCTAGGTCCCTTTTTATGCATGCCAATACTTTATTTGCCCTTGCAGCTGCTGCTTGACATTGAGCACTATTGCGAAGTCTACTGTCTGCGAGCACTCCCAAATCCTTTTCCATTTTAGATTCTCCTAAATTAATTCCATTTATTTTATAGATTGCGTTCTTGTTTTTGATCCCTACTTGCATAACCTTACATTTATCTATGTTAAACCTCATATTCCATTTGGCCGCCCAATCCTCCAGTTTATTTAAGTCCCTCTGTAGAGAAGCTACATCTTGCTCTGATTTGATTACATTACAGAGTTTAGTGTCATCTGCAAAAATAGAAACTTTTCTCTCTAAACCATTACCAAGGTCATTAATAAATATATTAAAAAGGAGTGGCCCATCAGGGAACCTTGAGGTACTCCACTTAAAACTTTTGACCAATTAGAAAATGTTCAATTTATCACAACTCTCTGTTTCCTATTCTCTAACCAGTTTTCATTCCAAGTACAAATGTTGTTTCCTAGACCCAGTTCCCTTATTTTGTAAACCAACCTCTTGTGTGGCACTGTATCAAAGGCCTTGGCAAAATCTAAGTAGACCACATCTACTGTGCTGCCCTGGTCTAAGTTCCCACTAACTTCCTTGAAGAAACTAATTAGATTAGTTTTAAATATAAGATTAATCATTATATTCCTAGACTACAAATAAATTGTATTCCAGATTTGGATATATAAATAAACTTCTTGCCTGACTATAGCTATATGCGTAGGCTAGGCATAAGCAGACCCATCCTCTTATGTGTTCCATGAAATATGCTGGAGGGAATTATGATGGTGGCAATTTGCTTGGTGTGATAGGTGTTTGCTGGTTAGCAATATGGCGGTTATTGGGTTCGATGTTGTACATTATGGTATATTACATGTATACATCCTATCAAATGATATTAATAAAAAAAAACAAAACCAGGCACACATCAAATAAAACCATTCTCACTGTTGCTTATCTGTACCCACTTTCAATTTTCATGGTTGGTCCTACATCTCACCCACAGTTAATAGCTGACATTTTAAAAAATTTAAGGGAACATTCATTTCAGTTGGAAACCAATATTATACTTCAGGATAAAGCCTATTTCAGGGATTTTAACATATGTGTCGCTTCTGTAATCAGCACTGCATCTCAGCGACTGACAGCGAACGGTATGCGTGCACAGTCCTGGGGGGCATTAATCAGTAGCCACATGTGGAGGCTATTGGGCTGCTGTATTTCCATTTGTCCATATGTGTATTTAGGGTATGGAGGGCTTAGCCTCCCTGCCGGTTTTAGCGTCTGTTTTTTTGCTTGCTGACCTGCTCATACCTCTGTTGATTCCCTGGTGATCTCCTGAATGATTCCTATTGTGACCTTGGCTTGTTTTGGCTTGTGACCCTGCTATTTATGATTTCCCCTGACTTCTGCCTGTTTATTGGACCTACCCTGCTCACTGCCAGCCCTGATCCTTGGCCTGTCCCTGACCACTCTCTCCTTTGGACCCCCTGATACCGACTTTTGCTTGACCATCCATCCCTGTGTTTGACCAATGCTTCCTATCTCCTGTGCTGTGGTTTCTATACATAAGCTCCCACTATGCAAAGTTTAAGACCGGCAGGCATCCGAGTACCTGTGAGGATAACGAGCTCTACGGGAAAGGCGGCTGCTGAAGGCGAAGACCTCTATTATCTGTTCTCGGAGTTCATGTCAGTACCTCTGCCTTTACACTTAGGGTGATATGGCATGTGCCCACATTCTGGGCATGCGCAGAGCAGTTTCATGCACGATACGTTGCTCTATGCAAACTGGCGTATGTCCCTCTCTAGAGCAGCTGCTAAATATAATTTTGTAAATGCATTAGACTAGGATCTAAGCAGCTTTTTAATTTTAATTCTAAACCGTTTGTTTGTATGTTCCCTGTTTTGTGGGCCATTCAGATCACTGGAATGTTAACATCAACACAGAGTATTTTATGAAACGATCTTGTGAGAGGCAACAAACTGTCCCTTTGTGTCATTGTTAGTGAGGATGGGGAAGTGTCCTAAAGCAAGTCTTCTGTTTTATGTCTGCTCTTACTGTATTTTATTGATGTTGGAGAGCCTGGTTGTGACTGGATCACTTATAAATAACTTATGGTATAAATGTATTTAAAAGAAATAGCACAGGGCGCTTATTTATATAATTGAAAATGTGCTTATTTTTGATATTGTGTGTATTTTGGTAAAGGATATATCTTTATTTCTGTGACCAGGTGAGGAAGTTTGTTTTGTTTTGACTTTGCTAGAGGAAATGCATTATGTCTGAGGTATATATCTGATGCAATAAGCATTTGTTGAGGAAATCTTTTTTGTGTATTTTTGTGTAGAGAAATTCTCAAGTGGAGGAAATGTTTATTCTGCAACTGTCTGAAAAAATGACCCATGTTAATCTCATGTTAATTAGACCTTTTGATGTGTGAGGGTCCAGCACCTGAAGGCACAGTTAGGTTTAATTAGTTTTGTATTGAAACTTGTTCTTCTTGTTTCATCTGACCTGCTCACTGGTACCTTCAACCAGTGTGAGCAAATAAACATCACTTGCTTCAAGACCAGCTTGGAAACTTCTCTATTCCTGTGACCTACAGATAAGTCCCAACTGTAATCCGTTCCCGGCTGTTCTGAGGTTTGGACCCAGGTTCCACCACTCTGCCCGCTACCCAGCAGCTCTGGCCAGTGTGAGAGGCCAGGAGGGATCCATGATCCATCCACAGCAACTCTGATCATAGGAAGAGTTCACGGTGGGTATCAGGCCAGGTACACCAGTAACGGGTACACTAGCAGCGTCAGTTACCCAGAAGAAACCCGGTACTGGATGCCGGTAAGGAGTTCAGTGGTGGCAGCATTTGTAAGTCCCTCCTACTGCGGTTAAAGGGCGCATTTGGGATAACGTAAGGGAACGATGGCAAAGTAAGCCCAGCCGGTTCCCAGCAACAACAGACAGGGTGGCATAGGCGGTCCATCCTGTCACACTGGTTTATTGTACCCTCCCTCAATATAACTTTTATTATTGGTATCCTCTAAACAGGGATGGGATGCAGTAGTACCCTTATAAAGGATTTCTCCCTAAGCTGTGGTAGAGCAGCAAGATTTAGCAGTTTCTCCTATTTTCATATGTATGCACATGATGCACTAATATGTGAATATGTGTAGATACCCCATCTGTCTACTTGCGATAGAGGTAGTGCCAGATTTTGCATTTCACAAGACTAAAACTTTACTTTTCCCTCGATCTCATGCCAATTTAATTTTTTCAAGAATCATGTAGACGGCCAACAACTGATAAGTAATTTAGTATGGACTATATTGTAACAACAGCAGGTGTCTGCGCCTTGTGTTTAGCAATATGTATTTCATTTTCTCTTTTCTTTTTTTCTCTTTAATATGTGAATGCTCATATGCCCTTTCTTAGATTTGAAGTGTTATATTGTGATTTCTTTTATTAGCATCACTTAAAGACATAACTTAAATATTTTTTAAAATTTACAAATAAAATGTGTTTGGATTTCAATAGCACAATTACAGTGTTAATTGGGGCACAAGATATAATGCACTCTACTTGAAAAGGGTTGGATTTACCCTAGTGTTCATAGCCACTCTCTGCTTTTGTATGGAAAACGGCCCTGGTGAAGCCTGAACCGATCGGGGTACATTCTTGGCCCGGGAGAGAGTAACATATAGTTGTTAGGCTGAGATGCCAGCACAATATTGGTGCTCCCGGGTGCAAATTAGTCACTTGTTGACTTCTGGCTGATATTCCCCTGTCCCCAATATTTACATTTTAAACGTCTTCTAGGTTGACTGCTGCCACCAGCAACATCTGGCCCAATGTTAAAGTACTATGCAACACCTTTTTAAATTCTCCTGTAAAGGATTCTTCCTCTCCTGGAGATCAAAGAGGGTAGGTTAGGTGGCAAGTGCCATGGTGCCACTAATGAAATTTGTTCCTAATTTCTATAGGTTTTTATAGTAATCTTAGACCCGTTAAATGTTTGGGCTAGATTTACTAAGCTGCGGGTTTGAAAAAGAGGGGATGTTGCCTATAGCAACCAATCAGATTCTAGCTGTCATTTTGTAGAAGGTTCTAAATAAATGAAACCTAGAATCTGATTGGTTGCTATAGGCAACATCCCCACTTTTTCAAACCCGCAGCTTAGTAAATCTAGCCCTTTATGTTATAACATTAATAGCCATGAAAGTATATGTAATGTAATGTTTTTTTTTATTGAGAGTATTTTTTTATATAAGATTATAATTCGTTTTTATGTGATTGTTAGCGCTCACATCATTTTTTATTTTGGATCTTTACATTGTATTTTGGGTTCCAGTTGCCCATTTGTGGGAGCATTATTCTCTAATCATCATATAACTTCTGGCACGGTCATTGACACCGTTTATTTAGATCTTACTAAAGGTTAATTATTTTGCTTTGTGATTGGCTGAGTTTATATAAAAGCTTGAATTTTTTTTAAATACTGAATAGTTCTAAGGGGTTGTCTAGCTTCTCACCTACCCTCCACGTTTAGCATGTAGGGAGGTACACGTCAGCATCTCTGACAGGATCCACATTGGGATTCATCTGTAATGTCTAGCTCCACCAGAGCAAAGCTGGAAATGACAGTTGTGACCATTCTGGTGGAGCTAGACATTACAGATGAATCTCAATGTGGTTCCTCACAGTAAGTTTTGTATTATTATTTTTTTAAAAACCTTTTTGCTTTGAAAGTGTTTGCTTATACATAATTCCTATTCCTTTATATTGTAACCTCCCAATTGTAAGATGTTTATCCGAATTGTTGGTTGATACAGCCAAAGCACTGTAGTCACTTTATTGTTATTATACTGGGTGTGTGTTTGACGGGTGTTTTTAATGTTTTTCTTTCTTAACAACACTACTGTATATTAGTTAAGTAGTTTTTTCATTTTTTTTTGCTCAGCAGCACAGTATTATAGTGAGGGCAGAATATGGGGTTAGGATATCGTTGTCATGATAAATTCGCTTATCATATACCAGTTCAGTGCAATTCCAGGTTGTTTACTTTCTTTGCTTGACTATATATTTACTGGCTAACAGCTTGAAGACTGTTACATCAAGTTCTTACTTCAGAATTCATATATCACTAGCACAATGTACATAAAGTAGTCCTTGTTGAATTGATTATCGATATCCACTTTACTGCTGACACAAAGAAAAAGGAATTCTGTTTTACTTCCTGATAAACTAGTTTTTAATAATCCAGAAGGACAAAATATATGGATCATGTCATAAAAATGCTTTGATTCACTGCTAGACTTGCGGTCAGTAGATTGCATTTTCAAGTGGTACATTTAAATGCTTCTTCAATGTCTGCAGTTTAACCTTATATGCTGTGCTAGAGTAGTCATATTTTTTATTTTGCTAAAGCATATTTAGGTGAGATTTTTTTTCTAGTGGCAGTCAAATGATTTGTGTTTTAACAATTAAATGTAAGTGTTGTCATTTTTGTTGATCTGTCTCATGTACAGATTTATGTATCACTCAGTGTGTGTTTAATTTACAGCGTATCAATTTATCTCCGTCAAATGTATCTCTTTCACCATTTATTCTCCATGCACCCCCTACTCTCTCACCTAATGATTATTTCCTGCAGTCATTCTTTCCCTTCTCTCCTGACTTTATCTTCCCATGTCAATAGATTGTATAGTAGAATATGACTGAGAGCACACTAGTGTAGTGTTTAAGTAACAATTACATTATATAGAGGAATAATATCACAATAGTATAGGCCATTCCACAAGTGCACACGGGTAAACACACTCCCATTGGATATTGTCTTCCCTGGCAGTTCAATTCCATCATTCAGCTGGACAATTGTGCAAGCATGTCAGATCCAGCAGTCTTCTAGATGTCTGTCACAGGAAGTCACCAGAACTGGATGGTCAATTCCCATTAACTCCACCAGGACTGGACGGTCAATTCCCACTAACTCCACCAGGACTGGACGGTCAATTCCCACTAAATGCATGCCATTGCTATGCACTATTTATATCCAGGACTTGGACACCACCCAATACATGAGTCTCTTTTGTAAGCTTTTGATTATGTTAACTGATATAAAAAACTGAGCTACAGGACATATTATTTTCTCGTCATTAGTAAACTAAGCTTTTATAGGCAGCCTCTCCATGGAACCACGAGTTTACAATTTCTCTTCTAGTAATTGTTAGGCCAATGGTCACCAGGATGAACTTTTAGAACAGAATATAGAGGTCTTCATCTTATCACGCATCTCACCAGGTTTGCTCCGTGTTGTTCATTATGTGCTTTGGTTTCCCTTGGTTACCGCTATCTGCTGTTCAGCCTGGCATTCCTTTATCATCGGATGCCATCTTGCACAGTGGTCTGCACATGCGCTACCCTGGGACCCTTCAAAATCTCTGCTCCGCAGTGATTGGATCATCTGCAGCCAGTTCCCTTTATAAGGGCCTTCCTCCATTTAATGGGTGTCAGATCATCAGGTCCCTCTATCTGATAGGAAGCATTCCCTCTGACTCCTGTTGTTTCTGACATTGTGGATGGTGCAGCTCATCGCTACTCAGCATTTTCTGTGCTGCTCACTGCTTCTCAGAAATTACCTGTGCAGCTCACCACTTCTCAGCATTACCTGTGCAGCTCATCGCTACATAGCAATACCTGTGCTGCTCACTGCTTCCCAACAATTACCTGTGCAGCTCATCACTACTCAGCAGTACCTGTGCTGCTCACTGCTTCCCAGCAATTACCTGTACAGCTCAGCACTCCTCAGCATTACCTGTGCTGCTCACTGCTTCCCAACAATTACCTGTGCAGCTCATCACTACTCAGCATTACCTGTGCTGCTCACTGCTTCCCAGCAATTACCTGTACAGCTCAGCACTCCTCAGCATTACCTGTGCTGCTCACTGCTTCCCAACAATTACCTGTACAGCTCAACACTACTCAGCATTACCTGTGCTGCTCACTGCTTCCCAGCAATTACCTGTACAGCTCATCACTACTCAGCAGTACCTGTGCTGCTCACTGCTTCCCAGCAATTACCTGTACAGCTCTGCACTCCTCAGCAGTACCTGTGCTGCTCACTGCTTCCCAGCAATTACCTGTGCAGCTCAGCACTCCTCAGCATTACCTGTGCTGCTCACTGCTTCCCAACAATTACCTGTGCAGCTCATCACTACTCAGCATTACCTGTGCTGCTCACTGCTTCCCAGCAATTACCTGTACAGCTCATCACTACTCAGCAGTACCTGTGCTGCTCACTGCTTCCCAGCAATTACCTGTACAGCTCTGCACTCCTCAGCAGTACCTGTGCTGCTCACTGCTTCCCAGCAATTACCTGTACAGCTCTGCACTCCTCAGCAGTACCTGTGCAGCTCATCACTACTCACCATTACCTGTGCTGCTCACTGCTTCCCAGCAATTACCTGTACAGCTCAGCACTCCTCAGCATTACCTGTGCAGCTCATCACTACTCACCATTACCTGTGCAGCTCATCGCTTCCCAGTATTACCTGTGTAGCTCATCGCTTCCCAGTATTACCTGTGTAGCTCATCACTTCTCAGTATTTACCTGGCAGCACAGCTTCCCAGCATTATCGCTGCCGAGCATCGCTCATCATTGATCCTGTTCCAGCGTTATAACACCTGTGTGGATCTCAGTGCTTTTGCTCTCTGCAGCTCATCACTTCACCATCTTATTGGCTCAGATTATCTCACAGTCAAGACCTGTGGCTTCACTGCAGACCATCGCTCTTCATTGGTCCTGTTCCAGCGTTATAATACCTGTGTGGATCTCAGTGCTATTGCTCTCTGCAGCTCATCGCTTCACCGCTTTATTGGTTCAGCTTCCCTCACAGTCAAGACCTGTAGATTCACTGCAGAGCATGGTTCATCATCGGTCCTGTTCCAGAGTTATACACCTGTGTGGACCTCAGTGCTCCAGCTCTCTGCAGCTCATCTCTTCACTACAACTTCTATTCTGCCTAACAGCTACTTGGTGGTTCTGCGCATTATATGCTCTGCGCCCCCTAGAACACCGCGACCTGCGGTTGAGAGCAGCTAAGACCATATTCGCTTGCGGGAATCTCTGGTTAATACCTCTTTCCCGTTAGACTTCGCACCTCTCTGAGGGTAAGCTGTCACTCTAGCAGAGATCAAGACGATTCCCTTTATCTGGCTTTTGTGACACATCTGTAGCAGACTCCTTTCCCTTGGAGCTTTGTGCTCACAGGTACTTAGATGCCCCCAGGTCGTAAGCTCTAGCGTAGTAAAGGTTAATTCTTTGCAACCATAGCACAGCTAGGAGTAGGAGGCAGTAGACAGGATGATAGCAGGTAGTCAGACACAGCCAAGGTCAAGTGTCCGTAGCAAATATTCGTGGGCAGAAACAGGCAAAGGGTCAGGGCTGGCAGCAAGCAACAATATCAGAGAGACAAGCCAAAGGTCAATAACTAATGTTAAAATCGTCAAGAATATCATATATAAAAAATGTGGAATACATTACCAATATTGAACAGAATATTTAAAATATAATTTAACAATTGTGTACTTTAAGGTGTATGCAATGATTGTGTTCAGTGAAAGGGTGGGATAAGGATAGTATATAAACAATTGGGGAAAATGGGAAGGGGTAATAAACATTTATCCAGCTATTGGCCTCTGTGTTACAGTTCTAGCTTCAAGACCGATCCTACCAATCCGACGAAAATTCAAAAACACCTAATATTTCTGAATTATAAATTGATGGAGGGTTCTTCTAATAACATTTCAGTTTCATAACATTTTGTGTATTGTGAGCAGTTATTTATCTGTTATTTAGGCAAAGACTATAGTGTATCTATGTAGATTTCCAACACCACAAAAAAGTTTTACACTTGTTTTTATTAATTTATGGATGTTTCCAGCCAGTCCATCTTAAAGAGGTAAAAAAAAGTTATTTTATTTTTTTTAACTTAAAAGCTTTTTATTGAATTTTTTAGAAAAGCATATTACAAACATAGCAGTGGTTGCAGAGTACATACAGCAGATAAGTTATATTGAACAATCCACACTGCTTAGATAAACAATCAAACAAGTAAATAAAAATAAGAAAAAAATATTGGTACAAACAAAAAACACATCTTATGACCCAGTGTACATAAGCTGAAGACGGAAAAGAGAACATACAAGAAAAACAGACGGATAGAGGGGGGAGGGGGGGGACAAGACAAGAGACTATCCGGTTATAGAAAGTGTACCTGTGGGTCTAGCCCAAGTACCCAACTTAACTCAAAAACCATTCCACAGTACTCACGGATCAGAGATTGAACCATGATACATAAAGTACTCATACCATATAAACCACTTAACAAGCGGGGAGGAAGCCCCTATAAACTGAATAAAACCTATGGTTTCCATTTTGTAGCTATGTTGGATCTTGTTAATAATTTTAGGGAGTGCTGGAATTAGCGGTGATTTCCAGTTCTGGGCTATTGTAGCTCTTGCTGCAATAAGAATATGTCCAGTGACATAATGATTATGCCGCTGGAGATGTTTAGGATACAGATAAAGTAAAGCCATATCTGGGGAAAAAAAAGTTATTTTTAAATAGAGACAAAGAGGGTAGTTTTTGCTGGTGAAATTATAAGGAGTTTTCTACTGCTCCTAGTGAATTTAGTTTGAGCAACTGAAATGCCCAAAGTGGCAACCTATTCTGGTGATAATTATTGCATTTTGATTTGATTATAAAGCCTATTATGCAGCACCGTAGATGATGCAGACAAATAATATACAATAGCCTGAAACAGATGATAAAGATGACAATTCAACTTTGGGGTATCATTGGTCTTGGGTAAATGGTTATGGAGCAGAATATCATTCACCTGTCACCCAATGCTGTAATCTGAGCCCAGGCAGTATGCTAAATCACAGATTCACCACCTGCACATAGTTATGAGGCCTCACTTTCCCTAAATGTGGTGACTCATAAATAAACTAATAAGCAGTCTGTTTTGAATGCTCCGTTAAATAGCTAACTAGAGCTGGTGCTTTCTAGGCAATAGCAGTATTATTCAAATGAGTCAATTGTCAATTCAGTTTAATAAAAGATAATAAAATATAACCATGTATAGATTCCTCTGATGAAACGCGTCAGCCCATGTAATTACCACTGTTGATATTTGTTTTTATTACCATTGATTTCTTTTTTACCTCGGCCTAACACACTGGGACTATCATCTATACCATGGAGAAAGTTGAATAATTAGCACTCGAGCATTTTGGGCACTGGAAGGACTATGCTTTTATTTGCCAACACCTTTGGATAACTAGTGTGTTCCTATGGGAGACTGTCTATGGTTTACTAACAAGCGCTTTGTGTATTAATGAATAATTATTCCTTCAACTTCCTCATTAGACTTTTGTTCATTTGTAATTTATAACTCTAAAAGAATAATATCAATCTGTATTATTCTGGAGGGTATGCTATTTATGTGTAGATATGATTATGCAAAGGTCTAGCTATCAATTGGTTTATTATTTTATGAATTCTATGCCATTAATCTATACATGGATATATTTTAATAATATATTTTAATAAAATAATTTTTAACACGTGACGCATTTGAACAATACTCAATCACTATGTAACATTTAATTATAATAGTTGCTCATTTTTGGCATTTGCCTGTGTCCAGATTTGCAAAGTGCTATGCTCCTTTTTGCAAGTAGCTGTGTTCCACTTGCCCTGAATCATTACAGATTAGTTTGGTTTATAGTGCCATTGGCCGGTTTTCTTTATTTGCTTCATTTTATATGGTCAAAAGAAAAGATACATACATTGGTGCAAAAGAGCAATGGATCCCAAACTGTATGTGCAACCAATATACATCAAAAATAGACATGATAAAACACAGAAACAGTACAACAGTATCCAACAGAGAAATGGACACTTTAAAAAGAAAAAGAGGTGTGTTGGAGGGGTAATGAAGGTTTGGAAGGAATTGGGGTATAGGACTAGTATGGAGGGAGCATTATCCTCTTTAACTGGTTTATGAGAAGAGCTGATTTAAAGTCCAGTCATTGCAGACCGCTATCCACATGCCATTGTGAATGTGGTAGTCCTTACTTTCATACCCGATGTTCCAGAAGAACAAGAATGTGCAATATCCAATTGTTTGTGTGAATGAGTATGATCCCAGGAGTTAAGTAGCTATTGTACCTAATAAAAATTACTGCTGGTGCCTATTTGTTCATCATTAATCTTTAAGTTTCTGAAATACCTGTAGCATATAAAAAATAAAAAATGGGAGTACGTTGGTGCTAGAGGGACATACATCGGAAAAGCAGACACAGTCACATAG
Organism: Mixophyes fleayi; assembly: GCF_038048845.1. Classification (NCBI taxonomy): domain Eukaryota; kingdom Metazoa; phylum Chordata; class Amphibia; order Anura; family Limnodynastidae; genus Mixophyes; species Mixophyes fleayi. The sequence continues at coordinate 342,554,106 of NC_134402.1, read as the reverse complement.
TCTTGCATATTGGATAGCAAGTAAATACAGCAGATATCGGTACTAGTTAGTCCCAGGCTTGCAGTAAGGCCATTGACAACGATAGGATGTTCAACTTAACAGTCCAATAAAATTACCTTTGCTGGGACTTTTGAGGAAATATATAAAGTAGCTTAAATTTTCCTTTCAAAGACTGGTGCCTAACTTTTGGTAGACTTTTCTATCACTGGAAATCCTCCCTGACTCACTTGGAGCTTGTGATTTCACTGCTTTTTTGATTTCAAGTGCTGTTTTTGTTTAAAGTGTGGAGTTGGTTCCAGTAAGAAGTTGAATCCAGGAAGGGGTTTAATCTGGTAAGTGGCTAGGAAAGGCTAGTACTAAAGTTCACTGTAGGCTATAAGAAGTTAGGTTAGCCATAATAAGATGAGTAGTAGCAGGCTTGATGATCTCACTCAATGCATATCTTGTCATATGTATGCACACTTGGAGTAAGTGTTCCAAGGTTTATACCTCTGTGAGAAATGTGAGCAATTGGTCTCTTTGGAAGCCCAGGTAACTGATCTAAAGCAGACCATTGCAACATTGAGAGACATTGCCAACCTGGAGCAGAGTTTACAGCTCACCGTTGATGCATTATCTGAGCAGGGTGGAGCAGAGACAGAGGAGGATGCACAGGTAGGCAGCTGGGTAACAGTTACTAGGGGTAGCAGAGGGAGGAAGAGGCAGGCCAGTTCTGAGCTAGGCAATCCCAGCAGATTTGCCAGATTGGATGAAGATACTGTGGAAGGCAGTTCAGAATTGGTAGAGTTGGATGACACTGCTTCCTCTAGCAACCAGGGGAATGGTCTCTCCAGCACAGAGGGGACCAAAGTTACTCAGGGACCCAGGCAGATTGTGGTGGTAGGGGATTCAATTATTAGGAAGGTAGATAGGGCAATCTGTTACCGGGACCGTGCATGCCGAACAGTGTGTTGTCTCCCGGGTGCTCGGGCTCGGCATATTGCGGATCGGGTGGACAGATTGTTGGGAGGGGCTGGGAATGACCCAGCGGTTTTGGTGCATGTTGGCACCAATGACGAGTTAGAGGAAGAAGGGGTGTCCTAAAGAATGATTTCAGGGACATAGGTCGCAAACTTAAGGCAAGGACATCCAAGGTAGTATTTTCGGAAATACTACCTGTGCCACGCGCTAGTCCAGGGAGGCAGCGGGAGATTAGGGAGGTTAATGCGTGGCTAAAAGATTGGTGTAGGAAGGAGGGTTTTGGATTCTTGGAGCACTGGGCTGATTTCTCGGTCTATTGCCATCTTTATTGTCGTGATGGATTGCACCTGAATGAGGAGGGGGCTGCAGTGCTAGGGGAGAGGATGGTTAGAAGGTTGGAGGAGATTTTAAACTAGGCTCCGGGGGGGAGGGGCAAGCAAGTATTTATGGGATAGACATTGAGAGTAGTAAGGAGGAATTTAACAAGAGTAAAGGGGGTGGAGAGGGGGGAAAGGGAAGCATAGCCGATAAGGAGCGGCCCTTTTTAAAGCAAAAAGAAATACTTAAGGGAGGCAATAGACTTAATGGTATGCTTGCAAATGCAAGAAGCCTGACAGGTAAAATGGGGGAGTTAGAAATAGTAGCAATGAATGAGCAGTATGATATTATAGGTATTACTGACACCTGGTGGGATGATACACATGACTGAGCAGTCAACTTGGAAGGCTATTCTCTCTTCAGGAGGGATAGGGTAAATATAAGGGGAGGAGGAGTATGTCTTTATATTAAGCCAGAATTAAAACCAAGTATTCAGGAAGTTATATACGAGAATATTGGTGATAATATAGAGGCATTGTGGGTGGAAATAGCCAGCGGAGGAAAAAGTTCAGAGAAGTTTCTGATAGGGATATGCTATAAACCGCCAGATATTAGTACGATTGAGGAAGCCCAACTTCTACAGCAAATTAAAAAGGCTACACAACTAGGTCAAATTTTAATTATGGGGGATTTTAATTATCCGGACATTGATTGGAGTACTGAGACCTGCGGTACAGCTAGGGGAAATAGGTTTCTGAGCACGCTAAAAGACCATTACATGTCCCAATTAGTTGAGGAACCAACTAGGAACCGGACTATACTGGACCTAGTAATAACAAACAATGTAGATGTAATATCAAATATTCAAGTAAAGGAGCACTTGGGAAACAGTGATCATAATATGGTCTCATTTGAAATTAGTTTCCAGAAACAACAGTATAAGGGATCAACAATTTTTAATATGCTAAAGGAGTCTATAAAGAGCATAGACTGGGACAAAGCCTTTGAAGGAAAAAATACGGAAGAAATGTGGGCTGTCTTTAAAATGTTGTTGGAAACATACACGTATAAGTTCATTCCTATGGGAAATAAATGTAAAAGAATTAAGTCTAAACCAATGTGGCTAAATAAAAAGGTAAGGGAAGAAATGCAAAGGAAGAAGCGTGCATTTAAATTGTTTAAGTCTGAAGGGTCAGAGGAGTCCTTCCATAGGTACAAGGAATGTAATAAAACATGCAAAAAGGAAATTAGATTGGCTAAATTAGAAAATGAAAGGCATGTTGCAAAAGAAAGTAAGACAAACCCCAAAAAGTTTTTTAAGTATATAAATGGCAAAAGGATTAAAAATGATAATATAGGACCCCTAAGAAGTGAGATGGGTGAATTGATAAATGATACTAAGGAAAAAGCAGAGATATTAAACACGTTCTTTTCTTTAGTATTTACCAGAGAGGAACAAATGGCAGGAGTAATACATAAAAATGGAAATGAAACCATGCCATTAATTAATACTTGGTTGTCAGAGGAAGAAGTCCAAAGGCGACTGAAGAATATTAAGATAAATAAAGCTCCAGGTCCAGATGGCATACACCCAAGGGTTCTTATGGAGTTAAACTCGGAAATAGCTAGACCGCTATTCTTAATTTTCAGAGATTCAATCTCATCAGGCTCAGTACCAAGGGATTGGCAAATAGCAGATGTGGTGCCGTTGTTTAAAAAGGGGACGAGATCACAACCAGAGAATTATAGACCTGTAAGCCTGACATCAATAGTGGGGAAACTACTGGAAGGTATTTTAAGGGACAGTATTCAGGATTACTTGGTACGCAATAAAATTATTAGTGGGAATCAACATGGATTTGTGAGGGATAGGTCATGTCAAACTAATCTAATTAGTTTCTACGAGGAAGTTAGTGGGAACTTAGACCAGGGCAGGACAGTAGATGTGGTCTACTTAGATTTTGCAAAGGCCTTTGATACAGTACCACACAAGAGGTTGGTTTACAAAATAAGGGAACTGGGTCTAGAAATCAAAATTTGTACTTGGATCGAAAACTGGTTAGAGAATAGGGAACAGAGAGTTGTGATAAATGGAACATTTTCTAATTGGTCAAAGGTCTTAAGTGGAGTACCTCAAGGTTCCGTGCTGGGACCACTCCTTTTTAATATATTTATTAATGACCTTGGTGATGGTTTAGAGAGTAAAGTTTCTATTTTTGCAGATGACACTAAACTCTGTAAGGTAATAAAATCAGAGCAAGATGTAGCTTCTCTACAGAGGGACTTAAATAAACTGGAGGATTGGGCGGCTAAATGGAATATGAGGTTTAACACAGATAAATGTAAGGTTATGCATTGAGGGATCAAAAACAAGAACGCAATCTATAAATTTAATGGAGTGCTCGTAGACAGTAGACTTCGCAATAGTGCTCAATGTCAAGCAGCAGCTGCAAGGGCAAACAAAGTATTGGCATGCATAAAAAGGGTCATAGATGCAAGGGAAGACAGTGTAATTTTGCCACTGTATAAATCGTTGGTAAGACCTCATCTTGAATATGCAGTACAGTTCTGGGCACCACTCTATAAAAAAGATAATTTGGAACTAGAAAGGGTTCAGAGAAGGGCGACAAAATTGATAAAGGGTATGGAGTCATTAAGTTATGAGGAAAGGTTAGCCAGTTTAGGCATGTTTACTTTAGAAAAGAGGCGTCTAAGGGGAGATATGATTACTATGTACAAATACATTAGGGGTCAATACAGAGAGCTTTCATGGGAACTTTTTACCCCAAGGACCATACACAGGACACGTGGTCATCCCCTAAGGTTAGAGGAGAGGAAATTTCACAACCAGCAAAGGAAGGGGTTCTTTACAGTAAGGGCAGTCAGGATATGGAATTCATTGCCAGGGAAGGTTGTGATGGCAGATTCAATAGATATGTTTAAGAAAGGGTTCGACAAATTTTTAGCGAAAAGGTGTATCCAGGGATACGACCGTTAATTTAAAATAAAGGATAAAATAAAGGATAGTAGTGGATATAGGGTAAAAATTGGATTGCAATATTGAGTCTGGGGGGATTTTCAAAATTAAAAACAGATGGGCAGTTGCCTACTCTGGATTAATTTCAAATATAAGTGCAGGATCGCAGGAGATCCAAAATAGGTTGAACTTGATGGACTGGTGTCTTTTTTTCAACCTCATCAACTATGTTACTATATTACTAAATAACATGCACATATGTACTGCGTCAGTGACTTCACCTCTTCTCTTTCCCACACAACCCTTGGATATGAATTGTCATTTAATTTTAAGTGGCTTACATAACTTGTCACTTTTTAGTAATGGAATAAGGTCTTTTTTATTGGAGAGGAAATTCCTATTCCTTTTCTGTTTTGTGAAACAAGTTGAATGCTTCACTAGAAAGAACATCCAAAGTCCCTCTGCTATAATTCTGTCACTGACTCTGTCCATAGAAAGGCTGATGAAACATAACTCACAGTCACAGCCATACTCCCATATGTTACCAATCATGGCTCCAACAGTGTGACTCTACTGATGACTCTTTGCTCTATGTTCACAAAATCCCAAAAACTCAAGATATGTGACTCATTAATACAAGAAGATTGTGGCAAAAGGATGGATCATAAAGGATTTCTGCAAAGTTCGTTGTGATTGATTGAGTTTCCCTGCAGAACCTCTGCTGGAGTGTCTTTTGTTTAACATTACTGCTTTTACTTTTCATTTCTCAAAAATATCCTTGTCTTTGTGTGCAGTACAAAACATTGATCTATAATTATTAGTCTTATTCACAAACCTTGATAAATCTAATAAAAAGCACATTTGCTGTTTTATCATAATGCACAATTCTACCATGTAATTGTGTCATGCTTTGTATCAAATGTTGTCAATGTAGAAATAAAAATGCTATAACCCTATAATTATTTCATGCTATGACTGAGAACAGCTCTTTGCAATTCCAGTTAACTTTTACTAGAACATTAGCAATTGCCTATAAAAATATATTCTGGTAAGCTAAATTACTTCCAATGCACTCCTCATCTAACTTTAAATAGGACCAATAACTTTACCCAATACCCCATTTTCCATGTGGTCTACTGGTTCTAGAATATGTTTCATTATTGCTTTAGACATTTTTTTGCATGTGCATAGAGCACTGGAGCATAAAAAAGAGGTAAATATAATTCTTCATGCTCTAAATTGTTCACTACATGCCTAAAAAAGTGTTCATGCGGCCTATGCCAAGTAAAGTGTGAATCTGAGGTGCTATAGTAGCTCCAACAATTTTATTATGCAAACAGTTTATATTAGGCACACAGGTCCTTACCATGTTCAATAACTCAGTCAGTGACAACATGATGGGCCTGATTCATTAAGGAAAGTAAGGCAAAAAGGGAGTAAGTTTTCTCCTGGAAAATGCAAGGGGTGCAACTTAGTTTATTATTTTACACATAAGGTAAATACTGGCTGTTTTGCCATGTAGCACTCAAATACTCGATAGCTCTATTATTACACTGAAATTTAAATTTAATATGGGACCTGCTCTATCCAAACTTTATTTCTGTCCTCACATTTTAAATTTACAACTGCAACATGGTTTTGCCAAGGTGCAAAGTTACTCCTTTTTTTGCTTTACTTTCCTTAATGAATCTGGCCCAATGTGTTCAGACAATGTTGCTGATGCCAGTAATGATTTTTCAATAAGGGTTCCTAAGTGCATTCGCTTGGAGTTATTTTGTCTGTGTAGTTGCATGCAACATATCAACTGGTTATCTAGCATTTCAGAATGCTCTAATTCGGGGCATATTAAAATACTCAACTTGGTATGAACAATTATTTCGTATTAGTCCCGCGCTTGAAAGTGACATATTAAAAGGAGTGGTTTCAGTGGGTTACGTAAGCGAAACACTGAACACTACAGGATTGGAATATATTGCCTGGTTTGGTGAACCTTCATTACAGCTTTTCCTGTTATCCCAGGATAATTCCAGGACTCCATGGATACATTTTGCTTGGTGTTAACAATGCAGGCTCCTGGCCACGATGTAATGGTGCTAGCTTATGTCTTTTTGTCCCTGGATACATGTAGTACAAGAACTGAACGTGAGACTGGAGCAATCCTTTTGACACATTACTCTCTAGTCCTCTTCCAAAGAGCAAGATAATCTCTGTTTTAATTTTTTGAGGGAATTAGGCTATAATAAACAAAATCAGCTTTGATACAATGGTTAAAGTTCTTTCAAACACCTTCAATTAATTAGAATTTTCCCAGTGGAGGCATAAGAAGAAATGTTAATCATAATAATATTGTTATTGCTTATATATCTCCAATCATATTATAAACGCTGTGACTGTGAAAAGTCGTTTCCCGGATGGTCATTTTTTCGCTAATCGTCTAAAATGTGACTAGTGTGTACGCATTAATTGTCCGAGCAATCGGCCCTTTGGTCGAAGCGTTGTAGATAACACGTCGGAAAATTCTTCAATGTGTACCTAGCCTTACCAATTCATGTTCCACCCTATGTATTCAAAGTCCTTCAACGTTATACTTTACAATTCATATAGGGTTGAAAATGCCCTGGCTTTGGATGCTGCAGAGGCTGACATAGTGGGAAGGTCTGGGTGTCCCAAATTTTAAACATTACTACATGGCTGCACAGCTGGCTCTATGTGTACTTTGGAACAGCCCTAAATCAATGAAAATCTGATTGAGTTTGAGAGTCTGGGTATATCATTGATCTCCTCACTCCTCTGATTCCCAAGGTATAACTGCCCACACTGGATTTACATCATGGTATTCTCCCACACTTTGACACTATGGAGCAGATCAAATCATTTATTTAAACTAGTGCCACCTCCTGGACCCATTGATCCACTTTTTGACAAGCCCATTCCTCCGCCACTAGGCTGCAGCCCATTTTCCTTTCAGTCATAGAGAGCAAGCGGTACTAGATTTATACTGCTGATATCTAGTACCTTCTAGACAGAATACAATTTTTCATATAGTGTCAAGCAGATGTTGGAGAGGTTTCTCAACAGACGGCACATTTCTTCACATCTGGGGGTAGTGTCCTATGTTATCTGCATTGTGGCTAGAGATTATGAATTTCATGTCTGCGGTCCTGAACCAAGATATCCCTTTTACCCTGTGTTCTTCATCCTTGTGCTTGGTGTCCTTACAGCTGCCATCAACAGAATATAGTGTATCTATAAAATGGAATTATAGTTTGGAAGCCTTTGGCATCATACTTCAATCTACAACTCCATTCTCTGCTAAATCTACTGATTTTGTCAGATTTGGTCCACCTCAGTATTAAGGAAATCAGAAATTTGAGTTGAGTTCAGGTGGCTAAGCTACTGATCATAATTTGCTAATTACCTTGCTGAAACAGTCTGCACTAATTCTGATCACTTCTCTGAGGTTACTTTATTATTTTATATTTTTAAAGGCCTTGCTAAATATGGAAGGAACATAAATATTTTACATATTTAGTCCAAATGGAAGGCACTAGCACTGGGGAAGATGGGGGAAAGTATGTTCTGTGGGTACGATGCATTTTTATGACAAAGAAAATAAGAGCAAACATTCTTTTGGAGTATAAATTGATGGCAAAACAATATACTGTAACCAAGTATTCCCACAGTCCTCCTTATAGGACTATCCAAATTGATTCATGTTTGTTTTGTTTTTTTTGTTTTTTTTGATGGTTAAGTAAATTTTGCGGTGAAGTCGGAAAATCATAAAATAATAAACTTTTTGGAGAAGTGTAAACTGCCTCCTCTGGTTGAAACAGGCGTAAACCTGTTCAGTAGTTCAGTTACAGTGGACGAATTCACAGAGCTCATAAAATATAATTTTGCAGTGGAAAAACAATAAGTCCAGGTGACATAACCGCTTTACATTATAAGAATTATTCTTCTCCTCTCCAGCCCCCTTTTACTTATGTGATTTCAGGAAATGATGAAAAGTATTGCTTTACTAACTTGTTTTTTTATAGAATTGTAATTTCCAGGCAAACATTCTACTTTGCTCAAATTATTGTCTTATTGCATCCTTAAATTCTAACCTTAAAATAGTCACTAAAATTGTAATCAAAAGATTAATTTGTATGCTTCATAAACAAGGATCGAGTTGTGTTTATCAAATTCACAAATGCTGGTGATGACACTGGTGGCACAATGCATCATATAGAGATGGCTTACAAAGGAGCATGCTCCGATCTTAAATCGGGATGCTGAGAAGGCGTTTGATTTCATGAATTGTAAGTTTGTTCAACACTCCTCATTACGCAAGATCTGAACGGAGTTTTCCAAATGTATGGAAAAAAGGCAACTTATTTAACTTCAAGGACATTTTCTGTTCTTTTCAAAGATTCTGTCCTTTATTTTTCACCATCTAGTTCTGTAAATATTTACAAATAAGACCCTTTTATGCAGAACCTTAGTAGTGGATCCAATAGTGCTCTTTGGAGAGTTGTAACAGAAGCATAGTCCAAAGAAGTGTCATTTCAGAAATGTATACAATATGTTATATTGATGGCCTTCTGTGACAATAGAGGGGTTCCAGACACTGTTAATAAATGTTAAACCTGTCTGGACCCCTTTTGTCAGGAAAAATGCAAATTTTGTAATGTGTTAAAAGACAATATCTATAGTGTTTTAAGTGTGCTGTTTAAGAGCTGTTGTCACACTGGGTAATGTCACCATACAGATAAGTACCAACCTTTACAATACTAGAACATGGGACAAAAGCTCCAGAAATATGTGAAAACTCCCTAAAGGGTTAATAATGGGAGAAGAGCTTGTATCAGACCTATTACCTATTGTTCAGATCCCTTATTTACAGACGATGAGAAGTCACGTGCTGCAGAGGACAAGATATACATGCAACAGGAGTCTGGTCTCATGACACCCTGTAAGAAAAGAAGAAAAGGGCTACCAATTCTGTTTGTGGAGGAACTTGTTGCCCTGCAATCCCACACCATGGGAATCAGAGAGCCTCTTAAAAGGTGCCCAGGGAGATTGGGGTTGAGTGCTCGCAGGACATACTAGAGATTATGGCTTCTGGTGGACTGTATGGATCGGATGATGTGAACCATTACCTTTGAACCATGTATACCATATGTCTGACATTCTGTAGATCTCTACTTTGATTTGCACCCACCAAAAGTTAGATGACATTTGGAGCTGGTCACTGCCTAGTTGACAATAGGAGGAATCTGACTTGTAATGACAAGTGGTGGCTGAGTATTATATGCCCGGGGAGGCTTTATAGTATGCTCTTCATTGCTATGCACAGTGTACTATAAGTATTAAAATAGTTATAACCCTGGTTGTTCTGAAGTTTCTAAGAAATATTTGCAAATCTACCTCTCCTCAAATACTTACAAAGCTACCTCTCATTAAAACAAGATAAGTGTTGAAGTCCTGTGTTCCATAACTAAGTCCAGGGGGTAAATTTATCAAGCTTGGGGTTTAAAAAATGGAGATGTTGCCTATAGCAACCAATCAGATTCTAGTTATCATTTGTTTAGTACATTTTACAAAATGACTGCTCGAATCTTATTGGTTGCTATAGGCATCTCTTTTCAACCTGCAACTTGATAAATTTACCCCATGGAGACATTTTGACTGTCTACCAAGAATATCAGATTAATAGTACCTTCTATGTAATTTGCTCAATGTTTTATTAGTCCTTTTAATGTCACTGAATGAGTCAATGAAGTTACTTAAATTTAGTAAAATTTTAATAAATGTAGAAATTAGAGGAAAACAAGTTTTATTTAGTGTCACTGGGCAAAACAGTGGATGGTGCCTACTTTCTGGGATTGACACTACTGAACCTGGAGGTGTTGAGTCTAACGTGCCCGTGGTCTAGGGACCCCCGTAAGGAGGTTTGGATTTTGCCATAAGGGTCTTGCAGGTCGTGGTTCTCCAAGACAGCTTCTAGCGAAGTAGATAGTGTGAGAGAGTAGTCAAACAGTCTGGGTTCAAGCCAATCAGGATGTGCAGTGCAGAAGGGAGATTCAGACGATTGGTCACAGATTAGTCAAATGTCAAGTACTGGAGATATGTTCAGGGCCTAAACGGAATCCAAAGAGTGGTCAGGAAAAGCTGGGTCAGAAGCCAGTAAACACATAAATACCAGGACACTGGGAAACAGGAGAGCGCTGAAGTTGAGGTTAGACCTAATACTCTGGCACCCTAGTGGTGCCAGAGTCTTCCTTATATAGAGGAAACGGGACTAGTTACTGGCGACGGTGATGTGACTGGCCACCGCCAGGATTCAGATGCGCATGCACAGGGCGGCCGGCACTCCAGCCAAAAGAGACGCGTATGATTGGTAGGCGACCAGACACATCACAGCAGGACACAGACAGCCATCCCTGCGCGGATTGAGAGACGGGATGGCGCCTGACAATTAGTTGTTAAAGATGTAGAAACAATGTTGGAGATATATAATTTAGTCTGGGTGTGTTTATTTCTATGTCTTATATGGGTGAGCACATTTAGTACATTAGGCTGTACTATTTACATTTTTAATGTTTCAGTAATATGACTGTATTTACTATGAGTTTATTGTCAGCAAATCTTGATGTCTATTGCACGTGTTGGCAGGAACGCTAGCCCAAACTGGCCTTCTGTAAGCCAAAGTTATTATGGAAGATTAAAAGACCCGTAAAGTTAAATTACTAACCACATAACATGCAGTGCATTTCATTTTGCATGAATGTGCTTATTTGACTGCCTAGAACATAACAAGTTGCATGCCCACTTTCTGGTTTCTTAAGTGCCTCCATGTAAATACTCTGTGACCTTTTGCAGTGTTGTGGACTCGGATGAAAAGCAGAAGTTCTATCCTTTATTACATTAGTACCGTGCTCTTATGTTTTACGTTTACATTTTTCTCTCAAAATACTGATTTGGGGCCTCATATCTCATCATCATCATCACCATTTATTTATATAGCGCCACTGATTCCGCATCACTGTACAGAGAACTCACATCAGTCCCTGCCCCATTGGAGCTTACAGTCTAAATTCCCTAATATACATACACTAACAGAGACAAAGACAGACAGACAGGGAGAGACTAGGATCAATTTTTGATAGCAGCCAATTAACCTACCAGTATGTTTTTGGAGTGTGGGAGGAAACCGGAGCACCCGGAGGAAACCCACGCAAACACGGGGAGAACATACAAACTCCACACAGATAAGGCCATGGTCGGGAATTGAACTCATGACCCCAGCACTGTAAGGCAGAAGTGCAAACCACTGAGCCACCGTGATGTCATGTATGAAATATGTACATTTTAAATGTTTTTATGTATTGTGAGCCTCAAATGTGTCTGGAAAGTGTAAATGTGGTTGACAGTATATGGTACCGCTGATCTCTGTCAGCTCCTGAGGATGTGTGAAACTACAGTCCTTTTTCTAGAAGTGGGGGAAAAGGTGGATACTGCTCCCCCCAACTAACCCAGAATTGTCCCTCTGAAGCTCATGTAGATTTCTCATCCTGCAAAACACAATCTTTTCAATTTGTGAAATGAACCTTTTGTAGATGACCTATAAATTATGTTAACAAATATAATGCAGCCTGCTTAGAATATTATGCTTGATTTTTTTTCAGTTTATAGCTTTAATATTTCATTAATTTTTAACATATTTCCAAATAATGGCTAATTCTCTATTCAGATAGCAAATGCACTGTAACATAATTATACACATAATTTTTGATTTTTATTGTTTGTAATTAAAATTTCCATATGGATGGCGACATGAAAATTCAATGTTGTAAGAACATCTAGCATTCTGTATGTCTGGAAGAGACATAAATAAACACAGGACCTCTCGCTGGTGAGTTACCTTAAGTCAAACTAGGGTTTCTCTCTGTGGTAGTGATGATTTAATGTTATAAAATACCCATCAAACAGTGCTCAAACTTCCCTATAATTAGCAAAGCAGAAATGTGGCCCATTAACAGCACTGTCTGTCCTCATAACATCAGCACCCACATTAAAATGCTTTGTTCTCTGCAGAATTAAAGCCATTTTAATATTCATGTAATTCTAGAGTCCAGAAGCACACGCTAATTAAAATATTTGATCAAACTCTTTAATAGAAACTGTGGGATGGTGATTATTAAATACTATCCTTCTGGAACTATACTGATAGAATTATAAACAAAATAGATTATAGCACTGATAACTAATTATATCAATAATTTTATTAGAGATCAATAAATAAACATCTGTGCATATCTGAAATACAAAAATCTATAAAGATGTCTTTGACATGATTAACAAAACCGACCAAAAATACTATTGCTGAAACCACAAAGCCAAAAAGCTGTGGTCTGAAAAGAATATCAAGTGCTCAGTGTTAATATCATTTCAAAATCCTCAAGGTCAGCACTATCAGCGAGCAAGTAAAGTGGATGGTGGAGACTGGAAATTGGACTCATTACAGGGCCAGCAGGATGTATGACTCTCTGACATAGGCTGGTATACAGACATACAAATAGTCTGAAATTGCAAAGTCTATTACGTGTCATAGCTCATACGGAGGAAACTGTAATCATAAGTGTAGCTGGCTGGTGTCAGAATAATAGCTGATATTTTTGATCTTTCGCAATTAAGGATACCTGTTGATAATGAATATGAAGTTTTTGTCTGCTCATTCTGTGATGTAAGCATTGTTGCTGTCCAGCATAGGTTGAGATACGCTTGGTTGTTTACTGCAGATTACCATAATTAATCACACCCCCAAAGGCAGCAATTACACGCTGATAAAAGTGCTTGTCCTTAATACTACATGCAAATCCACAGAACTTGATTAAGTCTATTAAGTAACATGTCGTTGAGGGGTTTTTGGATCTATAATTGCATAACGAGGAAGATGTCATCAATATAGCACATCTAAATGCCTACTGTTGTTACAGTTTTCAAACACCTTGCGTTGCTCTCAGGTGTAGATAAGTGTAAGTCGGGAGACACTAGTAGATGTTTTTCCTCATTACAATGACAGTGGTAGCAATATCAGGGAGTTATTTTATTACATTATATAGAATGTTTCCAGATACTTGAGGTCTGTAATGTGCGTCAGGTACAGTGGCAGTGCCGCACAAGTGACTAGTCTGTGCATTCATAAAATGGGCAGGCTGGGTGATCCGTAGGAGTAATTATATGTCTTGTGCTGTAAAGTGCATAGCTGCTGTTTATGTAACCTAACACATACATTGCATCTTGATTTCACTTCTGCACATTTAAAAGCAGCTTAGTTAAAGTTGTAATTTCCTTTTATGGTTCTTTCTTTAACAAAGCAAATGAAATACATTTTTTAGCATGCATCATTTTTTTTCTAGCTGTCCTTCTAATAATCATTATCTCTTTTTCAAAATATGACAGCCAGTTACAGTCACAGGCTCGCGAGAGGACCATTTCATGAAAAAAAAAGTAGCGTTAAAAATGGAATTGAATTGCGGGTAAAGTTAATCCGCTTGAAAATGATAAAAAACTGGGTTAAAATGACTTAACACGCTCAAAAAAAACCAACTCACTGACAATTGAATATCTCCTAAGGCTAGGAAGCAGGGACAAGAGAGGGGAAGATATGAGGTTTAGGGGAGGTAGGGACTGAAAAGTGAGGAAAGAACTGGATCAATAGGAAAAGTCGGTGAGCAGAAGAGGTGAGAGTGCAAGCAAATGGCAGGAACTGAGTTGCTTCAGGGGCCCTGGACCAGACAAGCATGAATCCAGCAGTAGCACAGACTGAGAATCAGGAGCTCACAGATATTCCTCAATTACAGGTAGTATTAAGAATACATTTCTCCATTTATTTTTACATATATTTGGATATTCCCCTTTAAATGGGTTATGTAAATATAGATTTTTCATTTGGCCATGCGTCCACACCGATTTGCAGAGCTAAATGTCAGTAGGTGGGCCACAACCATTGGTTTCCCCCGTGGGCCCGTTATGACCCAGTCCAACACTGGTTATGCCATATTTTTATTACATCTGCAGGATATGAAACTGCAGTAACACTGGTCAAGTTTCATACATTTTTTCTTTTTCAGATGAAATATATGATGGCTCCCCATGCAAAGTATCATCAAGAAATGTTTAGGGTTTTTATTTTTTTACTAAAGCAATTGGCAGATTGGACTTTGGTGTTAAAGCTGCTGAGCAGAAAATGAAGCACTCAAAACTAATGAACAGTTTGCAAAAGACTGTTCAAGGACATTTTTAAATGCAATGCAATTTGACATGTTGATTTTTTTCCAAATTCAGAATCCTGACAACTCAATTACACAGTTGTACGAAAAATGCAAATCTGCATATAAGGAATACTAGCACCTTAGTACTGTGAATCTGAATTTAGCATTTGATAAAGGGCAGGGACTTCACATATAACAAGTATAATTTTGCAGACAACAGGCAAACATTTAGTTACCATGGCTGTTTCATCATTTTATTCTTTAATTTCTTCTGGTGGGAACATTGCAATGAAATAATTTTTTGCAGAATATCTAACGAAATACCTGAACGTTTAAATTAACAATTTGGAGTATGTTGAACTGGATTGACATATTTGTGTGTATGTATTAGAGATGGGCGGGCTCGGTTCCCCGAGATCCAAATCCTACCGAATTTAGGGTATCCGAGTACCGAGCCGAGCACGCTCGGTACTCTCCCGCCCATTCGGATTCGAAATCGAGGCAAAACGTCATCGTGACGTATTTGATTTTCTGAGCTCGGTTCTCGCGAGATTTGAAAAGCATAAATACCAGCCTCCACAGCAATCCATCGACATTTGACAGAGGGAGAGAGCAGGGTTAGGTCACACTGGCTAGATCTGCGCAGGGACAGTGATTGATTGTATTCAATACCGTTGTAATCAGTTGTTACAGCAGTAAGAGGAGAAGAGAGGAGGGTTTTTGTTCAGTTTCTGGCACTCCAAGTGCTGTTGGAGTGTCCCCCATTCTTTTGCAGAAATTTATCTGGCTGTCAAAAAAGTCCTATTTTGCAGCAGTGCCCAAAAAAATATATTTAGCACTCCCATTTGTTTTTGGGGTGTCCCCCATTGTTTTGCAGAAATTTATCTGGCTGTCAAAAAAGTCCTATTTTGCAGCAGTGCCCAAAAAATATATTTAGCACTCCCATTTGTTTTTGGGGTGTCCCCCATTATTTTGCAGAAATTTATCTGGCTGTCAAAAAAGTCTTATTTTGCAGCAGTGCCCAAAAAATTATATTTAGCACTCCCAAGTGCTTTTGGGCTGTGCCCCATTCTTTTGCATTAATATTTCTGGCTGTCAAAAGTCCTGTTTGTCAGCAGTCTAAAAAAAATAATATTTAGCACTACCAAGTGCTTTTGGGGTGTCCCCCATTCTTTTGCATTAATTTTTCTGGCTGTCAAAAGTCATATTTGTCAGCAGTATCTAAAACAATTTGTAGCACTACAAGTGCTTTGGGCTCATAATGGATTCAAAGCAGTCCACATATGAGCAGAATGAGCAACCAGGTTCTGTCACCAGTCCTGATGGTAGTGTTCCCTGTGCGTCATCTGGGAAAGGCGATGTCAAACTACACAGTTTTTTGAAATCGGTCAAAAAAACGCACACCCCAAAAAAATTTACCGTGTTGAAGCGAAAAAGAAGTGTAACTGAGCAAAAGTTAAGTGCCGATAAAAAAAAATTGCCAACATGCCATTCTACACAGTGATCTGCCACTTTGTCTATTAGTGGCAGATCAAAAAATGTTACCGAGCCTACAATTGGTGCACAACTACTGTTACGCGTCAAAGCCGACCTGCAAGATAACAGTAAGGCATTAGAGGATAATGTTTGCTCTGAATCAGAAATAACACCAATCCCTGTGGAGAGTCCATCCAACAGTGGGATGTCTAATCGTGAGCATTCTGTTAGTGTACCCATAAAGAGGGACCCTTTCAGCAGTTCTGCTGATGTGTGTCTGAACAGCCCGAGTGTAGCCGGTGATACACCAAGTGAGGATGACACTTTGGAATTAGAAGAGGATGAGGGGGAGATTTGGGTAGCCGACGAGGGCGCTGATGAGGTTGCGGTTGATTGTGTAAGTCCTGCGCCAGTGGCAGCAGGGTGGCACCAGTGGCAGCAGTTCTGGCACGTGAGGTTCTGGCACCAATTTGCACTTTCCAAACACAAGCAGAGATGACACAGGTGGCAGATTACAAGAGTTTGATATCTGGGCTGGTTTGAATTTTTTGGTATCTTCTACAACTGGAGGAGGGCCTAGAGAGACAGAAACCAAACTGCCTTTGTCCATTTCTTTACATATTTAAGTATAAGTGTAGGGTGTAATATACATCCAAAGACGATGGCTGCATTGCCAATATTCATAGATGGAGAGGAAGACAATCTGGTTTGTGTGACGAATTAATGAAGGCCTACCAGGTATTAAACAGTTTTTTGGATAATTTATTAGCTTTACAATTACATTACTTATCCAAGAAACAAGTGGAGCACTAAATTTGGTTATTTTAGGCCCAAAAATATTGGTTTTTAATCAAAATAGCAAAACAAAACCAAAACATGAATTGACTGTTTGGCAAAACCAAAACACAACGGTAATCCAGATCCAAAACTAAAACCAAAACACGGGGCTCAGTGAGCATCTCTAGTATGTATATATGTACAGTGTGTGTGTACAGTCATGGCCAAAAGTTTTGAGAATTACACAAATATTATTTTTCACAAAGTCTGCTGCCTCAGTTTTTATGATGGCAATTTGCATATACTCCAGAATGTCATGAAGAGTGATCAGATGAATTGCAATTAATTTCAAAGTCCCTCTTTGCCATGACAATGAACTTTATCCCAAACAACATTTCCACTGCATTTCAGCCCTGTTACAAAAGGACCAGCTGACATCAGGTCAGTGATTCTCTCGTTAACACAGGTGAGAGTGTTGACGAGGACAAGGCTGGAGAACACTCTGTTATGCTGATTGAGTTAGAATAACAGACTGGAAGCTTTAAAATGAGGATAGTGCTTGAAATAATTGTTCTTCCTCAGTTAACCATGGATGTCTGCAAGGAAACACGTGCAGTCATCATTGCTTTGCACAAAATATTGCTGCTAGTAAGATTGCACCTAAATCAACCATTTCTCAGATCATCAAGAACTTCAGTGAGAAAGGTTCAATAGTTGTGAAGAAGGCTTCAAGACACCCAAGAACATCCAGCAAGCTCTAAGTACCAGGACTGTCTCCTAAAGTTAATTCAGCTGCGGAATCGGGGCACCACCAGTACAGAGCTTGCTCAGGAATGGCAGCAGGCAGGCGTGAGTGCATCTGCGCACACAGTGAGGCTTGGAGGATGGCCTGTTGTTAAGAAGGCCAGCAAAGAAGCCACTTCTCTCCAGGAAAAACATCAGGGACAGACTGATATTCAGCAAAAGGTACATTGACCGCTGAGGACTGGGGTAAAGTAATTTTCCCTGATGAATCCCCTTCCAGATTGTTTGGAGCATCTGGAAAAACTCTTGTCTGGAGAAGGAAAAGTGAGCGCTACCATCAGTCCTGTGTCATACCAACAGTAAAGCATCTTGAGACGATTCATGTGTGGGGTTGCTTCTCAGCCAAGGGAGTGGGCTCACTCACAATTTTGAACACAGTCATGAATAAAGAATGGTACCCAAACATCCTCCAAGAGCAACTTCTCCCAATCATCCAAGAACAGTTTGGTGACGAACAATACCTTTTCAAGCATGATGGAGCACTTTGCCATAAGGCAAAAGTGATAACTAAGTGGCTCGGGCATCAAAACATTGAAATTTTGGGTCCATGACCAGGAACTTCCCCAGACCTTGATTGACAGCATACCAGGGTGTCACTCACCGGACTGTGAGTGCCATTTCTCCTGTGTTCAGGAACCGTGGCCGTCCGCCATCCTGAGGATCTGCGCATGTGCAGCCCTTATGAAACCTTCAGTACCTGTTGCTTTTAATTAATTGGATGATCAGGCAACCCTCCCTATTTAAACCACCTGTGATCATTACCTAGTTGCCTGATCTTGGAGTCTCATTCCCCATGAGCCTCTGAAGATGTTCCTGTGTTTCCTCGTGTATTCAGCTCCAGCTGATTTCTGTCTACTATGATTGTGGTTTCCAGACCACTTCAACTCTCCTGTGTTCATCGTGTATGCACTTAGCTGATTCCTATCTGATACTGCTGTCGGATCTCAGACCGTCTCAACGCTCCTGTGTTCATCGTGTCTGCACTCAGCTGATTCCTATCTGCTACTGCAGCCGGATTCCAGACCGCCTCAACTCTCCTGTGTTCAGCGTGTCTGCTCTCCGCTGCCTCCGTTACTACTGCCGGGTTCCAGACCATCTCAACTCTCCTGTGTTCATCGTGTCAGCTCTCCACTGATTCCTATCTGCTACTGCTGTCGGATTCCAGACTGTCTCTACTCTCCTGTGTTCAGCGTGTCTCCCCTCCGCTGCCTTCGCTACTACTGCCGGATTCCAGACCGCCTCTACTCTCCTGTGTTCAGCGTGTCTCCCCTCCGATGCCTCCGCTACTACTGCCGGATACCAGACCGCCTCAATGCTCCCGTGTTCATCATGTTTCCAGTTTTACTTACTACTGCTTCCTGAGTATTGCTCCTTTGATTACCGGTTACCTTTGGTGCGCTGCACGAACCTGATTACCGCTTCCATCCTCCAGTGGTCTCTCCTCTTGCCGGCGTTCAGCCGTTCAGGTATCCCTGCACTTCTCCTTGACAGCCTGCTCTCCTGAACCGCGGTATGCATACTTTCCATTGACTTTGCTATTGTATTGCATATCCGTCTGGACTGTGTTGTGTTCATCTCCGGAGTCTTCCATCTACTGAAGCTATTGTTACTATTGACTTTGTTTCCTATTACCTGGATCTTTATAGTGACTTTGTATACTTCAAGCAGCGCTTGTCAGTTATTATTGTATTGTGGTTATCATCGTGGGATCCGTGTGCCGCCCGTGTATCCTCTGTATTCCATTCATCTCCTCGTGCCCCTCCTCACATATGTATAGCAGTGGTACAACTTGCTGAACGCAGACCACTGACTCCTGTTTCCCATTGGCACCAGTTTCAAGTATCCTCTCACATAAGCAGTGGTACAACTTGCTGTACGCAGACCACTGACTTCCCCGTTACCTACTTGCACCTGGAACCCATTCCTTCACTATAGACAGTGGTACAACTTGCTATACGCAGACCACTGACTTTCACTACCTCCTCTCTACTCCTGAACATTCCTCCTCACTATAGCAGTGGTACAACTTGCTGTACGCAGACCACTGACTCTCCTCACGTTTACTTGTCCATCTGGTTCCTCGTGTTCATACATCTAGTCATTACCAGTTGCTGCTAGTCATAGATTTTCATTAAGCATTCTCTCACCATCTGCTGATTCTCCTGTTCCGTTGTTACCCTGCTACCAGAGGACCATAGTACCAGCTATATTACTCTGGTAAGAACATCATCTGGTGATATCCTGGGCAAAGACTCCTAGTGCCCGTGACACAGGGCGAATTGCAGATGTCTTCAAAAAGAAGGGTCAACACTGCAAATATTGACTCTTTGCATAAACTAAATGTATTTGTCACTCACCGGACTGTGAGTGCTACTTCTAAAGTAGCTAGGAACCGTGTCCGTCCATTATTATGAGGTACTGCGCATGTGCAGTCCCTTTTAACCTTCAGTTCTGTTCCTTTAACTTAATTGGCTGATCAGGCAACACTCCCTATATTAAGCACCTGTGGTCAATACCACGTTGCCTGATCTTGGAGTCTCATTCCTCATGAGTCTCTGAAGGTGTTCCAGTGCCTCCTCGTGTGTTCAGCTAATGCTGATTCCTGTTTGCCGTTTGTGGTTTCCAGACCACTTCTATTCCTCGTGTTCCTAGTGACTTCACTACCACTAGTGTTCCTAGCAACTGTCACCAGTTGCATATATCCTCTCACATAAGCAGTGGTATAACTTGCTACTCGCAGACCACTGACTTCCCTGTGACCTTCACCTGGATTCCATTCCTTCACTACAGACAGCGGTACAACTTGCTATACGCAGACCGCTGACTTCCACCTCCTTATTACTCCTGGACATTCTTCTCACTATAGCAGTGGTACAACTTGCCGTGCGCAGACCACTGACTACCCTCACGTGTCCTTGTCCATTCAGATCCTCGTGTTCAGTTACCCATTGTTTACCAGTGCTGCTAGTCATAGACTTTCTGAGCATTCTCTAACCATCTGCTGTTTCCAGTTCCATTATCACCCTGCCATCAGAGTATCATATACCAACTCTACTGCTCTGATAAGACCATCAGCGGGTGATACTGGGTAAAGCCTCCTAGTGCCCATGACAGTAAGATCAGGCCATGACAGACCCAGATTCGGAACCCACAGCTAAAGAGATGCTGCAGCATCTGGTCACCCGTGTGGAACAACAGGATGTTCGTCAACAACTATTACTACAATGTTACCAGACGTTAGTCTCCCAAAGAACGTCTGTGCAGAATATTACACCTTCTGTTGATGCTCCTGTGCTTTCCTCCGTTTCCCCAGTGCCATCCCAGGTGTCTACGGCTTCCACGCTTCACCTGCCAACTCCGTCAAAGTATGATGGAGATCCCAAAACATGTAGAGGTTTCCTTAACCAATGCTCAGTACATTTTGAGCTCCAACCTCAAAACTTTTCGACTCATCGTTCCAGAGTGGCCTATCTCATCTCATTATTCTCCGGACAAGCTCTCGCATGGGCTTCCCCTCTGTGGGAAAGAAATGATCCGTTGTTACAGGATAGTGCCAAATTTATTTCCATGTTTCGTAATGTATTTGATGAACCAGGTCGTGTTATTTCCGCTGCCTCCAGCATTCTACGTTTACGACAGGGTTCACGTACAGTAGGACAGTACGTCATTCAATTTAGGATCTTAGCCTCTGAGCTTCAGTGGAACACTGAAGCGTTAATTGCCGCCTTCTGGCAGGGGCTCTCGGACAAAATTAAAGACGCACTGACTACTCAAGAACTCCCTACGTCTTTAGAAGATTTGATTTCTCTTTGTCATCGTATGGATCTCAGATTTCGTGAGAGGGACTCTGAAAGAACTACTTCAGCTAAAACATCTCTTCGTCCCACTTCTCAAATTCGTCCTGCTTCAACTCCGGTAATACCGATGGAGATTGGACGTTCCAAACTAACCTCTGCAGAGAGGAATCGAAGAATTAAGAATAGACTTTGTATCTATTGTGCTGATGCCACACATATGCTCCAGGCATGCCCCAAAAAATCGGGAAATGCCAGGCCCTAACTAGTTCTGGAGAGGTGAAGTTAGGGTCCCTGGAGTCCTCTCCATCTTCGAAGAAATCAAAAATCTGTGCCTTTGACGTTACCATTTCATTTGCTACTAAGTCTTTTGAGTCCCAAGCTCTAATTGATTCAGGAGCTGCGGGAAATTTCATTTCAGAATCCCTTGTAAATCAATGGTCCCTACCAGTGATTACCCTGAAGACTCCTGTTACGGTGACTGCTATCGATGGATCACGTATTATCAATGGTCTCATCACCCAAAGTACGTCTTCAGTGACCCTTCAGATTGGTGTTCTACACCGAGAAGAAATTTCGTTTTTAATCCTTCCTGTTACTACAAGTCCGATTGTTTTAGGCCTACCATGGCTTCAATGTAATTCGCCCCAGATTGACTGGCGCACTCCTCAAGTTACGTCTTGGGGACCTGAATGTCACCAACATTGTCTTTCTCGTGTTGTTCCTCGTAAAATACAGCAAACCTCCATTTCACCTTCCTCACCGGGACTTCCTCCTCAGTATGCTTCATTTGCCGACGTCTTTGATAAAAGCTCAGTCTGAACGTCTTCCCCCTCATCGTTCATGGGATTGTCCGATTGACCTGTTACCTGGCAAGATTACACCTAGGGGTCGTGTTTATCCACTTTCATTACCTGAGACTCAGGCTACTGCTGAATACATCCAAGAGAATCTCCAGCGAGGATTTATTCAACCTTCTACTTCTCCCGCTGGAGCTGGGTTCTTTTTCGTGAAGAAGAAAGATGGAACATTACGCCCCTGCATAGATTTTCGTGGACTTAATGCTATCACTATCAAAAATCGGTACCCCATTCCTCTGATTACTGAGTTGTTCGATCGGATCAAGGGAGCCCGGATTTTTACTAAGTTGGATCTTCGTGGTGCCTACAATTTGATTAGAATCAGATGAATGGAAAACAGCTTTTAACACCAGAGATGGGCATTATGAATACTTAGTAATGCCCTTCGGGTTATGTAATGCCCCTGCTGTTTTCCAGGGCTTCATTAATGATATCTTTCTGGACTTGTTATATGTATGTGTCGTAGTATATCTGGACGACATATTCATCTTTTCCCAAGACCTGCCTTCACATCACCAACACGTGGCCGAAGTTCTTTCCAGACTCCGGAAAAATTCATTATTCTGTAAACTAGAAAAATGTTCATTTGAGTTGCCCCAGATTCCATTTTTGGGTTATATTGTTTCCGGAGTTGGTCTACAAATGGATCCAGAAAAGGTGAATGCTGTGTTACTTTGGCCTCAGCCAACCACTCTTCGGGCCATTCAGCGTTTTTTAGGTTTCGCCAACTACTATAGACGCTTCATTCAAGACTTCTCTTCAATTGCATCTCCCATTGTGGCTCTTACTCGCAAAGGGGCCAATACTAAGCAATGGTCATCTGAGGCTCTCCAAGCCTTTCAATTTCTTAAAGAGTCCTTCTCCTCTGCTCCCATCCTTCGACAGCCTGATGTGATGCTTCCCTTCTTCCTAGAAGTAGACGCCTCTAATGTTGGTTTAGGAGCCATTCTCTCCCAGAAATCGGAGCAACAAAAGTTCCATCCTTGTGCCTTTTACTCTCGGGGTCTTCTGCCTGCGGAGAAGAATTACACCATCGGGGACAAGGAGTTGCTGGCTATTAAAGTAGCATTGGAGGAGTGGAGATATTTGTTAGAGGGAGCTCGTCATCCAGTGACAATTTTTACGGATCATAAAAATTTGTCATACCTACAGTCTGCTCAATGTTTAAATCCTCGTCAGGCAAGATGGTCTCTTTTCTTTTCCCGTTTTGATCTTATCATAACCTTCAAACCAGCTGCAAAGAATAAAAAAGCCGACGCTCTATCTCGAGCCTTCGTGGCGTCCACAGACGTTGAAGAGAATCCCAACCACTTTATATTAGATCCCAAATGTGTTTCTCTGGCTGCTTCTTCCACGAAAGTGCTACCATTTGGGAAGACCCTCGTGCCTCCTGCTCTTAGAAAAAAAATCCTTTCATGGTTTCACTCTTCTCGTTTCTCTGGACACGCTGGTGAACGCAAGACCTTTGAAATCCTCTCTCGAAGTTATTGGTGGCCTTCTATGAGGAGAGATGTCAAAGAGTTTATCGCAGCATGCGATTTATGCTCCCAGTTCAAGACCCCCCGCAGAACTCCAGCGGGGTTGCTTCAGCCACTACCAATTCCATCTAAGCCTTGGACCCATATTAGTATGGACTTTGTCACTGTGCTTCTTCCTAGTAAGAATTGCAACAACATTTGGGTAGTGGTGGATAGATTTTCGAAGATGGCGCATTTCGTTCCCTTGTCTGGTTTACCTTCTTCTTCTACCCTGGCTGAACATTTCATTAGAGAAATTTTCCGTATCCATGGATGTCCGTCCGAAATCGTGTCAGATAGAGGCGTACAATTCGTTTCCAGATTCTGGCGGGCCCTTTGCAAGACCTTGGGCATACGATTGGCACTCTCATCTTCCTACCATCCCCAATCGAACGGACAAACTGAAAGAGTCAACCAAGATCTTGAGACTTTTTTAAGGATGTTCTCGTCAGCCAATCAAGACAACTGGGTAGAATTACTTCCTTGGGCTGAATTTGCTCATAACAACATGTACCATGAGTCATCATCTAAAACTCCATTCTTTGTGGTTTACGGTCACCATCCATCTTTCCCGGAATTTCCTGCCCTCCCGCCCACCCAAGTTCCTGCTGTTGAGACTTGTGTCAAACCTTCAAAAATATTTGGGCTCAGGTAAAAACCTGTTTAAAGAAGACATCTGCCAGATATAAGTCTTTTGCGGACAAAAAGAGACGGGCTATTCCACCATTGAAAGTCGGAGACCGGGTGTGGCTATCTACTAAGAATATTCGTTTAAAGGTTCCATCCATGAAATTTGCTCCCCGTTTTATTGGTCCATATAGGATCATTCAAGTTATTAATCCAGTTTGCTTCAAACTTTTACTTCCCAAGAGTCTTCGTATTTCCAACGCCTTCCATGTTTCCTTGCTCAAACCTCTCATCATTAACCGTTTCTCGGTCCCTCCTTCAGCACCACGGCCACTTCAAGTTCATCAGGAGGAAGACTTTGAGATTACTCAGGTTTTGGATGCTAAAATTTCGCGAGGAGTTCTTAGTTTCCTCGTGCATTGGAAAGGCTTTGGTCCTGAGGAGCGTTCATGGATCAAAGCTGAAGATCTCAACACTCCAGCTCTCTTGAAGAAGTTCTATACCAAATTCCCGGGCAAACCCGGTTCCAGGTGTTCTGTGCCCACCTTTAAAAGGGGGGGTACTGTCACTCACCGGACTGTGAGTGCTACTTCTAAAGTAGCTAGGAACCGTGTCCGTCCATTATTATGAGGTACTGCGCATGTGCAGTCCCTTTTAACCTTCAGTTCTGTTCCTTTAACTTAATTGGCTGATCAGGCAACACTCCCTTTATTAAGCACCTGTGGTCAATACCACGTTGCCTGATCTTGGAGTCTCATTCCTCATGAGTCTCTGAAGGTGTTCCAGTGCCTCCTCGTGTGTTCAGCTAATGCTGATTCCTGTTTGCCGTTTGTGGTTTCCAGACCACTTCTATTCCTCGTGTTCCTAGTGACTTCAGCAGCTGATTCCTATCCGCTGCCTCCGTGTATCTACAGCTACAGATTACTGCAAACTCTCCTGTGTTTCTTCATGACTCCAGCAGCTGATTCCTATCCGCTCCCTCCGTGTATCTACAGCTACAGATTACTGCAAACTCTCCTGTGTTTCTTCGTGACTCCAGCAGCTGATTCCTATCCGCTGCCTCCGTGTATCTACAGCTACAGATTACTGCAAACTCTCCTGTGTTTCTTCGTGACTCCAGCAGCTGATTCCTATCCGCTGCCTCCGTGTATCTACAGCTACAGATTACTGCAAACTCTCCTGTGTTTCTCCGTGACTCCAGCAGCTGATTCCTATCCGCTGCCTCCATGTATCTACAGCTACAGATTACTGCAAACTCTCCTGTGTTTCTTCGTGACTCCAGCAGCTGATTCCTATCCGCTGCCTCCGTGTATCTACAGCTACAGATTACTGCAGACTCTCCTGTGTTTCTTCGTGACTCCAGCAGCTGATTCCTATCCGCTGCCTCCGTGTATCTACAGCTACAGATTACTGCAAACTCTCCTGTGTTTCTTCGTGACTCCAGCAGCTGATTCCTATCCGCTGCCTCCGTGTATCTACAGCTACAGATTACTGCAAACTCTCCTGTGTTTCTTCGTGACTCCAGCAGCTGATTCCTATCCGCTGCCTCCGTGTATCTACAGCTACAGATTACTGCAAACTCTCCTGTGTTTCTCCGTGACTCCAGCAGCTGATTCCTATCCGCTGCCTCCATGTATCTACAGCTACAGATTACTGCAAACTCTCCTGTGTTTCTTCGTGACTCCAGCAGCTGATTCCTATCCGCTGCCTCCGTGTATCTACAGCTACAGATTACTGCAAACTCTCCTGTGTTTCTTCGTGACTCCAGCAGCTGATTCCTATCCGCTGCCTCCGTGTATCTACAGCTACAGATTACTGCAAACTCTCCTGTGTTTCTTCGTGACTCCAGCAGCTGATTCCTATCCGCTGCCTCCGTGTATCTACAGCTACAGATTACTGCAAACTCTCCTGTGTTTCTCCGTGACTCCAGCAGCTGATTCCTATCCGCTGCCTCCATGTATCTACAGCTACAGATTACTGCAAACTCTCCTGTGTTTCATCGTGACTCCAGCAACTGATTCCTATCCGCTGCCTCCGTGTATCTACAGCTACAGATTACTGCAAACTCTCCTGAGTTACATCGCTACTGTTCCCGCTGATTCCTGTTCGCTACTTCAGCGTGTCTACAGAGTCTGCTCGTCTCAGCGCTCCAGTCTGCATTCTACCTGCCGTCAGCTGACCCGCTGCCTACTGCTTCTACAGTGTGTCCATTTGTGTCAACTCGCCTGTTGCTTCGAGTCTACGCTCCTCGGCTTCCAGCTTTGCTACATCGCTTCAACTCTCCCGTGGTCTCCTGCTGTCCTATTCAATATACTACTGCTTCCTGAGTATTTGTCATCTTTGCTGTCCTACCTACAGTGCGCTGCACCTACCTGCCGCTTCCATTCTGCAAGGACTTCACATCTCATCTGTTCCCGGCCGCTCAGGTATCCCTGCAGCTATCCCTAACAGCCTGCTCATCTGAACCACGGTATGCATACTTCTCATTGACTGTGCTGGTGTATATCCATCTGGACTGAGTTGTTCTCCTCCGGAGTTTCCATCCTCTGAGACTATTGCTATTATTGACTGTTTCCTTTTGCTGGACTATTTGAGTGACTTTGTTTATCTGTGCAGTGCTGTTCATTCTTTATTATCATTGTGTGCAGTTCAACGTGGGATCAAGTTCAGTGTACCCGTGTAGACTCTGCATAGCATTTATCTCCTCGTGTCCTTCCTCACATATATATTCAGTGGTACAACTTGCTAGAGGCAGACCACTGATTCCTGTTTCCCTGTGTCACCAGTTGCATATATCCTCTCACATAAGCAGTGGTATAACTTGCTACTCGCAGACCACTGACTTCCCTGTGACCTTCACCTGGATTCCATTCCTTCACTACAGACAGCGGTACAACTTGCTATACGCAGACCGCTGACTTCCACCTCCTTATTACTCCTGGACATTCTTCTCACTATAGCAGTGGTACAACTTGCCGTGCGCAGACCACTGACTACCCTCACGTGTCCTTGTCCATTCAGATCCTCGTGTTCAGTTACCCATTGTTTACCAGTGCTGCTAGTCATAGACTTTCTGAGCATTCTCTAACCATCTGCTGTTTCCAGTTCCATTATCACCCTGCCATCAGAGTATCATATACCAACTCTACTGCTCTGATAAGACCATCAGCGGGTGATACTGGGTAAAGCCTCCTAGTGCCCATGACAGTATTATTATTATTATTATTATTATTATCACCATTTGTTTATATAGTGCCACTAATTCCGCAGCGCTGTACAGAGAACTCGCTCACATCAGTCCCTGCCCCATTGGAGCTTACAGTCTAAATTCCCTAAGACAGACAGACAGACTAGGGTCAATTTTGAAAGCAGCCAATTGACATACCAGTATGTTTTTGGAGTGTGGGAAATGTAGGTGTCAATAAAAGCCTTTGACACTTATGAAATGCTTGTAATTTTACTACAGTATACCATAGCAACATCTGACAAGAATATCTAGAAACACTGAAGCAGCAAACTTTCTGAAAACCTGTACAGTTTCTTGGAGAAGGTTGATATCAACAATTGTTGTTCTGCAGTGAAACTGAGTACACCATGTTAGGTACATTTTTCACCAATTCCTTTACTGCCTTACATTGGTATGAAGGTGTGGAGAGGAACCCCCTTCTGAAGTGCCTTATATATTATAGTAAGTCATAGATTTCAATGGTACTGAGGGAGAGGGGGCCAAATAGTTGTTATGTCCATGGTGTCACGGGCACTAGGAGTCTTTACCCAGGGATCACCAGATGATGGACTTACCAGAGCAGTATAGGTGGTAATATGGTACTCTGATAGCGGGGTGATCACGGAACAGGAGACAGCAGATGGTAGAGAATGCTCGTGGAAAGTCTATGACTAGCAGCACTGGTAATATGTAATAATAGTACACGAGGAACTGAATGGACAAGGGAAACGTGAGGGTAGTCAGTGGTCTGCAGATAGCAAGTTGTACCACTGCTATAGTGAGGATGAATGTCCAGAAGTAACGAGGAGGTGATGAGAGTCAGCGGTCTGCGTTAGCAAGTTGTACCGCTGTCTAGGTGAAGGAATGGAATCCCGGTGGAGGTATCCGGGAAGTCAGTGGTCTGCGTTAGCAAGTTGTACCACTGCTATGTGAAAGGATACGGAAACAGGTGACTCAGGAAACAACGAACAGTGGTCTGCCACTAGCAAGTTATACCACTGAATATATATGTGAGGAGGAGCACGGGGAGAGAAATGCAATGCAGAGTATACACGGGCACACTGAACTTGATCCCACGATGATATGCACAATATAGTAATGACTGAACAGCACTGCACAATAATACAAAGTCACAAGAACTATCCAGGCAAAAGGTAACACAGTCAAATGATGGCAATAGTCTCAGCGGATAGTAAACTCCAGAGGAGAACAACTCAGTCCAGCAAGATATGCAATACACCAGCACAGTCAATGAGAAGTATGCATACCGTGGTTCAGGAGAGCAGGCTGTCGGACAGAAGTGCAGAGATACCTGGACGGCGGGAGGCCGGCAGGATACGAAGTCCCAGGAGGGTAGAAGCGGTAATCTAGTAGGTGCAGCGCACAGGTAGGTGAACCAGCAGGGATAGAAACAAATACTCAGGAAGCAGTAGTATATAGAACTGGACACCTGGAGAACACTGAAGAGTAGAGATGATCTAGACGAGATGAAAGCAGCGGGGCGTTGATCCAATGCAGACAGGCGAGTTGACACAAGCGGAGACACTGTAGAAGCACGGAGAGCGGATTAGCTGGCTGCAGACGCGAGGAGTACTGGAGGGTAGCGATAAGCAGGGAACTGCAGATATACGGAGGCAGCGGATAGGAATCAGCTGGAGCAGTCACGATGAAACACGGGAGAGTTGAAGTGAGCAGGATACTGTAGATACACGGAGGCAGCGGATAGGAATCAGCTGGTGCAGTCACGATGAAAACACGGGAGAGTTGAAGTGAGCAGGATACTGTAGATACACGGAGGCAGCGGATAGGAATCAGCTGGTGTAGTCACGATGAAACACGGGAGAGTTGAAGTGAGCAGGATACTGTAGATACACGGAGGCAGCGGATAGGAATCAGCTGGTGCAGTCACAATGAAACACAGGGAAGATGAAGTGGTCTGGAAACCACAAACGAACAACAGGAATCAGCAGGAGCTGAACACACGAGGAAACACAGGAACACCTTCAGAGGCTCATGGGGAATGAGACTCCAAGATCAGGCAATGAGGTATTGACCTAAGGTGCTTTAAATAGGGAGTGTTGCCTGATCAGCCAATTAACTAAAAGGAACATGAACTGAAGGTTGAAAAGGGCTGCACATGCGCAGACCCTCAGGATGGTGGACGGCCATGGTTCCTAAACACACGAGAAGTAGCACTCACAGTCCGGTGAGTGACAGTACCCCCCCTTTTAAAGGTGGGCACAGAACACCTGGAACCGGGTTTGACCGGAAACTTGGCATAAAACTTCTTAAGAAGAGCTGGAGCGTTGAGATCTTCAGCTTTGATCCAAGAACGCTCCTCAGGACCAAAGCCCCTCCAATGAACGAGGAAACGAAGAACTCCTCGCGAAATTTTTGCATCCAATATATGAGTAATCTCAAAGTCCTCCTCCTGATGAATTTGAACTGGCCGAGGTGCTGAAGGAGGGACCGAGAAATGGTTGATGATGAGAGGTTTGAGCAAGGACATATGGAAGGCGTTGGAAATACGAAGATTCTTGGGAAGTAGAAGTTTGAAACAAACTGGATTGATCACTTGAATGATCCTATACGGACCAATAAAACGAGGAGTGAATTTCATAGAAGGGACCTTCAAACGGATATTTTTGGTAGATAACCAGACACGATCTCCAATTTTCAGTGGTGGAATAGCCCGCCTCTTCTTATCTGCAAAAGACTTATATTTGGCAGATGTCTTCTTTAAACAGGTTTTGACCTGAGACCAAATATTTTTGAAGGTTTGACAAACAGTCTCCACAGCAGGAACTTGGGTGGGAGGGAGGGCAGGAAATTCCGGAAAAAACGGATGGTGACCGTAAACCACAAAGAATGGAGTTTTAGAAGATGACTCATGGTACATGTTGTTATGAGCGAATTCAGCCCAAGGAAGCAATTCTACCCAGTTGTCTTGATTGGCTGATGAGAACATCCTTATAAATGTCTCAAGGTCTTGATTGACCCTCTCAGTTTGTCCGTTCGATTGGGGATGGTAGGAAGACGAGAGTGCTAATCGTATGCCCAAGGTCTTGCAAAGGGCCCGCCAGAATCTGGAAACGAATTGTACGCCTCTATCTGACACAATCTCAGACGGACATCCATGAATACGAAAGATTTCTTTGATGAAATGTTTAGCCAGGGTAGAAGAGGAAGGTAAACCAGACAAGGAAACGAAATGCGCCATCTTCGAAAATCTATCCACCACTACCCAAATAATATTGCAGTTCCTACTAGGAGGAAGATCAGTAACAAAGTCCATACTAATATGGGTCCATGGCTTGGACGGAATGGGTAGTGGTTGAAGCAACCCCGCTGGAGTTCTGCGGGGGGTTTTGAACTGGGAACACAATTCACAAGCGGCCACAAACTCTTTGACATCTCTCCTCATAGAAGGCCACCAGTAACTTCGAGAGAGAATCTCAAAGGTCTTGCGTTCACCAGAATGTCCAGAAAAACGAGAAGAGTGGAACCATGAAAGGATTTGTCTCCTAAGATTAGGAGGCACGAGGGTCTTCCCAAATGGTAGCACCTTAGTGGAGGAAGCAGCCAGCGAAACACATTTGGGGTCTAGAATAGAGTGGTTGGAAACCTCTTCAACGTCAAAGGACGTCACAAAGGCTCGAGATAGAGCGTCGGCTTTTTTGTTCTTTGCAGCTGGTTTGAAGGTTATGATTAACTCAAAACGCGAAAAGAAAAGAGACCATCTTGCTTGACGAGGATTCAAACATTGAGCAGACTGTAGATATGACAAGTTCTTATGATCCGTGAAAATTGTCACAGGATGACGAGCTCCCTCCAACAAGTATCTCCACTCCTCCAATGCTACTTTAATAGCCAGCAACTCCTTGTCCCCGATGGTGTAATTCTTCTCCGCAGGCAGAAGACCCCGAGAGTAAAAGGCACAAGGATGGAATTTTTGTTGCTCTGATCTTTGGGAGAGAATGGCTCCTAAACCAACATTAGAGGCATCTACTTCTAGGAAGAAAGGAAGCGTCACATCAGGCTGTCGAAGAATGGGAGCAGAGGAAAAGGACTCTTTGAGAAATTGAAAGGCTTGAAGAGCCTCAGATGACCATTGCTTAGTATTGGCCCCTTTACGAGTCAGGGCCACAATAGGAGATGCAATTGAAGAGAAGTCTTGAATGAAGCGTCTTTAGTAATTGGCAAAACCTAAAAAACGCTGAATGGCACGAAGAGTAGTTGGCTGAGGCCAATGTAACACAGCATTCACCTTTTCTGGATCCATTTGCAGGCCAACTCCGGAGACAATATAACCCAGGAATGGAATCTGGGGCAACTCGAATGAACATTTTTCTAATTTGCAGAATAATGAATTTCTCCGGAGTCTGGAAAGAACTTCTGCCACATGTTGGTGATGGGACGGCAGGTCCTGTGAAAAGATCAATATGTCGTCCAGATAAACGACGACACATACATATAACAAGTCCCGGAAGATCTCATTAATGAAGCCTTGGAAAACAGCGGGGGCATTGCATAACCCGAAGGGCATCAATAAATATTCATAATGCCCATCTCTGGTGTTGAAAGCTGTCTTCCATTCGTCACCGGACCTGATTCTAATTAAATTATAGGCACCACGAAGATCCAACTTGGTAAAGATCCGAGCTCCCTTAATCCGATCAAACAACTCAGTAATCAGAGGAATGGGATACCGATTTTTAATAGTAATGGCGTTAAGTCCACGAAAATCTATGCAGGGGCGTAGTGATCCATCCTTCTTTTTTACAAAGAAGAACCCGGCTCCAGCGGGAGAAGTAGAAGGTCGGATAAATCCACGCTGGAGATTCTCTTGGATGTATTCAGATTTAGCTTGAGTTTCGGGTAACGAAAGTGGATACACACGACCCCTAGGAGGAGTCTTGCCAGGTAGATCAATCGGACAATCCCATGAACGATGAGGAGGAAGACGTTCAGACTGAGTTTTATCAAAAACATCGGCAAATGAAGCATACTGAGGAGGGAGTCCCGGTGAGGAAGGTGAAATGCAAGATTGCTGTATTTTAATAGGAACGACTTGGGAGAGACAACGATGGTGACATTCAGCTCCCCAAGACGTAACTTGAGGAGTGCGCCAGTCAATCTGGGGAGAATGACACTGAAGCCATGGAAGGCCTAAAACAATCGGACTTGTAGTAACAGGAAGGATTAAAAAGGAAATTTCTTCTTGATGTAGCACACCAATCTGAAGCGTTACTGGAGACGTACTCTGGGTGATGAGACCATTGATAAGACGTGATCCATCAATAGCAGTCACAATAATTGGTGTCTTCAGGGTAATCACTGGTAGGGACCATTGATTCACTAGGGATTTAGAAATGAAATTTCCCGCAGCTCCAGAATCAATAAGTGCTTGGGACTCAAAGGATTTGGTAGCGAAGGAAATTTTAACATCAAAAGCGCAGACTTTTAATTTCGTAGAACATGGAGAGGACTCCAGGGACCCTAACTTCACCTCTCCAGAACTAGTTAGGGCCTGGCATTTCCCGATTTTTTAGGGCATGAATTGAGCATATGTGTGGAATCAGCACAATAGATACAAAGTCTATTCTTTACTCTTCGGTTCCTCTCCTCAGTAGTTAATTTTAGCGTCCTAGCTCCATGGGTATCACAGGAGATGAAGCTGGAAGAAGTTGAGAAGTTGAACGAAGAGGTGCTTTAACTGAAGTTGTTTTTTCAGACTCCCTTTCACGGAATCTCATGTCTACTCGATGACAAAGAGAAATCAAATCTTCTAAGGAAGTAGGTAGTTCTTGAGTAGTCAGTGCATCTTTAATTTTATCGGAGAGCCACTGCCAGAAGGCGGCAATTAACGCTTCAGTGTTCCACTGAAGCTCAGAGGCTAATATCCTAAATTGAATGACGTACTGTCCTACTGTACGAGAACCCTGACGTAAACGGAGAATGCTGGATGCAGCGGAAATGACACGACCTGGTTCATCGAATACACTTCGGAACGTGGAAATAAATTTGGCACTATCCTGTAATAACGGATCGTTTCTTTCCCACAGAGGGGAAGCCCATGCGAGAGCTTGTCCAGAAAACAATGAAATAAGATAGGCCACTCTGGAACGATGGGTAGAAAAATTTTGAGGTTGGAGCTCAAAATGAACAGAGCATTGGTTGAGAAAACCCCTACAAGTTTTGGGGTCTCCATCATACTTTGACGGAGTAGGCAGGTGAAGCGTGGAAGCCGTAGACACCTGGGATGGCACTGGGGAAACGGAGGAAAGCACAGGAGCATCAGCATTAGCTGTGATATTCTGTCCAGATGTTCTTTGGGAGGCTAACGCCTGGTAACATTGTAATAACAGCTGTTGGCGAGCATCCTGTTGCTCCATATGGGTGACCAGATGCTGCAGCATCTCTTTAGCTGTAGGTTCCGAATCTGGGTCTGTCATGGCCTGATCTTACTGTCACGGGCACTAGGAGTCTTTACCCAGGGATCACCAGATGATGGACTTACCAGAGCAGTATAGGTGGTAATATGGTACTCTGGTAGCGGGGTGATCACGGAACAGGAGACAGCAGATGGTAGAGAATGCTCGTGGAAAGTCTATGACTAGCAGCACTGGTAATATATAATAATAGTACACGAGGAACTGAATGGACAAGGGAAACGTGAGGGTAGTCAGTGGTCTGCGGATAGCAAGTTGTACCACTGCTATAGTGAGGAGGAATGTCCAGAAGTAACGAGGAGGTGATGAGAGTCAGCGGTCTGCGTTAGCAAGTTGTACCGCTGTCTAGGTGAAGGAATGGAATCCCGGTGGAGGTATCCGGGAAGTCAGTGGTCTGCGTTAGCAAGTTGTACCACTGCTATGTGAAAGGATATGGAAACAGGTGACTCAAGAAACAGCGAACAGTGGTCTGCCACTAGCAAGTTATACCACTGAATATATATGTGAGGAGGAGCACGGGGAGAGAAATGCAATGCAGAGTATACACGGGCACACTGAACTTGATCCCACGATGATATGCACAATATAGTAATGACTGAACAGCACTGCACAATAATACAAAGTCACAAGAACTATCCAGGCAAAAGGTAACACAGTCAAATGATGGCAATAGTCTCAGCGGATAGTAAACTCCAGAGGAGAACAACTCAGTCCAGCAAGATATGCAATACACCAGCACAGTCAATGAGAAGTATGCATACCGTGGTTCAGGAGAGCAGGCTGTCGGACAGAAGTGCAGAGATACCTGGACGGCGGGAGGCCGGCAGGATACGAAGTCCTAGGAGGGTAGAAGCGGTAATCTAGTAGGTGCAGCGCACAGGTAGGTGAACCAGCAGGGATAGAAACAAATACTCAGGAAGCAGTAGTATATAGAACTGGACACCTGGAGAACACTGAAGAGTAGAGATGATCTAGACGAGATGAAAGCAGCGGGGCGTTGATCCAATGCAGACAGGCGAGTTGACACAAGCGGAGACACTGTAGAAGCAAGGAGAGCGGATCAGCTGGCTGCAGACGCGAGGAGTACTGGAGGGTAGCAATGAGCAGGGAACTGCAGATATACGGAGGCAGCGGATAGGAATCAGCTGGAGCAGTCACGATGAAAACACGGGAGAGCTGAAGTGAGCAGGATACTGTAGATACACGGAGGCAGCGGATAAGAATCAGTTGGTGTAGTCACGATGAAACACGGGAGAGTTGAAGTGAGCAGGATACTGTAGATACACGGAGGCAGCGGATAGGAATCAGCTGGTGCAGTCACGATGAAACACAGGGAAGATGAAGTGGTCTGGAAACCACAAACGAACAACAGGAATCAGCAGGAGCTGAACACACGAGGAAACACAGGAACACCTTCAGAGGCTCATGGGGAATGAGACTCCAAGATCAGGCAACGAGGTATTGACCTCAGGTGCTTTAAATAGGGAGTGTTGCCTGATCAGCCAATTAACTAAAAGGAACATGAACTGAAGGTTGAAAAGGGCTGCACATGCGCAGACCCTCAGGATGGAGGACGGCCACGGTTCCTAAACACACAAGAAGTAGCACTCACAGTCCGGTGAGTGACACATGGACATAAATTCTACACGAGGCAGTAATGAATATGCCTAATTTCTGTGGTAGGAGTATATTCTTTATCTGATGTTTTGTTGTTTCCATTTTAACAAGGAAGGGTATTAGTTTTCAAATCAATGTTAATTCTTCCTCAACATCAGCCCTTCACTTTTGATTCTTTTTGACCTGCAATAGTGGACACTGAAACTTAGTGTTTTTAACATCATCAGACTTGGAGGAGGTTTGGCTATACATTTTGGAGCACACTCCATTAATTTGGGGTTGTCCCTTTCTATAGGGATGTAAAACCTGTATCTGAAGAATCTTTGGCTTTCAGTCTGTTGTCTCCGTCTTTTACTTTGTTATTACTATAGCTATTGAAATGAATCTAAACTGGCACTGTATGGAATTAATCCATTGACAAAGGCTGTGACCACAGCACGGCTGCAGTGTCTCCATTATTTCTGTGATACCTAAATACCTCTCCATGTTCTGTTGGAGATACGTATAGTATTATCTACTGTTCCCCTTTTTCTAGTATGTCTGCATGTCACGACAAGTATGTAATAAGGAACATCTGAATGTGAACCCATTCCTGATGTAGCCCCCATTACAAATAGATCCATGCCAACAAGGATATGAATAGTTACTGCTTTTTAGTTAGTATTAGATCCAGTTTGTATAGGATCTATTAGTGTTGAAAATATCAGGTGACCAATATAAGTCTCTAATAATTGCTAAAGATGTTTTCTGGTTACAAAATAGTTTTTGAAAAAATTAAATAAAAATAAAGAAATGATCTCTGTTCATATAAATACCCCAGACCAGAGGTTCCCAAAGTCACAGGGGTGCCGCGATCACCCTCGGAGAAAAAAGAAAAAAAAAACAACTTACCAATCCAGCGCCGGATCCTCCTCACTTTTCTCACTGACTGCCGGGCGTGACATCATCACGTCCAACAGTGTCAGTGAGGAGTAGCAGTAGAGAGGATATCAGGAAAGAAGACAGCAGAACATGAGGAAGAAGGTAAGTAAGTAAAAGAACGGAGAGTGAAGGGAGGCACAGCGAGAGGGAGAGATGCTGAAGGAGGGGAGAGGGACACGGAGAGAGAGACTCTGAAGGAGGGGAAGGGGGACACACAGAGAGATGCTGAAGGAGGGGAGGGAGACACAGAGAGAGAGAGACACTGAAGAAGGGGGATGGAGACAAAGAGAGAGAGACGCTGAAGGAGGGGAAGGGGGGCACAGAGGAAGAGACGCTGAAGGAGGGGAGGGGGACACAGAGAGAGACGCTGAATGAGGGGAGGGGGACACAGAGCGAGAGACGCTGAAGGGGTGGAGGGGGACACAGAGAGAGAGAGACGCTGAAGGCGTGGAGGGGGACAGAGAGAGAGAGAGAGAGATGCTGAAGGAGGGGAGGGGGACACAGAGAGAGAGAGAGAGGGCAGAAGGAGGGGAGGGGGACACAGAGTGAGCTGGCAAAGAGGGGGGGGCACAGAGTGAGCTGGCAAAGGGGGACACACAGAGTGAGCAGGCAAAGGGGAGGACACAGAGTGTGAGATGGCGAAGAGGGGGACACGGCAAGGGGGATGGCGAAGAGGGGAACACGGCAAGGGGGATGGCGAAGAGGGGGACACAGTGTGAGATGGAGAAGGGGATACAGAGTGATATGGTGAAGGGGTGCAGTAATATGATGAAGGGGCACAATGTGATGGTGAAGGGGTCTAAACACATCTTACGTTATTTTGACCCAATTATTTAAAAAATGGGACTACCCGGTAATTATTTTGGCTTAGGGGTGCCTTGAAAAATTATGGTGACCCTAAGGGTGCCTCGAACTGAGAAAGTTTGGGAACCACTGCCCCAGACATTGAGTAGAGTAAAGATATTTGATATTCATATGCTTGGCAGATCCAGACCATTTTCAGATTAACTTTCTTGGAGTTCTTCAAGTATGTAAAAGCCCGAAAAGAAAAGCTTTTTTACCAAAAGCAACTAGCCACTAGAATGGGCATTCTGTTTTACTAGCCACCAGTAATGACTAATAATCATCAGATTGAGTGGTGACCCTACTTCATACCTCCCAACTGTCTTGATTACAGCAACCCAGACCCAAATTGAGGGCTCTGTCCTTCATGGGGGCATGTTTGTGGGAATGTTGGGGGAAGAGAGTTAGCTAATGGGAAGCTTAGCACTTTACATGCCCTCTTCAAGACATGGCCACACCCCTCGACCCACTGCCAGGGACTTGCATGTTGGTAGGTATGCTACTTAATTTAGTTGTTAGGAGCCCCAAAACTTCTGATGGCAGCCCTCTAACTATGCTTTTGTTTATGTTATTTTTGCAACTAAAACTTTTACATCTGAATTAGAGCTGTGGAGGCTATAGAAATATGAGTCTATCAGGGGGTTATTGTGTGTACACTACAAACATTAATAAAATACAGTTTTTAATTCCAAACTATTGCTTGCCGATGTTAAAGAGAAAAATTTACTAGCTATTTTTGCAGTGCAGGGAAACATTAGCCTTTAGCTGACATTTGTTCAGTAAAGTGCAATGTGCTAAGACCACACAGAGGGAGCTGGTGATATTCAGACTGACTGTTATAGGCACAGGTAAAGTCTGATGGTAACCTCTCAATGGAGATCTTTGTCCTCATTAGTGCCATGCTCACTGAAGCAGATGAAAACATTCTCCAGCTTTTGCAGTGTTTTGTTTTTTCTCCTCTACTGATCATGCCTGAAATGGTTCTAGAAAATACACAAGCATTTCAAAATGTCTTATAGTACATCATAAATAGACTGCAGCTCAGACGGACTGCTGGGTATTATTATCATTTTTAAAATGTATTTATAATATATTGAGTTCCAAAGGCTCACTATTTACTATACAATAACTACTATTCTATATTAAGCCATTGTCATATGGCTTAATTTTGTTTGTGGCTTTCCATCCCGATTTTTTTTTTTTTTATAATGCTATCAGCAGAAGGGAGCATGTCTAAGCGCTTTAAGGAGTTCTGTTACTTCCTGCGTCTTCTGCAGATAAGTCATTAATAATCCCAGTGTCTTCTCACATTAGTCGGTGTTCAAACTGGACAGATCAGACTGTCTGATGGTGAGGCCGAATGCCAAGGGGGCCCCTCCAGTGTGATTGTCCATAAACGTTACCCTTGTGGCTGCATGTTTTGCTTGGAACAATTGACATCTGGACAGATTTCAGTCCCGTCACCAATCAAGGATAGTTGTTGGAGCATCACAGGACAGGTTGGTTTAAATCAAAGGCGCCATCCTTTATACTACGTTTGTCTAATCCCTTAGCAGAGAAAGGGAAGATGTGCCAAGGAATGGAGGGGGTATAGGAGGAAGTTAAAAATAACATCCACCCTCAGAAGTGTTAAAGTTATCATTAGAAATCCCAGTATACCTAGCGCACTAGCACCCTAAAACCTCACCATTGAGGGGCAGTAAATACATCGGTCAATGTAGCCTAATGTATGGCTACCATGATTTCCCCACACAGACTTGTTTGCTAGAAATTCAGTAGATACTTACAATGTGTCCTCATTTAGTATGGAAAGCTATAATAACAATGTTCATGAAGGCAGATAAATGCTTAGCACCAGAAGTGCTGGGTCCCTGCATGGTAGATGATGCTTGCATCATTTCCCATGCTCCTCAATGTGTTTATGGAATTAAAATTGCTAGAAATTATTTTTTAAAAACTGTAAAATGATATCCCTATGTATATAGCTTAATCGGCTGTTCAAAAAAGAAAATCTAATAATTTAAGAGTAACTTACGAAAAGGGCAAAAGTTGTACCTCTCTCATTCTTTCCCCCCTTATTTTACCTGACTTTTCTACATGAATTTTGTAGGTGAAACTGGCAATA
The DNA here is from genome assembly GCF_038048845.1 of Mixophyes fleayi. Taxonomy (NCBI): domain Eukaryota; kingdom Metazoa; phylum Chordata; class Amphibia; order Anura; family Limnodynastidae; genus Mixophyes; species Mixophyes fleayi. The sequence continues at coordinate 342,514,553 of NC_134402.1, read as the reverse complement.
TTTGCAGGGGTGCACCTTCTACAGAGCTGGATGAAAGGGGGCGTTACTTGTGGAGTACAGGCTTGGCACATGAATGCACCTAAATTCGCTTTATTACAGCAAAATATTTATTTGGTTATTGTTTAATATCTTCAAGGAAAAGAGAATTTTAATCACAGTATGCTATAAACTCCTATACTGACAGCATAACTGTAAAAAACTCTGATAGCAGCAAACTGATTAGAATTTTAAACCCACTGTGACAGTAGTCAGTATTCTAAAGCCAGTTATATTGCAAATGCTGATGTATTGTCTTTCCTTTTGAGATATTAAATATTGACTGCATTGAACAAAACATGATTTTGCTGTAATAAAGTTGCTGTTTTTCAGTATCAGTAGTTGTTGTTTGATGCATTTTTCCACTTGAATGGCCGTTCACATGGGCTGCATTCAGCGCTTTGACAGCGAATTGGCTATGGAGTGACAGGGGAACACCATTCCCCATTCACTTCTATGTTACACTGAGTGAGCATACCTTTGTATGCCCTCCAGAGACATTTTTAAAAGGTGATAATGCTATGTAGGAGAACATCTAAAACATACTATTGAATGCATGTTTGAAAGGTACTTAACTTGCTATTCAAAGAGAAAAACCTAGAATTTCTGCTTTAATTGTGATAAGAGCATTATAAAGAGAGATTTATGTATCCCCTGTTCATGAAATTATTGGTGTTATTAAGCTTTATTTTCTTGACAAAGCTAATGGAAATTTTCTCACTGTACAAAATTTGGTTCGGGGTTGTTTAGTGCTGTTAGGAATATTGAATCTATCTCTAATGCAATGGAGAATCAAATAAAATAAGGGATGGGGGAAGTGTTAATGAGTCAGCACATTGTCACAATATTTTAGCCTCTACTGGCTAAGAATTTAAACTCTAATCTGCAGAGCATCATATAATAATTTATGGCATATTCACAATTGTCAGTCTACTCTTAGTGATGCATTAGGCCTATACGCATTCATTGCTTGTGTAAATAGATTAATATAGCTTTTTTTATAGACTAATATATACTACTGTGTTTGTGGATTTAGGTTTTTCTTTTTATTTAAAATTAAGTTTATAGCTGCTTGCTTTGGAGGAGAATATCCTCTGCAGTTAGAATTTTGCTATTGTTCTGTGATACATCTCCTGCAGATTATTGATAAACACAATCCTCTGACAGGACAACAATGTATCCATTAAACCAAGACAAATAATCACATTTATTTCTATATTCTTATATTACACAAAGCATTTTAACACCCTTAACACGAGCGCATCTTGTCCAGGAGTGAAGTAGTAAAAATGTAGTCACTTATTTATATCAGAAATTATTTCATCCATATTTTACTTGTATGTCAATCCTGTATCAAATATTATCGCTTCATTTTGTCTTAATTCCTATTCTTAGAACAACTATCACAAGTTTTGAACATGTACCTATGTCAGTATTTCCTTATGTACGAAAAATTACAAAATAATTGTGCACTTATGGCAAGCATGGTTTTAATGAAGTATGAATACAAATGTTCCTTTCTTACATGCTTTAAAGGGATCATTGAAATCTTAATCTGAGGTATAAAATAATAGACGTTTGTAAACTTTATGCAAATTTCCAGTTACACAGAGAACATATCTAAACTTGGCCATACTCCATTCAACCTGGCCACTTTGCCCAACTGCCGAGCAACTAAATCTGTCAGATTAGCCCATACAAAATGTGCTCAAATTTTAAATACCCTTACTCTATGCAAGTGGTCAAATCCTAGAAAGTACCATCTGTGTATGCAGACAATGACTGCATACACAGTCAAATGCAGTCTGTATCTCACTACTTTTTTATTGTCCTAGATCATCATATGATAGATTCCGACAAGATGTTGGTCGGGGTTGGCAATCATTCTTTTGTGTCCATTTATAATCCAATTTGTGGCAGTTAGGTATGCAATGCCTTAATTGGCTGTTGTAGTCTCTATGGTGTGTACAATGTAAAGCTATGTTTTACCTAAATATTACTTTGCTAAACTCTGCTGACTGATTCCTTTTCAGATATTGTATACAGTCTTGAAATTATGTGTGTAGCCACCATCCCTTTATAAAACCACATTGGTGTCCCCTTATGCATCCGCTAAATACTATGTAGTTTGTATCCAGTTGATGGCCCCCTTTTTAAAAAAATTTCTATGCAAATAAAAATGAAAGTATATGGCCTATCAAAACAAAATTAACAAAGATACTTGCAATGGAAGATATGCAGGTGAACTGTCGAAGTCAGCAAATTGGATAAAGTCATTTCAATTAAAATCGAGCAAACTTGGTTGCCTTTGTTTGAAAAGATGCGTACAGCACACTACGGCGTGGAAGCGCGTACGCAGCTGCAACACGTGGCAACAACAGTATTTAGTCTTTTACATACATTCACACAAACACGCACACTTTTAAAATAGTACACATTAATGGTAGTTGCAACACATAGTAATTTATGTCAAAATATAGTAGTATTTATGTGTAATAGTATAAGTTATATGTATATCAGTAAAACATATGGTACACGTTGAAGGAATCATGTCATGTGTCATACTAATCCCCTTCACATTTGCGACTGTCCGGTTCACTCTGCGAAGGGATTGCAGAGTGCATACGCAAGTTATTAATGTTAAGGAATTATGGACTATTAGGATTAGTATTCTTGGCGGGAAGATCAGAGCTCATCCCCTGGAGAGATGACCCCCTCCTTTGGATTTCTGAGCTTAAACTAGCCTATGAACTACAACCCCCTGGACCCTCCTGAAACCTGGACCAATAGAAGCAAGCCACACCCTTTGCATTGTTTTACTGTATTACTGGGAAGGCGGATAAGGATGGTGTAGTTCCTTTAAGAAATGTTACAATGCATTCTCCTTGGACTAGATCAGAATTACGTTCCATTATGACTGAGTTCCCAGATCCTAGAAAAGAGTTGGCTAAGTGTCAGAACTTTGTTAAAGACTTAGGAAATGCACACGAACCAACCGATAAGGATTGGCGTGTAGGATTGAGGGCGTGTCTTCCTCCCAACACTAACGTACAACAATTTATTAAAGATTGTTCGTTGAAGGAAGACGACACCTTGACAGATGAGATTAATCAAGAGAATATAGAACAGATTGTCAAACATTTAGCCATCTATTTTCCAGTAGTAACAAATTGGAGTAAAATTTTCACCATCAAACAGAAAGATAGTGAAACAGCATCAGATTACTTCGTTAGAGCTATAGCAGCGATGACACGGTTTACTGGGATATCAAACATAGGTGAGGACCCACATCACAGGGAAGTAGCTGTAGGCATCACAGTAGATTCTCTCAGGGAGTCTGCTGTGGAGCATGACAAAAACCTTTTTAGAAAGAAGGAAGAGAAAAGTGATAGGTTGATGACGGTGAGTATACAGGCTCTAGAGGGGATACATACACGACCACCAGCATACAACCCACATAATAAGAAACATAGAGTGATCAGATGTTTCAATTGTAATGTAGAAGGACACGTTAGGAGGGATTGTAAAAAGGACAGATGCAACCCTAGAGGTGGGACACATAGATATCCTCCAAAGAAGAACTCACATGGACTAGAAGACTCACATCTACCTGCACATATTATAGCAGCAAATGCTGTGCGGGAAAGCGATAGTCAGCACTAGGGGTCAGGTCATACCTGTAGTCTACAGCCAGTGAGGTTAACTGAGAGTCTGAGAGAAGAACCAACAATGATAGTTGACATAGCTGGTAGGAAACAAAGTTTTCTTGTAGATACAGGGGCGGCCAGATCTGTGATAACCTCTCCTTTTAATCTACAGGTGACCAGTAAGACTATTCCAGCTATTGGGGTAACTGGAAGAGTGTTACATTATCCTATAACTAAACCCACAAAAGTTACTATCGGGCCCCTGCATACTAAACATTCGTTTCTTTTAGCTGCAGTGGCTCCTACTAACTTGCTAGGAGAGACTTGTTATATAAACTGGGATGTGTCATATACTGTACTTCAGATGGTGTTTTCCTAGATATACCAGAGAAAGTCGCACATGAGGTACAGGATATATTAGACACCCCTCAAAGGTTAATGTTACACTCTACTGTTATAGAACAAAGTCCATCTCAAGTAAAGGGGATGTTGCTGGAAATACCGGGTTCACTATGGACCAGAGATGGACAGGACACTGGACTGATGGCAAACGTAGCCCCTGTCATGGTAAATCTAAAAAGTGGTAGGATAGCTCCAAAAATCCCACAGTATCCATTAAAACCGGAGGTGGAAATAGGGGTATATCCTGTTATTGAAAGGCTGTTACAACAAGGGATTTTAATTCGTACATCGAGCACAGCAAATAGTCCCATTTTCCCTGTGAAGAAGAGTGGGGGTAGGGGCTATAGATTAGTCCAGGACTTAAGGGGAATTAATAAAGTTGTTGAGAGCCAATTCCCCGTAGTGCCGAATCCAGCTGTCATCCTCATGCAGATTCCACCGTCTGCTAGTCATTTTACTGTCATTGACCTATGTTCTGCTTTCTTCTCAGTCCCTCTTCACCCTGACTGCAGATACCTATTTGCATTCTCCTACAGGGGATTGCAATACACATGGACCATACTTCCCCAGGGGTTCATTGACAGCCCCAGTATTTTCTCTCAAGCCTTACATGACTGTTTGCAATACTTTCAACCCTGCAATGGGTCTGTTCTAATTCAATATGTGGACGATTTGTTGCTGTGCTCTGATTCTTTTATGTCATATTTACATGATACTAAATTGTTGTTGCTTCATCTCTCACAAACAGGGCACAAGGTGGCAAAGGATAAATTACAGCCATGTCAGACTAAGGTCAAATACTTAGGACACTGCCTCACCAAGGGGCTAAGACACCTGACAACCGACAGGATTGAGGCCATACAACACATGACTCTGCCGCAGAGCCAGAAACAGATTCGTACTTTCCTGGGGATGTGTGGATACTGTAGATCCTGGATCCCAGGTTTTTCTATTCTGGCATTACCATTGCAGGAACTAGTCTCTTCCTCGAAACCAGAACGCGTCGTACACACAGAAGAGTCAGAGCAAGCGTTCTTTAATCTTAAAGATAGTCTGACTAGAGCACCTGCATTGGGAATACCTGATTATGAAAAACCTTTTGAGCTATACTGTACGGAAGCTGATGGTTGTGCAGCAGGTGTCCTCACACAGAAACATGGTGACGCTAGCAGACCGGTAGCATACTACAGTGCACAATTGGACACTGTGGCTAGATCACTCCCAACATGTCTCAGAAGCTTAGCAGCAACGGCTCTTCTGGTAAGTAAGAGCGAGGACGTAGTATTCGGACATAATTCAACTGTCTATACACCCCATGCTGTATCAGCTCTGTTAAATTCAGCTCAAACCAGACATGTTTCTTCAGCTAGATTCACAAAGTGGGAACTAGCTCTGATGGCACCCTCAAACATCACCATCAAACGATGTAGCACCTTAAATCCAGCTACATACCTTCCATATGTGTCTCTTGAGACACAAAGGGTGGGAGGTGAGGAGACCCTGGTTGATGATGAGTTAGGCAAGAGTACTGATACGCATGATTGTATGGAACACCTGAACCAGACCTTTACTGTAAGGACCGACATACGTGATACCCCCTTAGAAAATGTAGATTTTACGTTTTATACAGACGGGAGTTGTCATAGACAGACAGAGACGGGAGAGCTATGTACTGGTTACGCTGTCGTAGACGATCAGGGTGTGGTAGAAGCTGAACCCCTTGGCCCACCTCACTCAGCCCAAGTGGCGGAACTAGTAGCATTAAGGAGAGCGTGTGAGTTGGCAGAGGGTAAATCAGCCAATATATATATACTGACTCTAGGTACGCCTTCGGGGTAGTGCATGATTTTGGGGCCCTTTGGCATCTTAGAAACTTTACGACAGCAGCAGGTACGCCAGTGGCACACTCACAACACATAAAAGGACTTCTGACAGCGATACAGTTACCCAGAACAGTAGCCGTCATAAAGTGCAAAGCCCATACCTTTGAAGAAGACCCAGTGTCGCTGGGCAACAACAGGGCAGACATAGCTGCTAAATGGGCAGCAGGGCAACCTATGACTGTATGGACCGAGACTATGATGGTTTTTCAGACATTAGACATGCAGAAATTAATTGAAATGCAAGATTTGTGTTCCCTGCAGGAAAAGGCGGTCTGGAAGGTGAAGGGATGTGGTCAAGAGTCCTCAGGACTCTGGAGGGATGGACAAGGTAAGCCTGTAGCTCCCCGAACATACTATCCAAGCCTGGCTGAAGCAGCACACGGTCTGACTCACCTGGGTAAAGAAGGTATGTGCAAACTGGTGAGAGCATACTGGTGTGCTCCCGGATTTTCCTCTCAGGCTGGTAAGAAAGCAATGTCATGTCTTACTTGTTTGAGAAAAAATGTTGGGAAAACTATTCCAACTGAGCCATCCCACATCCCTCCTACAGACGGACCTTTTCAGGTAATACAAATTGACTATATCCAATTACCACCGTGCAGGAATCTAAAGTATGTGTTAGTATGTATTGATGTGTTTTCAGGTTGGGTAGAAGCATATCCAGCAGCCACTAATACTGCTGTGTTCACTGCAAAGAAAATTGTACAAGATTTTGTGTGTAGGTTCGGTATCCCTAGAATCATTGAAAGTGATAGGGGTACCCACTTTACTGGTGATATCTTCCAGAATATGTGTAAGCTCATGGGAATCAGTAGCAGACTTCACACCCCTTACCGACCACAAGCCAGTGGTAAGGTGGAAAGAGTAAATGGTACTATAAAGAATAAGCTTGGTAAGATAATGGCTGAAACTGGTTTGGCATGGCCTTAAGCTTTGCCACTAGTCCTCCATAGCATTCGAACCACTCCTAGACCTCCTCTTAATCTGTCCTCCTTTGAGATACTGTTCGGACGACAACCTCATTTGATCGTGAGTCCGTAAGACGACTTAAAGTGTAATAATGAAGTGACTGTGCAATATCTTATAAAAATGAGCAGACAGCTGAAACAACAACAACAAAAACTCAAAATGCTGTCACCTGGTATGCCAGAAACGAGTTGTCATGATGTTGAACCTGGGGACTATGTTATGATCCGCAATTTCTTACGTTCAGGTTGTTTAACAGACCGTTGGGAAGGCCCATACCAAGTGCTGCTGCCCGGTAAAAACCGGGGATTTCGCTTGAAAAGGGGTAAAGGTGGCAGGTTGGTTCTCATGGTTGAACCCTATGAAATGGTTCTCTGGTCTGGGGGAGTGGGTACAGGAAATGGTTGCTAGTGTAGGTAAGCTCCTTCTCCTTATACTGGGTGTCATCTTAGCAATTGGTTTATGTGTCAAATGTGTTCCTACTGTGTTGAAGTGTGGAAAACAGTCTTCTAGGAGAAACACTGAGAACAAGACTGAAAGAGTGGTGCAAGATCATGGTATGTGAAGAAGTGTTGTATAACCCTGAACTTGAAACGGTGATTAGGTGATAGTTTATTATACTATCAAAGGGTGGAGCTGTCGAAGTCAGCAAATTGGATAAAGTCATTTCAATTAAAATCGAGCAAACTTGGTTGTCTTTGTTTGAAAAGATGCGTACGGCACGCTACGGCGTGAAAGGGCATGCTACGGCGTGGAAGCGCGTACGCAGCTGCAACACGTGGCAACAACAGTATTTAGTCTTTTACATACATTCACACAAACACGCACACTTGTAAAATAGTACACATTAATGGTAGTTGCAACACATAGTCATTTATGTCAAAATATAGTAGTATTTATGTGTAATAGTATAAGTTATATGCATATCAGTAAAACATATGGTACACGTTGAAGGAATCATGTCATGTGTGGTGTCATACTAATCCCCTTCACATTTGCGACTGTCCGGTTCACTCTGCGAAGGGATCGCAGAGTGCATACGCAAGTTATTAATGTTAAGGAATTATTGACTATTAGGATTAGTATTCATGGCGGGAATATCAGAGCTCATCCCCTGGAGAGATGACCCCCTCCTTTGGATTTCTGAGCTTAAACTAGCCTATGAACTACAACCCCCTGGACCCTCCTGAAACCTGGACCAATAGAAGCAAGCCACACCCTTTGCATTGTTTTACTGTATTACTGTTTGCATATAAGCAGCAGCTCCTCATCTAGAGTTCAGTCACCTAGACCACAGACTTCAGGACTGAATGACTGTTCACTGGATCCAGAGCGCCTGCAATAAGTAACGGCTGTACTTACTATTATTTCGCTTGAATTATTCTGCTACTTTTTGAAAATAAATATTTGTGCGTTGGAAACACAAACCTAAATTCGACAATCGTTATTGGATAGCTTCAAAACACTCATAACAGAACCATAACAGATCATATAAAGGCCTAGTATATCTACTAAATCAGCCAGGTTAAAGTTGGTAACATATCACAAGCTGTATAAGTAGATCCTCCAGAGGGTAGATGGCAGTCAGTGGTCCAAAAAACACTCCTCTAATCGCCAACACGTTTCGATCTTGCAGTGAGATCTTTATCAAGCTATGAGTACCGGTACACAGGAGATCCAGCAGTTGTCAGACAAGCTGAGTTCAAACAGAAATTCACTCACAATAAATACACAGATACTAATCAAAAAGACTACAATCTGGTACAAAGGCGATTAGGCAGAGAACAGTCAGACAGTTCAACACCACTACCTTTGTACACAACCACCTACATCTTACTGTATTTAGCTGTGTTCTTACTCAAATAAATAGTTTCTTTATTAAAACACCCGATTTCATACATTTTCTATGATCGAACACTGATTCCACACCAACTGCTGACAACGAGGACAGAGACAGTGCCTTGCGAATACACCTCTACAAGTTGAACAGACCGCTCTCTGAGAATTGTTCTCTGTGACTACATTGGTTTCTTTCATTTTAGGTAAACTGATATTCACTCATTTTCTATTCCCCAGCGCATGTTCAGAACCCGTAGTCTCAATCCCTGCCATATTCCTTCCCTTTTTCCTTTTATATGAATGTATCCATGTTTTTTTATTTTAACTACAGCATCTTTAATTGTTGTATACTTATTTAAAATCAATTAGAGTTGCAGCTTTTTAATTGGATAACAATACTGCACCATAATCCAATTTCAATTCCTATTGTCATTGTCTTGAATATTAATGTGTTTTAATTATTTAACGTTGAAATATTTTCATATACCTTATGTACTGCCAGATATTTTTTTCTACTCCTTATGTCACTTTATTTTCAGCTAATTATTAGGGATAGGGATTTTTTTCAGACATTTTTGCCCTGATCTTCTGCATGATCATTTCATTTTTTTTTCGTATACGCAACACATTAAGTATTTTTTATCCTGGTACATTACTAACAAATATATACTTAGCCTATTCTTCACTTGTTAATCCTTCAATTCCCTTTGTTGCATTTCCCATACCCTTCCTATGCCATGTAACTCCCCATCATCTCCCTAGCAGCATATTTGTACATTTTCCTTCCACTATCAGGAGTGTTTATTCCTTTATACTATTGCATTATGATACTTTTGTATTTGTCGAGCAGTTCATCTTGGAAATGCCATAATCATAAAATAGTAACATACACAGGGCATTTAGAAGGGACAAACTGCGGCTTCAAAAACAGCATTATGTATTAAAGATATGAAAGCTCAATCTAATGAAAAATGTAAACCACCTTTATCTGCTTATTTGTAATTCATTTTTAACCATTAAAACACATTCTAGGACCTTCAACTCTATCCTGGTAAGCAGTGGCTGGCTGGCTGGCCAGCTTCTGCCACTTGTCCGGTACAATTTGCACTTTTGGGACCAGGATGCAAATAGCTGCAAAGTGCATGGCCATGCCTGGTGGCTTGGAGAAAAAAATGCTCCCCGACCAATCCAATTGTGTTTAAAGCACAATGGTAACGGACAGAGAGCAACCTATAGTTAGGACCCAGTTTGCCATGGAAATCACATAAAACAATGTGATAATTGGTGAAGTAGAAAGGGTGAAAGAAAGCCAAGTGAGTTTGGAGAGAGAGGTGGTCAGACCACTACCACAAGGTATGTTTTTGAAGATTGAGGTGAAAACATTTTAAAACAATCTGATTGGTTTTCATACTTTGCATTTTTAAATGCTAGATATTAAAATTAGAGACTTTTTGCCTTCTGTTAATCTGCTTTGGTATTTATATGCTATTAGATTTCACCTTCTGGTTCTGACACCATATTCTGCTTACTAAATAACATAAATCAAAATTTAGTTCCTCTCTCAACCTGGTCAAGTTAGATGTTGAATATGTCCAACCTGTGTCACACATGGCACAGTGCCTACCAGTGCATATAACTATTTACAAACAAGTCCCACACATAGGGTTCATGTATATTCAATCATGTTTCATATATTCACAATAAGTGTGGGTATTGATTAAATAATTAGATGCATTTTAGTACATACCTTTTATCTTGTACAAACTGTTCAGATTTGTATGTCTTCTATTACAGTCAGTCTGTCTTTGGCAAATAAACGGAGTAAATTGTTGGCTGGAATTTAGAAAGACCTTAAAGACTGTTCTATTTATTAAGGGGAAAAAGCCTTTTCTCTGGCAATAACCTCCGCCGACGAAGAGATTCGCAGAGTTTCTCCAGCTGAAGTCTATATAAGTAGTGTCATGGTGGCACATGTACTCCCGCAATCCTTATTTTACCATATCAGAAGATTTTGAAAGAAAAATGCTTTATTTAAATAAAACATTTTTTTTAAAGCAGAATCCCTGCAAAATAATTATTTTTTTCTCATTATATTTAAACATTGCAAGTCAGGACTTCCACCACGCATGTGTGAACTCGGAAAGTAGGGGTCACGAATGTGCAAATGCACCAGGACTGACTGGTGAAGCTTTAAGACTACCATCAGTGCTACTATTCAGTATCACCAGACAGCAAATTATCACTCAGCTAATTCTTTCATTTCAGAGCTTAATAGCTCACTTGCTATATATACCTTAACAGGTTATCTTATTGATCTACAACTATATTATCTAACTCCAATGATTGTGCTGATAATAAAGACACAACTTTAATTTTGGATATGTAGCTCTATTGATTCCTGCATGAAGCATCAATAATAATTACTTGGACTGATGTATATATATTCTGTCTCCTCAGAGTCATGCAAGGTCAACAAGGCTACTGACAAGGTAAGAGTGTTTCCTGTCTAATTAATTAATTTTATTATTATTACAAAGTCTATTTCTTTAAAATAAATAAATATATATTATTCCATGAAAAGTGTTATGTTTGATGAACATTAAGAGCCTGATTCATTAAAATGAATGTAAATTGCATTTTCTTTTGTTTTTTTTCTAAAACATACGTAATTCTAACATACTCACGTCCGTATTCAGCTAGAAGCAGATCTGAAGAAACGTATCTTGTTGAATAAGGGTCTAGGTGCGCTCTGCTTTGACAGACACAATACAGTGCAGGTTACATCCAATACATATGTGGAATAAAAAGTCCCAAAAGAACACACAGAAAAAAAGTATTCATTGATTGCCATCTGTTGATAATATAATCATTAATAATAAAAAATAATTAAAAATAAATTCTCTATGAAATACATTTATCGCAATGTTATTAATGTCTACTGTACAAAAAATGCATTCTTACAGCTGCTCCTGATTGCAAACACATGTTCTACCATTCATATGTGACCGTCATCACTATCAATTGTCACTTACATCTGACCTGTAGCTGGTGCAACTGATGGGACAGAAAAACACGTACCTTTTAAGATAGGCAAATTTTACTCGGCTCCTGTTGCCTGTACTCGAGTTTGGCACACCCTTACTATACATTGACTACGTGCATACGCCCATTCCCCTCCCAGTTCCGTCCTTGAAATTGTAGGCTGTCGACGTGTCCTTTGTAATTAAAGATGAATTGCGCAAAGTGATTACAGCACATATTAGCATTTGCGTTCCTTAATAAATCCAGCCCTAAATGTTTTAGAGCTCTCTTTACCACACATTTTGCAAGACCTTCTTGGTTTCCTACTTCAGCAGCCCATATTAGTCATTGTGTTTAGCTTTTTGGACTCAAGCTTTTTAAACCATGGCTTGGCAGAATTTGCCTCTTGGGCTGAAATCTACAGTACTGCAGTTTATAATATATACTCCCGTTTAACTGCATAAGTAGGTAAATTTGTTGAGGAGGCAGCTATAATAGGGGATTCAATTATGTCAGTTCCAGATCAAAGGAACATAAAAGAAGTTAGTGAATGTAGAATTTCTGGGAAAGGTATCACGTTGCTCCGCTAAAGTAGTTCCTCTATCATTAACGCATGCAGTCTACTGTTTTTTACCATTGTCTAAACAAAACACTGAATATCCCTAGTACCAGAAGTCTGGATTATCTTGAATTGCTAAGTGTCACGAACTGTAAAGTAGCTACTAGCCGGTATTTGCGCTGCTGACCAGGGAGGCGTGTAGTCTAATGCACCCTCGATGTTCAGCAGGGACCCCCGCAAGGGAGTTTTGGCTTCGCTGCAAGAGGGTGCACAGGTCGCGGTTCTCCAAGTCAGCCACCAATATAGTAACAGAGTGGATAGGCAAAGTCAATCAATCCGGGTCAGAACCAGCTGAGATGCGAGGTACAAGGGAAGATCCGAAGAATAGTCAAAGGCAAGCCAGGAGTCGGGAAACCAGTACTAGCAGCAAGGTACAAAACGGAATCCAAAGGGAGGTCAAAGGAGATAGCTGGGTCACAACAGGAGCAGATACTGGATACAGATAAGGTACTGGAGCAGGTGTGAGAACGAATACTTTGGCACCCCTGTGGGATGCAATGTTCTTATGCGCATGCGCGCAGCTTGACCCCAGATAGGAACTAGGAAGCGTCCTGTTGCTGAGCAATGGGGCGCGATGATCAGGGCAAGACAGACGACAGTCTCCGGCAGTAAGTGTCAGTGCGGAGACGGCACCTGACGCTAAGAGTGATGATGGAATTGTAGAGTTGTGGTGATGGTGAAAAAAGCAGGGTGTCTGGGCCATATAGGAAATACTGGCTTATCTGTGAGCTATGAGAGCCAAGAAACCATCGCCCACTGCATTTGTTAATAAGAATGGCAAAACCAATACACTATTGTTACTAATAGTGAAGCCTTGTAGAAAACTTTCAAGTCTGAAACCCCAATACTGCTAGTGCTGTCTTTAATGTCCTACTAAGACAATGCTGTGTCCCCTTCCAGATAAATACAGTAATATTTAGTTGGAGTTAAGCAAAGGTGCTGTTGGGAATACATATTACCAATGTTTGAAATAAAGGTGCTGAGGAAGAATATATTTGTTTTGACGATATTAGATTGATGAAATCACAAAACAGTGTGTCACTCACCGGACCGTGAGTGCCTCTTCACTGGTGCGTGGCTCTCCAGTATTCCTGCCAGCACCTATCCTGAACCGTGGCCGCCCGCTATCCTGATGGTCTGCGCATGCGCAGTTCCTAAGAACTCTTCTGACCTTTGCTTTTAGTTAATTGGTTGATCAGGCAACGCTCCCTATTTAAAGCACCTGTGTTCATTACCTCGTTGCCTGATCTTGGAGTCTCATTCCCTGTGAGTCTCTGAAGGTGTTCCTGTGTACTTCTCCATGTCTTCAGCTTCCTGCTGATTCCTGCTCAACTCATTGCCGGTTTCCAGACCACTTCAAGTCTCCTGTGTTCTACTATGTCTTCAGCTTCCTGCTGATTCCTGCTCAACTCATTGCCGGTTTCCAGACCGCTTCAAGTCTCCTGTGTTCTGCTATGTCTTCAGTTCCCCGCTGATTCCTGACGGTCTTTAGACCGCTACAAGTCTTTCGTGTTCTACTCGTGTTCGCTATCTCCAGTGATTCCTGCATTGCTCATCGTTGTTCTACCCGTGTCAAGTTCTCTGCCTGTGTGCTGACCCGGACCCTGATTACCGCTACCACTCACCTGTGGTTTCTTTACTCGTGCTGGCGTGCAGCCGCTCAGCTGTTCCTGTATCCTCTCGTGGACAGCCTGCTCAACTGAACCGCGGTATGCTTACTTTCTATTGACTATATTCGTTTACTGCATATCCGCTTGGACTGTTCTCCACTTACAAACGGAATCCTCTATCTCCCTGAGACTGTGTTATTACTCCGCATATCTGCTGGGAAGTTTACCTCTTTTTTCAGTCGTGAGATACATTTGCTAATTGACCTTCAGCGCTTGCCACACCAACATAGACTTGTGCATATTGTTTGGGATCAAGTCCCTTGTGCTCTCAGTGTCTACATTCTATGTTTCCACTCATCAACACTTGTACACCTCCTTACCTATTAAGCAGTGGTACAACTTGCTATACGCAGACCACTGACTTCCCCGCTACCTACCTGCACCTGGACAAGTCTTCTCACCATAAGCAGTGGTACAACTTGCTATACGCAGACCACTGACTTCCCCGCTACCTACCTGCACCTGGACAAGTCTCTTCACCATAAGCAGTGGTACAACTTGCTGTACGCAGACCACTGACTTCCCTGTTACCTTCCTGCACTTCTTCACGTCCATCAAGATCCTCGTGTTCATATCTACCTAATCATTAACCAGTTTGCTGCTAGTCATTGACTTTTCTATTTGCATCCTCTCACCATCTGCTGAGTCATATGTTCCGCTAGTCACCCTGCTACCAGAGGACCACTGTGTAACCCACACTACTCTGGTAAGATCATCATCTGGTGATATCCTGGGCAAAGACTCCTAGTGCCCGTGACACAGTGACATCCTACATCTGCAGATCTTGAGCAATTATATGCATAAAGGGCTTGAAATTATCTCAAAATTGGTTAGCTGGGTCTTTGGGTATGTTTCTACCTGCATACAACATGTGGGTTTGATTCCAAGAAAGATCCTATTGTATTTAGAGAGGAGGGCAAGGATCCAGTTTCACTTAGCCAAGATATCTAAACACAGAAGCCAGTTATTCATAAAATTCCCAAAAAAAACAGAAACGGAAAGAAAAATAGATTATTGCTTTTGTTATGTGATTTTACTATAGGCACAAACATGATATCCAAGTGTTTTTCATGCAATTACTGTGGTCTGCGAGGAAAGGCACAGGGCATTTTATGTTTTTAGAAGATTTTGGACAAACCCCTTACCTGCTAAAGCCCAAGTCCCAAGCTTTAGTTTGGCCGTATCCACCTTCCTCCACACGAAAATGGGAAGAAATAACTTGCTGCTTAAATGTTTTCTATTATCGGCGCAGTATGCCTTGTAAATGTAATTGTAAATGCAGAAAGTATATTAAGGTACCAACATTTCTGAGGCAGGATGCGCAAAGCATGTTTGTGTACTGCTGTGTTACAAGATATCACATGTTAGTTAAGCACCTAGTCTGAGTCCAGGTATTGAGAAGCCATCACCTTGAAAACCGCGTTCCTTCGATTGAGTGCCCACCAGGGTGTCTTCCACTGTATGTGTTCAGTCTAGTAATGGAAATTGTCCCAATGATGAATCATGCAGTTATTTGGGAATCACAGATTACTGTACATTGTGTTTAAATCCAAATTTTATATAACCGATCGTTCCCTGTGACCAGTGATATTCCCTGATGCCAACCTTTAATCATTATTATAAAAACCATCATTAATATGTAATATTGCTGTGTTGAAAGCTCTACTGTTTGCAAGAGGGGTTGTCTGTCCTCATGCTTAACCAGGTGAGGAATGAACTGCACATGAGCAGAAATTTCCTGTATGTTGCATTATATTTACTGACCTCCTATGACCTATAGGTAAGAGCTACCACTATAATCTGTCCCCAGGCTGTGTTGAAATCAGCACTCAACACTCCAGCCTGCAGTCCTGATCATAAGTAAGCAGTCAGAAGGAACAAAGAGGTGCTGCAGCAACTACACACATTATCCAAAGTAAATGGTTTCATGTGCCAGTTGAGGAGCCTGGTGGTGGCAGTAATTGCATTCCAACAAGTAGTGTGCAGTTAACATTTAGTCAGTGAGTATCTGGTGTAACACAAATAGGAGTAGTCAGTAAGGGCAGATTACTGACAGTAAGAAGAATCCGAAGACATATATATAAAATCACTTTCCCGCATATAGAGTAAGCCCATCCGGACACACTCCTTATCTGGCAAAGGCCAAATACCAAGCGTTACGGATAATAGATCCCTCACCTGTTTATTGAAATAAGTTCATGAATTCTCTCATGAACATCTGGAATGTAAAAGTGATTGATAAAATTGGTGCTTTTTATATATATATTTAGGGCCTTTTTGTAGATGTGGCTTTTAAGTAAACATGAGTTGTTAACTATATTCCCCAATATTGTTGAATAAATGGTTTGGCTAGGTAAGTTCAGTATTTAAAGTATGCATGTTTTAGCTGAGTATTTTAGATGGAACTATAGCAGAAACAAAATGAACTCATGTCTCATGTTTGACTCATGTCTGTATTGTCATCCAGGTCATCATGAATTAAAAGTTTTGAGGGGATTGGTGTGCTTGTGAATCATCAATTACATTGGTTTGTTGCCTGCCAGAATTCTCAAGTATTAGGACTATCCCAGTAGTCGCGTTAAATTCCAGACAGGAACTTGAACAGTGTAAGTTTAAATGGCCTGAGTACTGTATATGCCATTTGTATCAGTTTGAACTGAATTATCTCCATTAATTTTTGCAAATTCATTACATTGTTAATAATAATTTATATTAATATTAATGAGAGGTTATACTAAAGAAATATTTTTGGGCCATTTGCTTTCCTCAGTCTTCTGAAGCATTTTATGTCTAGGAAAACAGACTGAGGTAAAATCAGTGATCAGTGAAGGCCAGGTTTAGTAACAGTGGGTTGACGTTTTTTTCCTATTGCTATCACTGTAGATGCTACCTGTCCACTATAACCCTTGTGCTGCATTGTACTGTTATTCGCATCAGGATACAGTCAGTAGCCAATATAGATGGGATGTAGCAAAGTTGCGCACACCTCCATTGCTCAGTTTTATAGTCAGATTTTCACAGAGTTTAGATCTACTACTGACATGCAACACAAAATCCCACCTTTTGAAACCTGGCGTAGAATTAGGTGTATTGTGCGGATATCCGGCACTTTGCACGCATATGCTGAGATCCATTTCATGAAGTGTTCATCAATAAACTTTAATTGCCCATACTGAAGTTGTTGTCATTTTGTTATTGTAAATTATGTGTGTCTTTAAAAAGACATATATCTTCATACATCCCATACCTCATTTTAAAATACCCTCCCTCATGCCATATTTGATCCTCACCTGACCTGTGATTTCTCTGGAAACAACCTCTCATTCACACCTACAAGAATTCTCCCGTGCTGCTACCAGGGCTGTCTTTCCAACTGGGTACGATGGGCAGGTGCCCGGGGGCCCAGCGGGAAAAGGGGCCCAAGACGGGACTCCTGGGAAAAAAACAAAAAACAAACTTACCTTCTGTGGTCACCGTTCAGGTCAGGTGACGATCTGGCTCCCTCCCTGGTCTCCTCTTCCGTGCTGTGCTCGCAGTGCATGTCGGGCGTGAGCATATATGTATGTGTGTGTGTATATGTGTATATATATATATATATATATATATATATATATATATATATATATATATATAAAATCACTTTTTTTACATGTATATAAAATCACTTATTTTTATTACACACACAGACACACATTTATATATATTTATATATACAATGTGTGTGTGTGTGTAAAAAAAAAAAGTGAATATATATATATATATATATATATAAAAATATATAGTATATATATGTAATATAGGGGCCCCGGTGCACTGCTTTGCCAAGGGGCCCATAATGTTGTTAAGATGGCCCTGGCTGCTACCTACCTATGAGATTCTCTACCATGCCGGACCTCTACCCACCTCTTTATTAGAGCCTACCCTGCTCCTGCCTATATTAATCACAAAGTTACATCCTAACTACTTCCTCAATCTCCATTCTTAAATCAAATATTTTTATTTAGAGTTTACAGAAAAGAAAACCTACAAAAAGATGAAATACACCAATGCATATACAGTTCCAATACATTACATTGAGTACTGCAGTATAGCCGATACATTTTGTCTGATCAGGATATCTTATAAACATTAGTATTGGTATGCTCTATTCTGTTCAGAAAGTACCAGCTGACTTTCCCACAATGTGACAACCGTTACCAGGCCAGCAAAGGTAAAAAGAGGAGCACAGGAGGAGGGGGTGGGGGGAGAAGAGGAGTGAGCCAGTGGCGCAGTACAGCAGTAGGTGTGTGTGTGGGAGGGGGACATTTAACCAGGATCAAAGTTAGTAACCAGAGACTGTATTGCATATCTTGGCATAGCCCATCGTGACCAGACCTTAAAGTATTTTGGCATAGTATTTCTGGACTGGTAAGTAAACATCTCGGGGTAAATGTATTAATGTCCGGATTCTTCAACTACGGCGTGTTCAGCGTCTTCGGAGATTTAATTTAAAGCGGCGCTGCATTGTAAAGGAAAGTTTCCCTTTACAATGCAGCGCCGCTTTAAATTTAATCGCCGAAGACGCTGAACACGCCGGAGTTGAAGAATCCGGACATTAATACATTTACCCCCTCATGTCCTACTCAATCTCCATTC
The DNA here is from genome assembly GCF_038048845.1 of Mixophyes fleayi. NCBI lineage: Eukaryota > Metazoa > Chordata > Amphibia > Anura > Limnodynastidae > Mixophyes > Mixophyes fleayi. Next base: position 342,495,835 of record NC_134402.1, on the reverse strand, counting down.
ATAATCACACTCGCTCCCTGTGTTTCTGCTCTAACCATTTCTAATAACAATAATAGAAAATGGAGAGGTTCAAAAATAGACTGAGGACACTAGAAAGCAGATAATAGCAGCTTTAGCACTGCACGTACTCATTGACATTTTGCATTAATAAGTACATTGTGATCCAAGCGCTTTAAATGCATCACAGATTTGAAATTTCAATAACTCTTATTTTATTTGTGTCTATAATAGTGAAGTTTTCCATTTTCTCACTTTAGTAAATAACTGATGATGAGCTACTCTTTGCCTTCATTTCTATATTGGTTAGTTGACCTCATACAGTATAAATTGATAAAGTGCAATATTTATTTTTAAATATTAGATTATAAAAGGTGTTGCTTTTTGTTTCTTTTGAAAATAAACCATATGTATAGTTTTATTACAATTGTGTGATCTCATGCAATGCCCAGGACTGTGAGCTACTGCTGTTCTATTAGATGCCCGCTACCATTCATTCTGTGTGTTCTGCCTGTATGTCTTGCATGTTGACCTAAATAGATATTCAACAATTGGATACTGAAATATATAAGTGATCTCAAGACCATCCAGCAAGAGGAGTAAGATACGTCTAAAAGTGAATGGCTGCAAGGAGATTTAAAACTCATTTACTTCTTGAGGACAGACAATAATCTTTTGCAAGCTTCTCATTTGTGTCCACAGTACTGTTACAGAGTTGAATAGTCTAATGTTTTATATATTGCAGCACGCCTGGGATTATGCATATTTACCTTTTCTCACATAAATTATATTACAATAAGGGTTCCACCTCTGAAAACATTCCACTGCAGACTAGTTCATTATTTTTCCAATTTATTTCCACAAATAACATTGAGTAGTTTGTGTGTAATCAAACAGTTCCCTGTGGCAGATGGGTTTTCCTCACTTTAGCCACCATTTTCAGTATTTTCCCCAGGTGCATATATATACAAATTTAAACCAAATCTTTTCATGCCTAAGATATTTTTGCATGTTTTATTATTGTTGGGGTCATTTAATAATATACACTGCCGTAGTCCTGTAAAATAATTGGGTAGATTAAATATGCACAATGGTGCAGAGAATGAATAGAGTCCCTTAAGCATGTTTGTATTATTGTAGAATCAGACAGGGAAGCAGTTGCCTTTGTTAATAAACCTGCTCAGTGTTCTTCCAGCACCTTTCCCGGGTGCTCCACCCGGCTGTTTTTACTTGTCGCCTGGCTCTTGGAGCACAACAGAGCCTTATTATAATATTGTTTCTCCTGTTATAACAGGCACTATGGGGTCTATGCATCAAGCTGATTTGGCACTTAAAAGATGCGAAAATCCACATCATTCTGTTATGTTTGCTATGCATTACATGCCTAACGGAGGACATATATGAGAAATCTTCTCCATTTAGGACAATACAGTGCAGCATCGCAGTCCCCATAGATTAATATGGGAACTGTGATGTTCTGCAATGCATCAAGCTTCGATAAGCTTTGCATTGCGCAGACAGGTAACGCCATTTCAGTATAGCGTTATCTGTCATATTCTGTGGGATTCTGCTGCAGACTCTTTGGCTTTGCAGAATCCATGAGCTGTGTGTATGTGCTGTGCACATACACACAGCTCCTTCTCCTTAGCGCTGTAGGTAAGCAGGAAATAAACTTCACTCCAGAGGGGTCACTTCGCCGGGGCTCCCAGAGCAGACCCGGCATGATGCATTTCAGTGGTGCATAAATATGGAGCACTGTGATTGCAGCGATGCATATTTAATGGCACAGCATTAGGTTGATGCATACGCACAAAGTGAGCACTAGAGCCAGCAATGTGTGTTAGACCACTGACCATCAGTCTGACCAGTCCTGGCAGGTGTGGGCAATAACCTCCAACATTTTTCAATTTTATTACAAAGTATTACAACTGCCCCCACCAAGCTGCTTCTGAATGTCACCTGACTGTCAATATTTTCTGTGGCGAACACTGCTGCAGGGCCATCTTAACAACATTATGGGCCCCCGGGCAAAGCAGTGCACCGGGGCCCCTACATATATAGATATAGATATATATAGATATAGATGTATAGAGATACAGATATAGATATAGATATATAGATGTACTTGCTCAGTGACCCTTGAAGGTTTTTTTTTTTAAGGTTTTTTTCTTTTGCAGGATTATTTATTCTAATTTAGAGCCCTGCATATGGGGCCCCCTTGCCCGTGGGGCCCCTGGGCACCTGCCCATCGTGCCCAATGGAAAAGATGGCCCTGCACTGCTGCTGATGGTTTTTAAGGCAATAGGTTTATCAAACATTTTCATTGCATTGACTTCATATGTAGTAGCCTCTCCTCAAGTTTGTCTAATTTTGTCCATAAGTAATTGAGTGAGTCAAATTTAATAGGATTCAATTATAATTGAATAATAATTATTGACATATTTGAAAAAGTGGTAGATCCAGACAACTTTTTTTAAATGAGCTGTTTTGTGTTTTGTTCTTTGTTTTTTCTAACAGGGTACAATTCTAACATAATCAGATAATTTTGCATAACCATAAAGAAGCCAACGCTGTCAGGTGTATATGTTATCCTATTGATGTGTCCTGGACAAGGAAAATCTCCAATAGATAGTAAACAAATTGCAAATAACATTCAGAACAGTTATCGGCTGGCCTCCAAATTGGCAGCGGACAGTTTTTGTGGTTAACCAAAATCTTGTGAGCGTTTGTTATATGTTTAGAGGGAATATTTCTCTTCTACAAGCTTCGGGTTCACTTTTAAAATCTGTTGATTCAGCCAGAGATGTACAATCTTAGAAATAACTCTATTTATGAATAAACTCTCGTTATCTATTGGAGGGTTTCTCTTTCTCTTGTCCTGCACACTTTAGTGTGGTAACTCTGATTATCTCACTATATGTGGTGGTAATCTATTGGGTAGTTCAGATCATTTTGGGCTGACCTGGTTAAATAACCTGCAGAATTGCATGCATTTGCACTTTCATATGAATTTAAATATAACCGTGGTGCTTAAAATTAGTTATACTTTGATTACTATTATTTAGGGTTGCGCTGTGATTTGAGCTAATCCTTCAAATAAGGAATAAATGCTAGTTTGATGTCAGTTTGTCTGTTTGTTGATATGACCATGTTTTAGCACAGAACGTCTATGCAAGAACTTCGGTATCCTCTATGAGGTTGCTTTTGTTTGATTTGCCTGTTCTTGTTTTGTTTTTATTTTTTAAGTAAGTATAGTACATTTGATTTAGATAGTGTCCCAACTAGTAGGGTCAGAGGAGTACCCGTACAGTCTGCTCACGTTGACACTACATCCTAGAAGGCGCGGAGCATCACGGAGTGGGATATTGTCGCCAGAGGCTCCCGCAAGGGCGCTTGGTCTTCACAGCTCCTTGACCGCAGGTCACGGTTCACCTAGGAGGTGATGAGAGCGAAACTGTAAAGAGAACTAGGGGCCTGATTCATTAAGGATCTTAAATGAAGAGGTATCTTATTTGAGTCTTCTGGACAAAACCATGTTACACAAATACTTGATAGCTTATTTGTACACTGAAATTTAAAGTTGATATTTGTGTGCTACATGAAAAAACAGTCAGTATTTAACTTATTTGCAAAACAGAAAACTAGTTTGCACCCCTTGCATTGTAACATGGTTTTGTCCAGGAGACTGAAATAAGATATTTCTTCATTTAAAATCCTTAATGAATCAGGCCCCAGGACTATAACTGAAGATGCTTCAGATAAGGAATACCAGGAGGGTGAGAGATTAGGAGACTGATTAACAGAGGAGGCTGGTAGCAATAACCGGCAGAGCGTTTACCACAGTGATAGTGGCAGGCCTGGCGCTCCCATTAGGCAAGGTTAGGCACTTGCCTAGGGCGCCGGGCTCTGGAGGGCGCCTGGAAGGCGCCACAGAACTGTAAATTAATTTTAAAACTGTGCGGCGACCGCTGACCATACCTGTCACGGCCGCCACACAGCATTCAGATGCATGGGGAGGGGGGGAAGAGGCTATTGCTCACCACCGCCACCTCTCTGCTCCGTCTCCGCCCCTCCACTCTCTAGTGTCAGTGAGTGGAGGGGGGGAGACGGAGCAGAGAGGCGGCGGTGGTGAGACAAGGTAAGAAAAGACGGGGTGAGGGGGGAGGAGGGCGCCAATTTTTGCGGGGGGGGGGGGGGGGGAGAGGGCGCCTATTTTGCCTAGGGCGCCATGGACCCTAGCACCGGCCCTGGATAGTGGAGTAATTACAGAGGCTGTGAGGATCTGCGGATTGATGTGCTGGAGACTCAGGGAACAGGTAGCAATATTCTGCAGAGCGTTACCAAAGGGTAGTGGAGTAGTTACAGAGGCTGTGATGATCTGCGGATAGATGTGCTGGAGACTTCAGGGAACAGGACATCTGAACAGGAGAGTAGACCTGAAGATCTGGCAACTTGGTAGAGAAGCAGGTGCTTTAAATAGACAGAGCTAACAGGCAGTTAGCCAATCAAGAGAATGCAGGAAGTATTGAGCAGACCAGGGGGTAAATGTATCAATCTGCGGGTTCTTCAACACCCGCGTGTTCAGCCTCTTCCGCGATTAAATTTCAAGCGGCGCTGCATTGTAAAGGGAAGTTAACCCTTTACAATGCAGCGCCGCTTGAAATTTAATCGTGGAAGAGGCTGAACACGCGGGTATTGAAGAACCCGCAGATTGATACATTTACCCCCAGGTGTGTGCATGCTCAGTTCAGCCCAGCAAGTGAATGCAGAAAAAAAGAAACCGATGAGAACAATGACCATAATGCAGGTTTAGCTGGTGCAATGTGTGACAGATAGCTAACTATATTATCTGGCACAGGAACACTATGTATAGATTTGTAAGTATTGACGGCTCATAATGTCAAGCCTAAATTTATTACCTTTTCATAACAAAGAACAAATAACAGAGCCAAGTTCCAGTCGATTCCTTAAAATAAGACTTTATTTAAACCAACAGAAAAATTATTCAACACACAGGAAACACACTGGGTTAAAATAGTCAAAAAGGACAGATTTAGGTTGATGGCTTATTGTACTGTAGTCATAGAACAATTAAAACAATGTCCTTGGGAAGATGTAGCTCATGAGACTAGCCTTGTGTATGTATACATTTGTGTATATATAGCATTGTGACTAATAAGGAACGTAAAAGAAGAACTTAACTCCTACCCTCAATTTCATTTTGTGATGTAAATGTGAAAAAGTATCAATGGAATTATTGTAGGATTGGGCTGTGCCTCATGACAGGTAAGCGATGCAGTATATTTCAAATTTACCGTGTATACTCGAGTATAAGTCGACCCGAATATGAGCCGAGGCACCTAATTTTACCACAAAAAACTGGGAAAACGTTTTGACTCGAGTATAAGCCTAGAGTGGGAAATGCAGCAGCTACTGGTAAATTTCAAAAATAAAAATAGATACCAATAAAATTACATTAATTGAGGCATCAGTAGGTTAAATGTTTTCGAATATTTATTTCAAAGAAAATCAGTAAACTAGCTCTGTAAGTGGAAAAGAGAGTCAACAAAACCAATATGGTATCAACAATAACTTTAAAAGTACAAAAACCTTCGCTCAATCAGCAACCAAGCAAATTTATGTATAATCTAAATCCTTGAAGACACACATACTTTCTGTTGCTTTGTTTGTGAAAGATGGGTGATGACGCAGGGTTCAATATCTGTCAGTTTACAAAAATACCCCCTCCCCCCAAAAAAATACAACAAATCTTTTCAAAGTCTGGTTTTATAGGTAATAAGGTAATGAACACTTAAAGAATTATTCCCCACATCACTTTTAACCTGTTCCTAAAAGTTTTTCATAATTTCTACTTTTGCAGAAGAGACACATGTACTAATGTTATTATAGTAAAATGATGAGAGAGAGAGAGAATGCATATTAATTTACAAGAGTTTGGTGCTTGTGGCCATAAGTCCCGCAGTGGAACGCATGTGCGTTCCACAGGAAGTTGACAGGAAGTTCGGCCTTTGGAACGCAAACTTGCATTCCAAATGCCAAACTTCCTGTCAGTGGAACGCCACAAGCACCAAACTCTTGTAAGTTAATTTTTTCTCTCTCTCTCTCTTCAGCCCTTAAGTTCTGCTTAAGGGCTTAAGGTATGGAGGCAGGTAGCCCTGTGGTCCTGAAGCATTACTCGAGTATAAGCCATGGGGGGGCTTTTGCAGCACAAACAATATGCTGAAAAACTCGGCTTATACTCGAGTATATACGGTATATCACAAACTGCATCAAATGTAAATGTTGTTTTTTGTTTAATTCTTCTTTAACTAAATCTGACCGTTTATTTAAGATCAAATTGGACTAAACAATACATATTATGTACCTTATTAAAAGCAACACTTTTGTCCCACGTGTAAATACTATATTAGGCATAAGTGAAACCATAGCGTGTTTTGTAAAGGCTATAACTAGGTGGATGTTACTTTTTATTCTTATGTTAGATACTATTCTCTATGAAAAGTAAAGAGATCTTGATAACTTTTGTCAAGTTAATTAATTGCACTAAAAGCTTTAACTATAACTTTAGCTCTAAATGCATATTATCTAGGGGTAATATACTCTGTTCTATAGATTTTAAAGGCTTAGTATGTGGTTTATTAAAATTTGGGGGTCCATTTATCATTTGTAGTGAGTTGAGGGTAGTGAGATTCATTTTGTACCACTGTGTTATCCTGCCATTGGTATTTATGAAGGCAGGGCTCATTGGCAAGCCCTGATGAAACAAGCCTCCATCTAAACTTAGGGAAAAGGAGTTCTTATGCATGAAATGTTTAATAGGTAATAGTCAAAACCTCTTTCAGGATCACTTAGGACTTTAATCTGTCATGCACTTTACCTATGGGAAGCCCGTTTTCCTTCCCACCTAGAAAGTTTATATGTGTGACACACACATTTATTTACTTTTATCTTTCTTTTTATCTTTCTCATGCCTTTCTCTATTCAGCTGTTTGAGTGTCTTCATTCCTCTCCCTTTAAGCCTGATCAAATAATCAGCCAATATCTGTTGATTCTAATAAATATGTGAACAATATAACTATCCTGTTCTGAATGCTTTTATTACATAAATTTGCATAAAAATAACATTGTTGAGATGTGTAAAGCAAACTCCTCAATAATCTTTCCATCTCCATATTGAAATAGAATTTATTTAAGATGAGCATCCATTAAGATTATCTTAAAATTATAAATTTGATAAACAAGATAAACAAAAGTACATTACAGAGTATATTTTAGTTATAATTGTGCTGCGGAAATAATACACTAAGCCATTGACCTCGGCATTGGTGTCTCCGCGTCATATGTTACGTGCCTACAGAGACCACAGGAAAATGCTTCTCATTCAGTCAACTAGACTGTAGATGGATATTTTGTTTGACGAGGTTTAAATCCTTCTGTTATTGTGTATTGATATAGCACATCACTCAGAGGCACTGAATCATTAACATTGCTTTTATTGGATTTCTCTGAGCCCCCATATGCCCACTTATCCTTTCCTGCTTGTGCATTTAAGTTAATTGGGTCACCCATTGGAGACAAATGTCTGCTGTCAAGCAGCCTTATGTTAAATGGTAAATATATTTCTTATGTTTGTGGACATCTTGTTTGGAGTATTGCTGGAAACCACATTCTTTTCCTACCCCAAATATGTTGGTTTAACGTAAGCTAATGATCATTGTTTTGTGTCCTAATATCTATGAACCTTCTCAATATATGTTTTGTAGACTTCCTTACAGAAGTGGGAAAATAGTGTTGAAGGGACAGAGACTATGTAAGTGTTGGACCAAAACCTGTTGCAGTTTCAGATGAAAAAAAATGAGTCATGTGTGTATGTCCTGTGCTCCAGTTAGTCCGAACCATCCCTGTTTATAATGATTTACAATAGAGGCTAGGGTTAGTGGCATACAGACTCATTTACAGAAATAAAGAGCGCAATGCAACAATTAAGCTTGTAACAAACTTGAATAAGAACCCCATTCAAAATAAATAATCCATAACACTAATATCCATTTTGTGTTATGTCATGTTATTTTTGTGTATACTTTAGTTTAAATATTTAGATGGATTGTTATGAGGGTACAGAGAAAAAAAGGAAATGGGGTTACATTGAATCAGAAAATAACAATCTAAGATATAGTTCACATAACATAAATGAAAGAATTTGGAAGACAAAATGGGATGGTAAGGCAAAGTCCCAGACAGTTACCATATACATATCCATTATAAAAGTTATGGTTTATTTATAAGCACAATGACTAAAATTCTTATTTTGAAATACACTGTGGTCAATTATTTAATTTTACAATCAGCCAAAATCTGAGTTTTTTTGTAAATTTTATCCAATTAAACTAAATGCCTGAAACAATGTTGTTTTTTTCTTGAATGAGAGAAAACCGCTGGCTTACACTAGCTGATACGGATAACTTCTAGCACCTGAGAATAAGCGATCCACACATTTCTTATATCTTGAGTTGGGGCTGTTAGTGAGATGTAACAGATAAACTCTGCAAGGATATCAGTATTAGTGCACAAACACCAATATAAAATAGTCATTTTGCAGATGACGTCCCCTTATCTCTCTCCCAATTTTGTTTAAAAATTGTCTGACTGTTTTGGCACCCTGTCTGGTTTTAAGGTCAACAACAACCAATCGGTAAATCTTTCATTCCACTTACCAGAACACATCAAAAAGTTTATGACCACCTACTTTCCCCTATAATCAGTAAAATCAGTCAGTGTTACCTTTATATTTGTTCGAGACCCTACAGTTCAGGTTGTTGATTCAGATATTTAATAACCTTCAGATGGTGTGCAGCAAATTTATATTTAACAAAAACAAACTAAGATTGAGAAGAGCAGTATTGATCAAGGCTTGTCAGGGGAGTTCACCTGACTCTTAAGCATAGCACTTCCCATTCAATACTAAATGGTGTGTTATTGAAATAGTTCTCCTGGAATTCTTCCCCTTGCCTACTACTGCTACTCTAGCACACACCACAGCCTTAACATTACTGCTTTTTAGAGCTTCCTTTACCCCTAACCCCTTTTTGGGCCCACCCCTTATTTCCATTGTGGAATTGGAGAGAGATGTGAGGAATTTTGACTGGGATCACACAATTCCATTATATTGCTGAGGAGTTCACAACGTTATCCTTTGATATGTAAGATCCAAACACCAGCTTTTACAAATACCTGCAAATTTGTAACTTTTTGTCTAGTACCCTAAATGGAGCATGTCATATGCAAGCTACTCAGAAGTCATAAAAAACTGCAAATACGTGTTTGGGATCTGAGCTTGGTCTGGCTTACAGGAACTCTGTTTCCAATCATGGGTTAAACCTAAGAGGGAGAGACTAAATTAAGTTATCTCTTTGATTGCCTCTATAGCATTCTGCTCTACCCATGAGGTATTTATGGATAGAGAGATCCAGAGGTGTAGCTACAGATGAGTGCCCAATACCAATTTATGGCACATGTCATGAAAGCTAAAACTTCTTGCAATGTCTCTTTCAATTGGGTAAGAGGAGGTAAACAGCTGGGATAAGTTTGAATGAAAGGTTATAAGAACTCAAAAAATGTCATATTTTATCAAATATACTTACAGGAGTCATATTTGGTACATAAATTAAGGGAAACATATGACCTGTTATGTGGAGGTAATATCATCATTGTAGGACATTCTGGTAAGAAATTCGGTCAGTGTAAAAAATCCTGATTTTTAAAGGTGTTTAAAAAGACAGTCAGTCGTAAAAGCATTAATTTGCATTTGCACATACTTTCTAGTTCAGACATCACAGCAAAATGGGGGACTTGGAGCACCTGAATCATATTTAAAATGTCCGTTAAATCTAACAAATATTGTTCATTTTTGGGTTAATTTCATATTGAGAAGTGTTCCAGTGAATTCATGCTCTCCCAGCAGACAGAAGTCTGATCATTCATGGTTGTACCATTTCACTGTTGTTTAATTCTTTTTATTTTACAAGAAACTATTGTATAGCTATTGTATGACATTTTTGTTAATTGTTTTTCATCTTAAGCATTTTCAATATTAAATCACAATCATAAGTTCATGTCTTTGTGTTCTTGCGAATGTCAGATTTAATGATTAAAGTAAGTTGTGATAGCTTCGTTTAGATAAATGGAAAAACAAAGGCTTCCTAAGTATTAGTTCTTCAAACCAAACTTTGGTGGTGCCATAGTTGGTAAAGCAAAAGTCAGTGTGTGGGATAGACAGGAAGAATTTTAATCATTTGTAAACAGACCAGGTGGTTGTGTTTGATTAACCCTTTGTCTCACACACATCACACAGGCTCAGGTGAGTGCTAGATCGTGACAGAGCCCCAATAAGAAAAATAACCCAGATAGAAATGACTTGTATTATCTCTTTTGAGAACAGGAGGGGAGCAATCTCTTTGCTCTAGCACTCAATACTAGTGTACTTGAGGCTTATGAGGTTGCCTGGCAGGCGGACATAAGTATTCCACTTGAAGCAGGGACAAAGGAAAAGATTGTTTCCAAACAACAAAATGTTCCATAAGCTCAAAACTTATACTCACTGTTATCTAGTACCAGAGAGGCTGCATCACATGTGCCCTAATCCAACCTATGTTGGAGACAACGTGGCCAAACCTGTACTATCTTGCACGTGGGGTGTACATGTCCAAAATTAGTAGTCTGCTTGAAAATTATTCTAGAAATGATAGCCAACATCACCATGTACCGCTAAGAGGTTTGTCTGTATTTAAAGCCACAGATATATTAATAACGCACTAAATATCAAATTGCATATAGTCAGAAAATTCACATAGTCTCAAAAGTCCCAAAGTGTTTCACAAAGTCCCAATTATGACACTAAAGTGAATAAGATCCTTAGGAAAACTTTTATCGGGGTTTCCAAAGTATTTCCCCCAATCGTAGTGCACTCACCCAAATTGTGCAAAAAGACAAGCGTACATAACCGATATTTCCAAGATGAATAGAGTTCCAAAAAATCGTATCTCTTACATTAAGGGATCATATGTGTTAATCCCAATGGTAGTGTGCTTACCAAATATATATAATAATGGAGCCTGTAGTATGATACTCTCTTGGGTTGTTATGCTCTTTTTAATGATGTCAGTCTCCCTTCCATTCAATATTGATCATAAAAATGAAAGAAAGCATATGCTACACTGTTAAAATGACAAATATTTAATGTATTCCAATATATATACACTCGCATTAAAATAGTGAAAAACGGGATAGGTGTACAAACTCTCCTACCAGAGGGAGTTAAATTGCAGACATATATGAAATCTTAAATGTTCCTGGGATACAAGATGTTGGTTGATGCTGCATGCATTCTCCAAATGTCTAGCTTGGTCGGTGGTTAGTATACCAAAACCCTCCTCATCCTCCGTAGTATGATTAAAAAGTAGATTTCTTTTTGAAAGTGTTACTTGGTCTTGTGATGTCCAAACTGGACTCCAAAACTTCTTCAGATTTATCATCATGTTCTTTTAACTGGAAGAATTTTTTTAAAGTTATATTTCTGATAAACCTTTGAACATCAATGAAAACTTCAAAGGGATATGGTATATTAGTGGGGGGGGAATTTAAGACCCTTTAGGAGGAGAGATAACGCACTCTCGGATAGAACTCTCAAGCTTAAGTTATACATTTTTTCCTGTTCTGTATTTTTTAGGATGTCTAATGTTGTATTTTTAAGGGTATTTTTTCTATCCTTTTTCGAGACAAAGATACTTGTTTTTTTTTTATTTTTTTCTTATTTTATAGTCCCCCCCCCTCTCTTTCCTCTTTTATTCTGAAATTTATAACATTTATATTTTATAGTACATATATTGTTTATTTTTCTTCAATGATGACATCTATTAATAATATCTCTTTCTTCTCCATTCCGTTGTCTGCAATTTTTTGGTTATGTGAAGACCTCGATTTAAAAAATTGAAGGGGAGCTGGGACTCCTTAGAGAGGTAAATCTGTTAAAAGTAATTGGACAGTAAGGACCTTCCACTTCTCTTGTCATTCTATAATGTTGGTCTGTAAAAGGTTGGTAGGGATGTGTTTTAGCTTGCCAGTGACTTTTATCAAGTTTATATTTGTTCGGAAACTGTTTGTGTATTATTATGAGAAGCACTTCCTAAGGAGTTATTATTATTTTTCCAAACGTTTTTTCTTTTTGGAAGTTATCTCATCACTATTAACCAATCTGATTTATATTTTTTCTTTTTGGGACTTAATTGTAGTTTCATCTTTGCTTCTTGCTTGTTGCTCTTTTTTCAAAATTAGTTCTTTAGTATCTTTTCTAATTTTCCATTCAATAGTTTTGATATTTTCTTGAACATCTTCATAATGTTTGGAATATGTCTCCAGTCAGCAGAACAACATGAAGTATATAGATAATTGGGACGTACCTAGTCCTAGATCCATGCAACCCTTCCCCTCCCTGTAATTTCCCCTTTCCCTTCCTAATTTTCTACTAGCCTGGAGTGCTAGTGTTCCTTCTCAGCTGGGTGTGGCTCTTAAGCACTCCTTATTGTATAATGCTTTCTGATACTCCTAAAACTGGGATATGGTCATACATTTATGATTTGTTATTTTTATGACCTGTTTTGATATCCTGTGTTAAAATAGGAAAACTTGTTGAACTCTTCTTGATGTATCCTTGTAATAATTTGAATAAAGAGAATGCAAAATAACGTTTGAGTGAGGTTTTCCTATAGTTTTGGCAACAATTTGCTATTAAACAATGTGTTGTTTGCTTTTTGATCTATTCCAGGTGTATTTTGTCATTGATCGTTTCTCTTCTTCCATCAATAGCTTGTAAACTGAAATGATATTATTGCTTATTACTTCCAAATTCATATTAAACCTCTCTGAGTGTACATGTTCTTAGGGCATAATTATCTCTTGCCTAAACACCTCCTATTGGGGGTGATTTACTCTGCTGTTATGTTTGAACCCCACAGGAAAGCCTAATAAGTAAGGCCGCCCAAGAAAAACAGCCGTATATTTGCATATTAAAACGGCTGTTATTGACACTGTATCATATTTATTGCAGATTCCCGGATTCTGTTGTTATAGCAACGGTTCAGTAGTCAGAAATATATATTTTTTTCTGCTTTCAAAGTTATGCTAATGGACACAATTTCTTAGGGAGCATAATCATGGAATTTCAGACAGTAAACAATCATTCTAGTACTTCAGCTAAATAGTTATAGTTGCTATTTAATTTCCTTTGACCAGAGTACATATGAAAAAAACGAAACCATACCCGCACTCTGTCCTTCCACAAGATCAAGTTATGTTTACATGCCTATAGCAGCTTTTATATCTCTTCTTGCTGTTTAAAACTCCCTGACAAAGCAAGATTCCAATCTGGCAGAACATGTGAAAGGAATAGCCAAAGAAATAAATATTTTCCTTATTTCATTGTAAAGAAATGGTTTATTTTCTGCAGGAAATGCCACAGGTCTGTTGTTCAGAGGCCAGCGAGAATTGTACCGCGCCTAGAAGTTTTCAAATGCTCTGAAAGGGTGCAAGATACAAAACACAATAACATGTCTACAATTCATTTACTCTTCCTCTGCACATTCAGACTATAGAGAATGCAGTCATTGTTTACTTATCTAAAATAATAATTACTGTATGCCTACAGTGCATGCTTAATAGGCCTTTTTACAAGGTGTTCTGTTTTTTCACTATCCATTTCTTTAAAATCATTAATCCTTTAGCAATAAGGGACATTTTATGGTGAACGTATCTTACTGCAGTGTCCTGGAGCAAGCAATAAAATGATGTGAGTTTCTGTTTAGAGCAGTTTAGAAAATGAAAGCTATTCTATGGGTTATAACACATTTTTCTTTTCATAAATCTCCATTAATGTGTTGTAGTTTGGACCAGGGTTTGGTGTTTTGCACTTTCATGATCAGTTATTATGAACATCTATATAGTACCAGCATACTAAACCCAGCTTTCAGGGGTGGATTGGGAACTTAAAGTGGCCATGAAAAAATTCTTGAAGTGGTCTCATGTGGGTGGGACCAGGTCAACTTGAGGTGGGGTCAACACAAAAGTAGGCAGGATTTAGAACTACTGGAATTTGGTTGTAGTATCATTTAGGAAAACCTGGGTGTGATGAATTAAGATACAGTGGGTCATCTCTAAAGAAATGCAGGGAGAAAACTGACACTCCTGTGCTATACAATTATATGAATCCTTTTGGATAATCAGCAACTGGTTTATACTTCTGTGCTCAAACTTGTTTAGTTGCCTACTAACACATCCTTCCAATATTCCCTTCATAGAAACATATCTGACTTTGTTTAGTAAGTTTAACTATTAAGAAACGTTGTCACAATTGTATCTGATCAGTCTGCCAGAGCAGCATATGAGCAACTCACCGCACTGGTGCATCTTTCCCTGACGTCCTCAAATGCAAACTACCAGTCAAATCTCTCTATATAATTTATGAATATGTGTACTGTGTGTTCTTTTAAAAAAAAAAAGTATCAAAAATAATCCTTATAACTACTATCCAGTGCGGTCACCACAAAGGTGAAATAATGCAAGAATCTGCAAGAAAGACGTCTTTTTTAACAATTGTGTATGAGCCCTAAATGTGCCCAGTAACTGGTGGTGGTTTGAATTAATAACAGGGCAGGGAGGGTTGGCAGACAATGGCATAAGTAAAGGGGAGAGCTAATCCAAGGGTTTGCTGGTGATATAGTAAGTGCAAAGGAGGAAGGATTAATAATATTGTCAATTCAATGGAGGCTGGCCATATGTTCTACAAAGTGATCTGAGAATGGGATCAGTGCAAGGTAGAAGACAGACAATGGAATCAATGCAAGAACCACTCAGAGCTGAAATAAGGCTCTGGGGGGCCCGGGGCACTTAAGATAAGGGGGTTATCATTTTAGATACATTTTAGACAAATACACAGGCAATACTGTGTGCACTACTGTTAGTTGCACGCAGCTCTGCCATCATGAGCAGTACAGTGTGAAGCAGGACATACCTCCCAACTGTCCTTACAGTCGGACCAAATCCTGACTAAGCAAGACAGTCGCACACATTCGGGACTGCTCCACCAGATTCAGGACAGTTGGCAGACTGTCCTGCTTTCTCCTACCTGTTCTTGTCACTTTCACCACCTGTGGCTGCTGGTTTCTTTAGATCAGTTATTGCTTGTATTGATTCTGGAATGATGGAGGCCCTATTTGGGAAAAAAATGGGTAAATTAAATTTAGAAAACTCCAACCAGCCCCGGCATTAAATCAATAGCACCAACATTTTATAATTAAGCCTCCCTCCAGTCCCAACATTAAAATAATACTACTCATATTTGATAAAATAGACCTATTTCCCTCCAACCAGCCCTGACATAAAAGTAATAGTATTTCCATTTATTAATAAACCTATTTCCTTCCCTCCAAACAGCAATGAATTAATAGCATTTACGTTTAATATAACCATTTCCCACAACCATCCCCAGCATTAAATAATTAACATTCACATTTAATAAATCCTCCCCAAACTCAGCCCCGCATTCAATTAATAGCCCCAAACCACCCCAGCATTAATTTAAATGTCCTGTCACCCCACCTTAATTAAATAGGCCCCACCAATAAATTAAATTGCCCCACCATCACCCCACAAATAAAATAGAAACCATTAATAATTAGCCCCACCTAAACTTCACCATTATATTAATAGCCTACCTCCCACCAAAGGGCTATTAAGACAGCCCCCCTCCCTTCCCTCATATCACACAATATATTAAGGCCCCCCCACTCCCTCACACATTATAGCAGCCCCCCTCACTATAGCAACAGAACACCCGCAAAGGTGAAAGTTCGGCGCTTTTAGGAGTAGGTGATATAAAATCTAAAATAAAATCATATATATAAAAAGTACACATAGGAATTTTTGCTACACCAACTTCTTCCAATATTAGTGTATACCAGTGTTTGAGAGAAACTAAAACACTTATATTAATGTTTAACTTGTACCTCCTGCAGCACATTCAAGGGCTATCAACACCTTAAAGACCAGAAATAAAAAATATAGAAATGGCGCTGGTGTAGTACAAATCATCCAAATCAATACACAGAAGAATATATAGAACCTGGGTATAATCCCAGATAAAGGGTTTAATAAATCACCAAAAATATAGGCATACAGAGCATTGGCATTAAAAACAGATTAAGTAATGGCATATGGTCTCCTAATAGGTAGTAAGATAAAAAAATCCAGAATTTGAATAACGAAGTGTATAATACAATAACTTCCTCAGAGAATGTACAGTCCAAAAATAGTAATGTGATCACATTAATCCTCAAAAATAGATCATCAAATGGGAACAGATTGTAATAGTCCCAAATGGTATAAACTTTTCCTCCAGTGGGGAGAGATTGGTATTAAATGGAGTTAACCTTAGCAGCAGATAAGATCCAAATCTAAAAGTCCGGCTGACAGAAATAAGGAAATAGTGACTTCTTACCCGTTCTCAGGCCAGAGATAGAGTCCACGGAGTTCAAAGTATTCCACGGGGATTCACCGCTATTGGTACAACAAGTAACTCACTGTTAACTCCCGCTGGTTTCTCCGCCGTCCTCGGCGTGTCACATGTTCCTACAGGTGCACCTGCTAAACTGCTGTCCGGAAACTTGATACCAAAATGTGTATTCCTGCTGCATAAAGGTTCTCAATCCACTCCACTCGTAATCCAGAGATCTCGGACACTAGTGTCAAGAGCGCTAGCTTACTGGCTGACGCATTTCGTCCCAGCAGTGGGACTTTCTCAAAGCTCATAGGCCTCACCAATAAATTAAATTGCCCCACCATCACCCCACAAATAAAATAGAACCCATTAATAATTAGCCCCACCTAAACTTCACCATTATATTAATAGCCTACCTCCCACCAAAGTGCTTTTAAGACAGCCCCCCTCCCTTCCCTCATATCACACAATATATTAAGGCCCCCCCACTCCCTCACACATTATAGCAGCCCCCCCACACTATAGTTTAGTATATATACAGCCCCCCATAGTTTAGTATAGGAAGCCCCCCCTTTCTATAGCTTATTATAGACAGCCTCTCCTCCCCCCTGCTTGCTTACCTTTAGCTGTTCTGGCTGGCGTTGCTCCTCAGATCAGGCAGATAGGATGTGACGTGTGACTTACTGTCTGCCGAACAGCACTGTGGGACCCCATAGAGCAACTGGCAGCCTAGAGATTGATTGCCTGTTGCTTTCCACCAGCCACCAATGTTTTTGATCGATTACCTCCCCACCCCCATGTGACCCTCCCCCAGCACCGACCCCCCCACACGTAGTGGTCGAAGTGGGCAGGCATATGGTGGTATACCGCTATTTCTCCTACTGCCTTTATTATAGAAGTATCAAATTTCTTCACTCACATTTTACATACTGCCACCTCTAAACTACCATTACGCCACATTTATATTTCCACTTTGAACATTGTATGTGTGTGTGTGTGTGTATAATATATATATATATATATATATATATATATATATATATATATATATATATATATATATCCTATATTATCCAGTACAATTCCTGGAGTAAAAGAAAAAAAATGTTGTTAGGATGCTGGTTTAGATATTAGTTGTTAGTTTGAACAGCAGTGGTGAGAGGAGAAGCATATAAATTATGAGGGAGTATAAATACATCCTAAAAATGACATAGAGCAGAGCTAGTTGGAGGACAAAGGATAGTAACTGGTTTAGGGGTCAAAGAGCAGCAGCAGAAAGGATATACTGGAGGCAGAGTTAAGATGTAGGAGCTGGAAAATGAGATCATTGTGCTATGATGGGAATTTGTGAAAGATGTAATGTAGTTTAAGAGAAGAATAAGAGAGCCTTACAGAAAAGAAAGTAATAATTTAGCCACCTCTACGATTAAGACTTTTTTCCAGTATATACTAGTTTGGTGGAAATGCTACATAATTAAACCTTGTCTTTCGGGCTGTCTGAGATAAAAGAAAGATCACCACTGTTTATTTTGATGGTGGTAAATTTCCACTCTTAGTTTTGTGATTTGAGGTTTTAAAAATGTCCTTCCAGCTGAGTCACTCCTAAGACTGCTATGTTTTTATTGTTAAATATCCAAGATATACTGGCGGAACATTAAGAATGGCCAGTGGGGGTAAAAACAACACAAATTGTGCGTCCAGTTTAAATAACACACCCCTTCTTAT
Organism: Mixophyes fleayi; assembly: GCF_038048845.1. NCBI lineage: Eukaryota > Metazoa > Chordata > Amphibia > Anura > Limnodynastidae > Mixophyes > Mixophyes fleayi. Next base: position 342,477,546 of record NC_134402.1, on the reverse strand, counting down.
TTTAGATCTTACATAAATACTTGTCATATCATATTCTAAATGTTTTATGTTCTTTTTGGTATGTGCTTTATTGACTTAATCAAACCCACACACTATGTCTGCATTGATAGAATTGGCAGTTGGAAAAGATGTAATCAGTTTCACTCTTAGAATGTTACACAGTATGTTGGGAATTCTCCATATTCGTGGGGCCACTTCCTTCTCATCTACCTAAAAATACCCTTAAATCTAAAGAAATCACATTATCTATACACTAACAGATGTTTAGAGTATCAATAGGAAATGGTCAAATCTTTTAAAGGGTTTGTTTTATTTTAAATAAAGAGCATAACAACATAAAATATAACATTTCAGTGAAGTTCTAATGGTTTGTATTCACCAACAAGGTATCAATACACAATTGTTTGTTGTTTTATTCTATTGTAGGTGTATTTATTTCATTGATTACCTTATCTTCCATCATTAGCTTGAAAACTGAAAATATTTAATTTTGTGTTACTTCCAAATTCATTTTAAACTGCTCTGAGTGTAAATATTTTAGTAACTACCTCATGTTGTGGGAGATTTACTCGGCTATTATGCTAGAACCCCACGGGAAATCCTAATAAGGCAGTCGTATATTTGGATATTAAAACTACTGTTATTGACAATGTATCATATTTAATGCAGACATTCTGTGCAATTCAAAAGTATTATTCATATGTCTGTAGTCCACACTTTGCTTCTGCAATTATTGCCCGAATGGTATACTTTTTATAAAATATACACAGAAACCATTGTTTACAGTTAGGAGTCTAATGCAGACAGAAAGTAATATACTAATAATAAACCTTTAAAATGTGTAGAGTTCTTAAATATTATATGTCTAGTTTTAAATGTGCACTCCTGCATGTATGCAAAGCTGCAAAATAGGAATATCAGACTAAACCAAGATTCTATCCTTTGCTGACACAAGTATTATTGTCCCCAGAAATGCTTTTGTTGATTTATTATGTTTATAATTCTGCAGAATATGGCAGCTTTGTTATAGGTTTTGTGTCATTTTTTTATTTATATATTTTTATATTAAAATGTATATTATGTTTTTGTATTCACCTTATCATGGGAAGCACAATTCTAAATTGATCTCATACTTTTTATCACTGGCAGAAGGAGGCATGCGTTATATGTGATAGAGCTCTCTCTGATCAGCACAGGGATGTTGTCCTTTCACTTCCAGTTTCCACTAAGTTTATCCAATGAATGAATAATGGCGCTATGCCCTGCATA